>NC_067151.1:11239819-11579402 GCF_903995435.1 Acomys russatus | reverse complement strand
GCCTGGGAATTGTGTAGGGTACGCTGACCTGAGAGCAAGCCACAGGGATCTGGCTGTCTCTGCCTTTTCAGTGCTGGGGTTACAAGTGCTGGACACCATACCTGGCTTTTTATGTGAGTGATGGAGATCAAGCTCAGGCCTTACAGCCTGTGTGGCAAGCACTTAACTGCTGAGTTCTCTACCTAGTCATGGCCTGAGTTTAGAAGTCCCATGTTGGTGCCCTGCATCTGACACATTAAATATCAGCTTGCTGGAAATCCTGGCTGCTGATGCTATCTTGGGAGTTACTTTAGAAAAGTGAGTTGTGTTGCTTGCCATGTCCACAGCTGTTGCAAGCTGGTGCTATACTGGTGACAGCAACCACAGTGGACACCTGCCATCAAGTGGGAGAGCCAGCCCAGGGGATCTGGCATGGAAAAACAAGTAGGATTTGAGATAGGAAAGCACACATCTGTGAAATAGCATCAAGAGCAAGGGAGGTCATGGTGAACCCAAGACAGAAGCTCTTCAGTCAACAGTCTTTGATACCAAGAAAGGCTTAAAGACTCAAGCACAAAACCACATGACTACACTGTTGGCACAAGCATTAAAGCCACAGGTTTTGGGGGGGGTGATATGGGTGTAAATTCATATTAGCTCAATGATTGTCAGTGATTTAACTTCTCTGACATCTGCCTTCTTGTTCAACAAAATGAAGATAGTATTTTCATTATGGGCCTGTGAGGAGGATTTGATGGATTGACATAGAAAACTTTTACAACTGTGCTTGCTATTCTGTCAAATCTTAGGTCAGTATTTTTAGCTTTGTTGTTGTTGTGTTTTTTTTTTTTTTTGGTTTTTTGTAGTGTGTGTGTGTGTGTGTGTGTGTGTGTGTGTGTGTGTGTGTGTGTGTGTGTTGCAAGTACATGGATGTGTGGAAGCCTTTCCTCTACTGGTCTCCACCTTATTGCTTTGAAACAGAACCTCATGCTGAACCAGAAAATTTGCCATTTTGGCAAGGCTGGGTGGTTAGTGAATTCTGGCATCCTCTTGTCTCTACTCCCCCTCCCCCCATGCTGGAGGGTTACAGGCACACCCAACTTTTAAATGTGGGTTCTATGGGTCAAACTTAGGTCTTCATGTTTGTACAGAAAGCATTCTTACCCAACTGAGCTAATATATTCAGCCCACTACCTCATTTTTTATTTTTATTTTTGCCTGATTTCCTGATACAGGGTCTACTGTATCCCATGCTATCCTGCAGCTGGGACAACCTTGAACTTGTGAGTCCCCTGTCTTTCCTGCTACAGGCATTATAGGCCTACACCATTGCTCTTAGTTTAGGCAGTGCTATGGATCAAACCCAGGGTTTCATGTATACTTAGAAAGCACTTTACCCTCCATCCCTACCCATGAGTTGCACTCCCAGTTCCTGCTATAACATTGTCCAAGAAATAACATGCTAAATGTTTTTAAAATAAGAATCCAACAACATCTATTAGTATTTTTATGGATATGGAAACTGAGGCACAAAGAATTAATTAACATCTCCATGGCCATTTAGCTAGTAGCTGGCATACCTGGTATGTAAACAAGGTCTTTCTGGCTCTGGAGTCTGCAGAGCCTTCTGCTCCCTCTCTGTTGACCTGTATCAGTGTGAGTAAATCAAAGTGGGTCAGGAGGGCAGGCCAGTGTGAAAGAGATGACTGCCTAAAGAAGAGCGGAGCCAGACCTGAGGCAGCTGGACTGGGCCCAATCACAGTCCTGTTCTGGCATAGGCTGAAGTGAGCCTCTGTTCCAGGAACCACAGCAAAGGGGACGTGGGAAGATGGACACGGTGGATATCCACTCCTACTCTGTCTTTATGGAGCCCATGGAAACAGAACATTGATCTGGTCATCATTGCCCATCTAACAGCACACAGAGGGCACTTTAGAAATACCCACTGGGGCGAAGAAGGGAAACCAGGAAGCACTGAACGAATGTAAAATAGCATCATTTAGTTTTAAAATATTTTTGTTACTTTATTTATTTATTTATTTATTTATTTATTTAGTGTGTGTGTGTGTGTGTGTGTGTGTGTGTGTGTGTGTGTGTGTGTGTGTGTACTTGACACGGTGAGCTTGTGGAGGTCAGAGGACAACTTTCAGAAGTCAGTTTTCTCTTCCACTGTGTGGGCCCTGGTAGCAGGCTGGGCAGTAGGCACCTTTACCACTGCCCTATCTCCCTCGTCGTCATCACTTTCTTCTAAGACTGATACTAATTTTCTTTTCTTTCTTTCTTTCTTTTTTTTTTTTTTTTCAGAGATCTCTGGTATATCGGTTTATCCAGTCATAGAAAGGGAACTTCTGCTGGAAAGATTACATCATGGATATTGAGATCATGAAGTGAGTTCCCCCTCTCCTCCAATTTTTGCTACTTGATGGCTAAGAAAGATAAAGATATTTCTCATTCTACACTTGTATGAACAATTTCACCAGACACTATGCATAACAACAAAACACCCATTATGGCGTCATTTAATGTGAAATACCATGTCATTAACTTGCTGCCTTAAGTATATTTCCTCTTAAACATTGTAATCTCAAAAGCTGACAGTCTCTCTTCACTTCAGTCAGTAGTTACAACCAGAGTTAATGCCTATTGCTACAGAAAGCAATTGCTATGAATATGACCTTCTAGAGGGTCAGATGCCTACACATGGTGATGTGCAATCTGCTAATGATGCTGCACAATTCCAGAAATAGATGTTTCATAACCAGACGTTGTCTTGTTCTCATAGAGTGCTGCTACTTTTTTTTTTTCCTTTTTGAGACTGTACAGTGATAGCAGCGGTCGATACAGTTCAACACTTCTCTGGCTTCCCCTTTGATCAGCCTGCATCAAACGCTTAGGTTTTAATGTCGGAGCATGCAGCACCATGAGCTCCAAAGACAGAAGTAAAGGAAAAAGCCAACCTTTCAAGCTTCTGCCTCATGTAGCCTTTGCACACGTGTTTCCTGCCCTCGGGCGACTGAATCCGTTGGCTGGGAGAACATAGTCAGAGAAAGCCTGTGAGTGATGTGGGCACAGAAGCTGGAAAGTGTCGCCATTAGAGAACTACAGTAACCAAGGCTCTTTCTGACCAAGTCTGTTTGCACCTGCAGGATCCTGTCAACAGCGGGAGCCTGGGATTCACGTGACTTGCAGAAACACCTGAGAGCTCGTGCGTGCTTTTTCCGGGGAATGCTCAGCTGCTGTAGCATCTATAACCTTGGGAGATGGAGAGTGCTTTAAGGGGGCAGGGCTGGGGTGTGGGGGAAGGTGGGCACAGTTTGATAACTGCTGAGACCACGAGAGGTTATTTAAAGTTTTCCTGTTGCTGTGACAAGATATGTGACAAAGCCCCCTGAGGGGTTATTTTTGCCTCATAGTTGGAGGGTGTGTCCATCATGGTAAGAAAGACACAGCTGGCAGGAGCTTGAGGCAGCTGGTCACAGTGCACCTGCAGCTGGAAAGCAAGGAGTGATGAATGCAGGTGCTTGGCTTGCTGCTGTCTCTTTTGTGTTTAATCCGGGACATCAGTCCATGGGATAGTACCAATCTCACCTTAATTAAATCTAGAAACGCCCCTAACAGACATGCTCAGAGCTTTGTTTCCATGGGCATTCTCAATCCCATCAAGATGACTGTCAAAATTAATCATCAGGCCTTGTAAATTTCTTTTGTCTTATTTTAAAACATAAGAAATGAGCTCATGTCTGTAGTTTCTAGAGTTGATTCATTTTTCTGTAGTTTAAATATATACAGATACTACTGTATAGAAAACTTGAGCCAAGGAGACCCTTGTCACAGAATAGCAGTCCTGTACCCACGTTTCTGTGTGCTCCATATGGACGTACAGTGGTATGAAATAGATACTTTCCTCCTCTATGTTGCTTCCTAGGACTCTCACACACCGTAGTACACAGCTTACACCTGGACCATTCTTTAAACCATGCAGTTTACATTCCCCTGGACTCTACTCACTCCTCAAGATATGTCTATTACAAAGCTTGGGAACTTCGTCCCAAACTGCAACCTCCCTCTATCGGGATAGGATTGGATACTTATTGGCCAACGTGTACCATGACACAGTGATGGGAAAGAGGCCCCACACCATATTGAAACAATATTCTAGTGTGTGGGCAGCCAGCAATTCTACACCATGCTAGGGATGCCCTGTCCCCAACCATATGCTGGCACTCTTTCCGAAGGCATTACTTTGGGATTTTTCTTGATAGCCCCTATTTACTGAGCTGACAGGGGCCCCATTTGATTGCCTCATTACAGAGCAGAGAGGACTCAAATGAGCCTCGGATTTCAACAGAGAAGATGTTAATCATCGCGGGGACAGAATTGTCTGAATGGGGCCTTATTGTTTTCTGTTTTGTCCCAATCTTAGGCAATCTAAACAAAGGACATTTACAATTTTGCTTAAGATTTTACCTTGACAAAAAATGGCCACCGTTCCCTTGGTTCCTCTGAGTGTGTTAGAGGTCAAACAGGAGTCACATTTGTAGAGCAAGTATCACTAGAGTTGGCTGCTGTTGCACAGCCTCTAATCTACAAGTCAGGAGTGTGCATCAGATCAGTGGGGCATCAGTGGGTTCTGTTAGGCAGGATCCGGGTGTGCAAAGGTGTGACATGCCAAATACAGATTTCTGCCTGGCTGGAGAGAGTGGCATTCCACTGGAGGTTTTCTGAATGTGAGATATGGTTGACTCTGAATGAGGGTCCCTAATTTCATTAACCATTCACCGCAGAGTGGTTTTAATGGCTTTACTCCATGAAATACGTGCTGATGGGGAAATTGCCTTTACAAGATGTTCACGACTTCTGATCCGATCATTTCTTTGTCAAATGTATTTTTATGAAGGGTATTAACAGTTGGTTAGAGTCTCTTCACTTGCCCACTGCATTCATAAATCAGGGCATCTACAGTCATTAAGAAAGATGGATTTGTTAAAATTTGCCATTATTCTTCCACATAAAGATCTTGAGAACTGGACAGGTACTGATTAGTTACCCATTAATGTCAGGGTGTTCCCTAATTAACAGGCAGCTCACACCTACCCTGTGAGCTATGGTTTGATGCAGTTAGCATTCATTCCAGTGGGATTCAAATAGCGTGTAAGGCAACTTTGTTTCCCCACATCAGTAGGAAGTGGTTACCCACCTCAGGTAACCTTTGGTGGTACACAGTAGGTCATCAGGCTGGGCCAAGGATTTGACCCAGGTAGTAGGGACACATCTATGCTTTCAGAGCTGAGCGGTAGGCTGGAGTCTTAGTCACATGGTGACAATGGGAACCTCAGAGAAGTCAAGAGTTTTCATTTTTCTCTCAGTCCAGAGGCAAACAATTGTAGGGAAAGGAGTTGCTTTGGGGAAAGGCAGGGAAGAAACTTAGGAGCAAATGAGACCCAGTTATGGAGGGGAGGCAAAGTAAAAGAGGAAGATAAGGACAGGCTGGACATTAATTGGACTAGAGGTGTATAGGGGAAAAAAAAAAACAGTGTGACAAGACACACAAGGAATGTCTCCACTTCCTCCCAAAAGAAATGGAAGTAAATAAAAACTTGCTGAGTTTCCACTATGCACCCCATTATCCTCTAGGCGTTTCACCCAGGCCGTACCCATTACTTTTCTGCACAGCCTTTAAGTACATGTGTTCATCCTGTAGATGAGGAGAAGGGATGGCTTCCATATCCAGCAGGATTCATGTTCCCACCCGCACTGAAGGGGATACTCAATGCAGGTGTGTAGGATGCTGAGCCACGACTGTGGACTCAAAGACAAGGTGATCCTGTCAACAAATCAAGAGCTGCGATGTACACAGAGTCAGTAAGATCTCTCCTACTCCCTCTTCCCTGTGTGTTTCATGTTTTACCCAGCCCACCAGCTTCTGAGCCTTGTGTTGTTAAGTTCTTGTAGAACCATTGTTTGTGAAAGATGAATGACTTGTATCTCAGGTCTGCTGTTCAGGGAATTAAACCATCTTGTTCCTTTGAACCTGTGATTTTTTTCTCCTGTAAAATGGAGCTCAGCAAGCATCTACCACTCCTGATGTTGAGTATTGCAAAGGAGAGATGATATGTGTGCCAACACAATGGTAAGCAGATGGCAGGCCCTCAGCACACATGTTCATAGGTCTGCTGTATAGCAGCAAGTGAGACAAATGCCTATTTGTATCCAGTACTACACACACACACACACACACACACACACACACACACACACACACACACTCAAAACTAAACTCCCTTTGGATGCTTACTTTTTTCCCCCCAAGACAAAATTTCTCAGTGTAACAGCCTGGGATGATGCCTTGGTACTCACTCTCTAGACCAGGCTGGCCTTGAACTCACAGAGATCTCCTTGCCTCTGCCTCCCAAGTCCTGGGATTAAAGGTATGTGCCACCATGCCTGGCAGGATGATTACCCTTAATTGTTATCTTGACCTAACCCAGAATCTCTTGTGAAGACAATCTGAATGAGAAATTGTCTAGAGCACATTGGTTTGTGACCACTTGATTGTCTCAATTGAATTAACTGATGGGGTGCCCACTGTGGGCAGCACCATTCCTTAGGTTTGGGTCCTGGATTGAATGTGAGACTGAAGCAAGGTAAGTACCAACTCCCTCTGCTCTCAGGCTGTGGATGCAATGAGAACAGTTCCTCAGACTCTTGCTACCAAGCTTTCCCCATTGTGATAAGCTGTGCCTTTGAATGTTAAGCTCCTTCTCCCTTGAGTTGACCTTGTCACTGTATTTTTGTCACTGCAAGAGTAAGAGGAACTATGGCGATGATGGCAGTGGATAATGAGGACACTCTTGAGGACAGCTTACTGATTGGCCATCTAAGGCTGGGCTCTGCATAGCACATTTGGTGTTTTCAAGGGAAAGGAGGAGGAAAGAGAGGAAGAAGCAGAGCAGGTATAATGCTACTAGGGGAGAGAAAAGAGGAGGAGGAGGAAGAGGAGAAGATTTGTTAACAATGAAATCAGAACGTTTCATACAAAGCTTGAATTTTTGCATTTTTTTAAAAAAAAGGTGACAAAACCTATTAATAATTGGTTGATGTCCCACATCCGTGGGAGTTGATCTGTTTATACAAGACTGAACTGCATCATCAGGCTGGCTGCGTGATGGTTCCCTGGCTGGTACCCATGGCTCATATCAGTGTTCCTATCATCCTCTTCCCCTCTGGTTTGGACCAGTTTTGTATGTGTCGCTCATCTCCAGTGTGCTATTGGACTTGAGTGGCTCTTTTCTTTATGCCAGCTGCCTGCCCTGTGAGCATTTGTGCCTATGAACTCTTGCGAAGGGCATCTTCTTCCTTTTGCCAGTGTTCTAATAATAGCACACTGTCTCTGGAGGTCAGAAAGATTTAGCATTTCCACTTTCAGAAATAATATTTGCTCACCATCCCAACTGCAAGGGGAGGGTAACACCCCTGTTAAGTTATCTGCCCTCTGGAGAGCTTCCACTGGGCTTGCTAATTCACTGGAAAATTTGGTGAGACCCAGGCTGTTGAACTAGATAATTCATTTGCCTTTGAGGAATTCCTTTAGCTCTGCAATGGGAGAAAGTAGCTGGAATTTTCCCTAGAGGAAAATTCTGTGAAACACATAACCAACAGGACGAAGAAGCTCTTATCTTTGTGGCTGTGTGACCATGCTGCTATGCTTGTCTTTGCCACAGAGTTCTCTCCTTCAAGTGTCACCTGGGGCAAGTAGGAATTTTCATTCTAGGTTTACCAAAGACAGTCTGGCTGAGAGGTGAAGTCACAGCATCTGTGACGGTTACTCTCAACTGTCAGCTTGACGGAGCTTAGAGTCACCATGGAAACGGGCAGATCTGTGAGGGGTTTCTTAGATCGGGTTTGTTGAGATTGGAAAACACATTCAAAATGTGGGTACCATTTCACAGACTAGGATCTTGACCTGAGTGAAAAGGAGCAATGAGACTGAGCACAAGCATCCATCTTTATCTGACTGCGGGCTCTGAATGTGACCAGCTGCCTCAAGCTCCTGTCACCATGGTTTTCCCACCATAATGGAAGGTACCCTCAAACTGTGAGTTGAAATAAAACCTTCCCTTCTTTAAGTTGCCTTTTTTTCCAGATTTTGGTGCAACAATGAGAAAAGCAACTAATGAAGTCCCTAGAGTAGCACAGAGTCACACAGCCTGTGGCCTAGAGAGGTGACACTGGCTTGCTCATTCTTACCTCCTGCTCATCTTCTTTCTGTCTCACCCCACCACACAGGAACACACAGGACATTGTTCTAGTTTAAGGCCCTACCCATTACACTTGTCATCTACAATGGGCAGTTGGAAATTATACATATTAATAAAAATACTGGCTTGCCTGGGAATTTCATTTCCTACACATTGGGAAAGAATGAAAGTCAGTAAGTATTACTTGCAAGGATTTGACTGCAAATCTTTGGACTGATTTGATCCCTGACTTCATGGCACTTACATGGAGAAGAGAGAGAATGGACATTAATTAAGTAATATTGGGTAATGTCATTGCCAGATGTCACTGGGGTCAGGGCAAAGGGAGTCTTTATCTTTAGGCATTCATACTCCATGAATGAATTGAGAGCAGCGTGGAGCCTTGGAAAGAAGCGTGGACACAGAAAGTTGCTCAGGAAGTGAACTTTGACCGGAGTCTACACTGGGCCTGAGAGTTAGGCAGGATGGTTTCAGGAACTGAGGGTGTGTGTGCAAAATCAGGAAGCAGGAGGGAGTTTGGTTTATTTAGGGAGTACTGTGAGAGACTGGAATTGGGAGGCATCTGGGCGTGGGGGTGGGGATGGGGAGCTAGAAACGTAGTGCAATGGAAACTCCTAGGAATCTATGAGAGTGACCCTAGCTAAAACTCTTAGTAAGCAGAGGCTATGAATCCTGAGCGGACCGTCTTCTGTGACCAGGCAAGGCTTCCAGGGGGAGGGACCGTGACACTAACCCAGCCACAAAAACTTTGACCTACAGCACGTCCTGCCTGCAGAATGTGCTGGGGTAAAGGTGGCTCAGGAATTGTGGGAGTGGCCAACCAATAACTGGTTCAGTCTGAGACCCATGCCATGAGAGGGACACTGCCTGGAGGGCCAGGAATCAGAGTCTGGATAGCCCAGAGACCTAGGATAAGACCAAATATGAGGGGAGGAAGGGGGCGGGGAGTCAATGAAATGATTCCTAATGGTACTCTGCTAACCTTGTAGACCAGATCCTAGCATAACCGTCATCAGAAACGCTTCATCCAGAAACTGGTGGAGCTATCGGAATCCTGTGGATGAGGGGGAGAAAGGATTGAAGGAGCCACAGAGGTCCAGGACACCCCAAGAAAACCCACAGAACCAACTAACTTGAGCTCATAGGGGCTCACAGAGACTGAACTGACAATCAGAGATCCTGTGTGGGTCTGACCTAATATGTTATGGTGGTGTAACTTGATCTTCTTGTGGGGCTCCTCGGAGCCGGGGGAGGCAGGGTGGTTGTCTCTGACACTTTTGCCTGCCTTTGAGAGCCTTTTTCTCCCACTGTGTTGCCTCGTCTAGCCTTAATATGAGGGTATGCTCATATTTTTTTTTTTCTTCAGAGCTGAGGACCCAACTTTGCGCTTGCGACTTATTTGTCGTGTTTGGTTGATACTCCCTGGAGGCCTGGCCTTTTCTGAAGAGAAGCAGAGAAGGACTAGATCTGAGAGAGAAGCTAGGTGGAATGGGGTCCTGCGAGAAGAGAAGCAAGGAGAACTGTGCTTGCGATATAGTATATGAGAGAAGAATAAGTTAAAAAAAAAAAAAAAGAAAGAAAGAATGAGGCAGTTTAATATGCCGTACAATGGAGGAGTGGGCACTGGGATCTTGCTGTGCGTATGCCTGGCCTCGTCTCTTCCTCACTTGTCTGAGCTTCAGCACAGTCTGAGATGGCTGACGGTAAAGCTGGAAAGGACTCTGGAAAGGCCAAGACAAAGGCAATCTCCTCCTCGCAGCAAGCTGGCTTGCAGTTCCCTATGAGCCATATTCATCGACACCTGAAATCTAGGACAATCAGCAGTGGACGTGTAGGCGCGACCGCTGCTGTGTACAGCGCAGCCATGCTGAAGTACCTCACCGCAGAGGTCCTTGAGTTGGCAGGAAATGCATCAAAAGACTTCAAGGTAAGACATATTATTATCCCTCGTCATTTGCAACTTGCTATTCGTGGAGATGTGGGATTGGATTCTCTGATCAAGGCTACAACTGCTGCCGCTAGTCTCATCCCACACACCCACAAACCTCTCATGGGGGAGAAAGGACAACAGAAGACCTTCTAAGGATGCCTGGATTCCTCATTATCTCATGACTTTAACTTTCCTTAGCATCTGTCCAGTGTTGGTGATTCCAGTGGACTGTATCTCTGTGGAAAACACGATTTTGCCCTTTTCTAATTCTGTTTGAGCAAGTTGGAGGCTTAATTAGTCTTCTAATGAACCAAATGGCTGCATTGAGTCTTTACCATTACCATATTTAAGTGTTACTGTGGCTTCAAAGAAGCTATTGATTCTGAATAGTGGGTTTTGGGTTGAATTGGCTGTTTTTTTTTTAAGTGTTTAGATTTTAATTATGATGCAGAAGTTATAGTAATAAACATTTGGTTTTGTACAGACATTATTTCCACTCTGGTGGATAAGCTCAATAAAGGTCATATCCCAAACTAAAAAAAAAAAAAAAAAAAAAAAAAAGAAGAGGAAGAAGAAAGGAAGAAAGAAAGAAAGCTTAGAACTGGAACAATTGATGGGGAATCCCTGCAACCTGAAGGTATCTGGGGACACAAGACATAGGGACCACCATGTAGGTCCAGGGTAGGGACCTCCAGAAGTGCCTGAGGGTCTCCTGAAGGCAATGGCAGGTAGCAAAAGTTTTACGCAATGGAGAACATTTTAATTCTGAAAAAATTATTTTCCTCTTGATTTAATGATGACTAGGTTGGAGAAGGAGGACCGTGTGAGCACACTGTAGAAGACTCGAGACACTGGCGTCTGGAATTGAGGGAGTGTGTGAAGCTGGTGAGTGACAGAGAACTGTGTCAGGACCATGGCTGGGCTTCTGCCTTGAACACTGGCCATGGTCCTTCATTTTGGTGAGAAATGGTAGAGAGGCACAGTGCTGGGGAGATGAGAATAACAGTGTACGTGTTCACCAGTGAGCAAAGACACAGACTCTAGTCCAACAGGAGCAGCAATGGCTTCCGTTCTCTTGGGCACAGAAGGCCGATAACACAGCCACCTCCAAGTTAATAAACTTTGTTATTATTATCAATTGTTTTCAGACAGGGGTTTGTTATTATAGTGCAGGGTGGTCTCCAGTGTCCCATGTAGGCCAGGTTGGCCTCCAACTTGGATCCTCCTGTCTTACCTTCTTGAGCATTGAGATCACAGACCTAAGCCACTATCTAGCTTCAAGAACTGTCTATCAGCACATATGCGATTTACCATCGATGGTGCCAGCGGATGCACATACAGTATTGCATAGCCTTCCTCTCTGTAACTGTCTTGAATTTTCCTGACAGAAGTCATCATATCAGGGTTCTACTTTGTAGAATTTTATTCTAATTCTGAATAATGCTATCACCTCTAAGACGACTTCCTGATATGTGTTTACATTTTATGTGCACCAGCTCAAGCTACCATGCATACACCCACTAGCCTCTTTTATATATATATATATATATATACTTCTACCCACTTCTGAGAAGCTTCTTGAGGGCAGAGAACACATCAGAAGTGTCTGGCACATACTTAACACATGATGTTGACTCAGAAAACCACTGACTGAATATTCGGTATTGTAAACACATTTACATTTGTATAACTGGCCTCCTAGAATCATCCTTGATCTCACTGATGAAGTACTGTAACACTGCCTGAAAAATAATGAGGAAGAGTTTTGGGGTACTTCACCAACACCCCTTATAACTGTAGCTTGTTAAAATGTAAGGAAAGCCATTTTTTAAAAAAATCCTCTGAAATGCATATCTAAAACTGCTGCCTGCCTGCTTTGGGGAGCAGTTAACCTTGAGTTTGCTGAGTGACATCACAGTCATGTTTAGCTGTGGAATTTGGGAGAAAAAATTCCAGGTCTTAGTTATCCTTCCACTGTTGGGGGTTGGCCTGGTACTATGTATTCAAATGCTAAATTTTGTCCCCCATGATCTGGTTACAGTCCAGGTGAGTGCATTCTGACATATACCTGACAATGTTGTGTAAACTTTGCTCCTCAATTATCTCTGATTGGTTAATAAAGTTGCTGATAGCCAATTACTGGGCAGAATAGAGATAGGCAGGTGGAAATTCTCTCCCAGGCTTGGGGTCTCAGGAGAGACCATAAGGTGGGGAGGAGGAGGAAAAAGTAAGAGGAGAGAGAGAGAGACAAAGATAGATAGATGGATGGAGAGAGAGAGAGAGAGAGAGAGAGAGAGAGAGAGAGAGAGAGAAGAAGAAGAAGAAGAAGAAGAAGAAGAAGGATAGAGAGAAAATGTGTCCTAAAGGAGCAGAGCCAGCCCAGACAAGACTACGTATTGGTATGTAACTTGGGGAGTGCAGCTGGGAGGTAGCCAAACTAGCTTAGAAAATTAGTTTAAGTCATACCTGCCCAATTATTGTGCTTAAGGCTTGTCTAAATAAACCACTAGTTCTCGGTCTCCATTGTTGTGGAGCTAGCAGGGTCGTAGAAAAGCCCTCTAGAGTTTCATAAATATTCAACAACATTGCACTTTGGCTGCTCTTTGATGGGGCTGGATTTCTTTACTTTATCTGCACATACTTCGCACAGCTACCTGGCCAGAGCTCGTTACACAGGTTTGCTATCCACAATTCATTAAAAAACATTCAGCGGTTTTTTTGTTTTTTTTATTTTTGTTTTTTTTTATGTCTGTTGAGGAAAGTATGTGGTTAGCATTATTGGTTTCTATGACTTCTCAGCTTATTTGGGTGGCAGGTGTTTGTGTGCTTTTGGCATCTGTCTCTAGTGAGGTTTGTTTCCAAGCATCTCCTCTGGAGCCAGTGTCCGTTCTGAATGTCATCCAGTTCCATCCGTCAACCTGCTTACTGCGTGGGCAGAGTGTCCTGTCAGGTGTCGCAACAGCTCCTCAGGCCTGTGCTGGGCATTCCTATTTTATCCGCAGGAAGGCAACATCCGGAGAAGGAGAATACAGACTGTTCTTGGGGGGAAAGAGTACAAGAAGGCTCTAGTAGGGGTGGAGACAGGAAATGTGGCCTGGCAAAACAATTGCAGAGCAGAATCAAGACTTTCAGGGTTCAAATCACCACTCACCATGGCCCTGGTGGTCACACAGCTCAGTTACTGACACTTTACAAAGGCTATGTTTTATTTTATTTATTGTTTAATGTGCAGGTGTCTGCCTGCCTGTCTGTCTGTCTGTCTTCATGAGGAAGTCAAAGGACAACCTTGAGTGTTATTTCTGGGGAGTCAGCCACCTCAGTTTTTGAGACAGCATGTCTTACTGGTGGGGGTTACTGATTTGTAAACAAATACACAAAAAGTAACCAGCCAGCCACTCTCTCAGCACTGGGATTATAGCCACAGGCCATCATGTCTGGCTTTTCAATGCACATTTTAGGGATTAAACAGAGCATAAGTTTTGCAAGGCAATCACTTTACAGATGAAGCTATTTCTACAGCCTGATAGTGTGTATTGTTTATTTGTTTTCAATTGATAGGTAACAATTGCATATGTCTGTGGAGTATTATCCTATGCCGTGACATTATAGAAGGAGCCAGCCAAACTGATACACTTATTACCTCATTGTTTTACCTTTTCTCACATAGTGAGAAGGTTAAACATTATTTTAGAAAATTTAAAATATATTATGACAAACTGTAGTCACCACTAACAGATTTGCCTCTGGTCTAATGGGAGTTTTGGACCCTTTGGCTAACACCATCTTTTGTCCCTCATCTTCCTCTGTAGCCTGAATATCTATGTAGTAATGTCACTAAATCTTATGTGGCACAAAATAGATTTTTCTGTTTGGCTAAGCATCTTGGTTATTTGGGAGTTATCTTCTTTGCCACACTTGAAGTATAGTTTCAAGTAATGTGCAGTTCTGAGGATGGTTGAGCATGTACAGAGCAGCTTGTGCTTCACTCTGCCACATACTAGCCTGTGTCCTGTGAAGGTGTCCTGTTCCTCAAGTCTTAAATGAGTCATGGGCACTAAAAACGGAGTGTGACACTGGGTGTAGCAAACAAATGGGAGGTCTTATCTGTACTCAACATGTGACTGGGTATAGCTGAACCATCCTGAATGGTGGTTGTCTCTGGACTTGTGGTCTGGGGATTGCCTCTCTCTGCCCTTGTGCTGCCTTTGTCGGAGCTTTGGTAGCCTAAAGGGTTTTTATTTTTGTTGTTGTTGGGGGTTTTATTGGTTTGTTTTGTATGTTGGTGTACTGAAGATTGAACGCAGGACCTCAAGCATGCAAGTGTACTTACCGCTCAGCCATTTTCCCAGCCTGTTATTTTTTAATGTTTACTCTTATTTTTCTTTTTTTCTCCTTCTCGTTCCCCTTCTCTCTCTCTCTCTGTCACCCAATGCCTCCATTTTTTTAGACAAAGAGACAGTTGCATTGCGGAGGATCTGGCTCAGGGCTTTGATCATGCTAGGCTCTACCACTCAGCCCTCAGTCTCCCTTCTCAGCAACTAGCTCAGTCCTTGTCTCTCTCACTCTAATTGCTTCCCCTTTAACCCGGAAGCTCTTAGCTTGCATCTTGCACCCTGCCTGGTTCTGACTTTGGGATTCTAAGACAGTTCTGAAATCAGCTCATTTCAAATGCTTTCACGTACTGAGGGATTATATGAGTCAGTGCCAAGCCCAGCATGCCAGATACGATACTCAGAAAATAGATCTCCCCTGCTTTAGGCATGTGTTAATTTAGGTCCATCAAAGCCAGATATGGAAGATGATCTTTAAAGGGTCCAGCTGATTTGTTCTGAATCACAAGGAACCTGGAGATTGAGTTCATTCTAAATACACTCTTCTAACGCGTTCATGCACATTTGCTCACACACAAGGCAGTGCAGACTTATACAGACAAACGGCTGTCACTTCCATCTGGACAGAACTTGACCTGGGGCTTTGATCCTTCAGTTGTCACGGCCTTTGGTCTTTGGTGTCTTTCCTCCTACTGGCCATAACACTCCACTGAGCATGCACTCTACCACTGAGCCACATCTCCCAGCGACCCTGGCACCCTGAAGTAGAACTTATGTTGGTTTAAGAACTGTGATCCAGGTTGTTTCCTGGGCCCTTTTAGCTCTGAACATAGTCTGGGCTGCCCAGGTGTGGACGGCTCACTTTTCTCTCATGGCTTTCTGCCACCTGTCTATATTATGATATAGCAAAGCGACGTCCTACCTTCTGTGCATCCATTTATAGAGAGAGACAGTAAAGCTTGCCGTAAACAGTGGACATCCTTCCTATCCCAGCATGCTGTTTAATGTAGAATATAGAGCTGCCAAGAAGGTGAATTTGACCCACTACTCTTTGACACAAACCAATGGAGTATTGGTTTGACGATGGGCTAAATATAGCAAGTTCTTTGAAAGTGAAAGGTCTCCATCAGGGTAGAAAACCTGGGATTTTCAGGCACCTTGACTATCAGAATTTGACAGGAAAGTTTGGAAATTCTTTGGAAATCACTAGAAATGATAATAAGTGGTCCTATATAGGCTTTAGAAATTAGTATATCATGGTCAGATGATGGCCACTAGCACTAAATTTCATGGCTGGTAGGGATAAGATAAGATTGCAGTAAGGGACTGTTTCAGAATCTGTTCCCAGGGCTAAGACCTGAAACTTAGCTGTGCTTTTTAATCTGTCATTTGAGCACGAGTAAATGGTTTCACACTCTGGGTCAGGAATCCTTTTGAAAAAGGCCAGGCAAAACGAAGGCTGATTCTCATAGAGGCTCATTAAGGCAAGAAATGCTGAGCACGTTCCGGGCTCCAGCTTTCCTCTGGGAGTCACAGGTGTGCCATGGACCAGAAACCAAGGTGCCTCCTCTGTGTCTAAACAGACATACATCAAAAACATTTGGAAAGACAATCGCATCTGTGTTGAATGTGTTCTTTGCCATTCTTGTCTGAATAGTATAGATCAATAACTGCTTGGTGTTGACATGTATTGGCTATTACAGGCAGCTAGAGGTGAGCTGGGGCTGGGGATGACATGGTTTGCATCCATCCGTACCTCTTTTGCTACTTTACATCAGAGGCTGTATCCTGGAAACCTCCAGGTAAGCCACAAACATAAGGATAAAGCCAGCTTACTTTTTCCTTCTCTATTGAAGGCCCGCGTTCCAGAAAGTCCCACCTTGTTGCCGGGAGGAAGGAATACTCCACAGAGGGCAAGAAGGAACTGAGCAGATGGGTCTTTCTAGGCCTTCCTGTCCCTTCCACCCATCCGGTTCTACATGGTAGGATATTCTTCCTTGGGCCGGAGAATAGAAATTTAGCGTCCTCGAAGTGTTGGACTTTCATTTATGAAGGCTTCTGCCTCATGAAAATTTAATTAAGTTTAGTCATTTAAAAATTAAATTTAAAATAAATCGAACAAACCCATTGTAACTTTCTCTTGTTAAGATTTTTTTTTTTTTACTGTTGTTGTAATAGTATTGTTTACCCACTTACAACAGACAGAGAATTGTGTTGCTCTGTCTCTCTTGTGTTACAAAGCTCCCCAAACAGTAAGCTCCTAAATGCTTCAAGGTGGTGACCCTCCAAATCCGTCATCCTGCTTGACTGAGGGGTAGAAATAATTCAGTGGAGAGGAACTTTTCCTTCAACTTTAGTCACGATATTTCTATGATCCGAGGAGAAGTCACACAGATGGGGTACACTTGACAGTGGGTTTGGTGTTGTCCCAATGCTGGCCAGCAGAGTCCTGGTCAAGAAGACCCCTACTCGGCTCTGAATTCCTACCATCTTCTAATAAATGATATGACAGCATATTTATTATTTTACATTTATCACAGGTCTTCCTTTGCTCAGCAGACACACTTCTTTATTCCGTTCACAGAGCTCTTAAGTATCTGAAATAATATCTGACATGTAACTGCCATTTAGGTACCTGGTGAGTGAAAGCATGGCAGTCAGGCCAGAAGGGACTCTGCCTTAGCCTGCGTGGTGAGGGACAGCCTGTCTGCAGGTGGTGCTGATAGCAGAGTAACAAGGAGGTGTCAATTGCGTGGTGCTTTGCAGACAGAAATCTGCAAAGTGTGGGAAGAGGTAATACAAAGTGCTATCGCAGGAACAAGATAGAAGGCAGAAGAGAGGTCCCCTGGGCACAGGCAGGGGTCACGTCAGCAGGGCGAAAGTGTCCTAAGCGATCATGAAGAGATAGTCTTTTACTGTTTGGTGAGTAGAAATAGACATGTCTTAGGTAGGAGAAGACCTGGTTGGATTTACATTTGCATTCCAGATGCTATTGAAGAAATGGCCTTTTTGGAAACCAGGAGACAAATCAGGAAACTCCTGGAATAGTCGGGGTTGAATGAAGAGATGTTTGTGTATGTAGTGGTGGTATAGGGGTTAAAAAGGAAAATAGACCGTTGTTCTTTGTCTTAATTGCTGCTGATGCCTGGCAACTTTCTTTTTTCATATTCATTTTTATTTAATTTATGTGTGTCTCTGTGCAGATGCCATGTGCTTGTGGGTGTCCAGAGGACAGAAGAATGTGTCAGAGGCCCTGAAGCTGGAGTTATGGGCAGTTGTGGAGCCATCTAATGTGCTTGCTGAGAACTAAGATCAGGTGCTCAGCAAGCAAGCGCTGTTACCACTGGCCTCCTGAGTCTCATTATTATAAGCTCCGGCATGATGGTCAGGGCAGGCAACTGGTCACCTGAAGATCACATGATAACACCATCAAAGCGTGACTTCTATAGCAACGCGCAGTTGATTTCGGCTAGTGTTGCATACCATCTATTTCAGTTGGGAATATGGTTTCCCTGTGGCTGGTGGTGAATGCTAATGCCGAGAACTGAAGTGATTCCTGTCATTCTGACTATGCTGTGGCACTTAGTTGCTGATGTGAGATTTTGTAGAAATCTCTTCTTCATTTTTTTGGTGAGATAGTGGCTGTATTGTCGATTGTCGGCCCCAGCATCTCACTCAGGGGCTATACTGAAAGGATCCCATTACGCTATCAATTCTAGAGCAAATGTGGGGGAGGGACAATACCTTTTGTTCTAAGCCTCTGAGCAGGTTTTTTTTTTTCTGCAGTATAATCTAATGCGGTATGACTGACAAGGGACGCGGAGCAAAACTTCACAGTCAGAAAACTAAAGCATTTCTCGGGAAGCATTTGGGAACGGCCACCATGTTAGCTCTTTCCATTGTCACTGTCAGTTTGACTAGATCGAGAATCCCTAGGAAATCCCTCCCGAGGGAGTGTGGCTCCAGAGAGGTTAGCGGAGGAAGGCAGGCTCAGCCTGAATGCCACTGGCACCATTCAACAAGCTGGAGGCCTGCAGGGAGTAAAAAAAGGAACAAGGGAGAAAGCCAGCTGCCACTGGTATTCTCCCTTCTCTGTTTCCTGAGCCACACAGATGTGCTTGCCCTCTGCTGCAGCTGGGAGCTGCTCCTGCTGCCATGCCAGCCTCTAAGGACTGGATTCTCAAAGCACCAACCAAAGCAAACCCTTCCTCCTTTGATTTGCTTATCATCGGGTATCAGTCATGGTGTTACGGAAAGTCGCTAATATAACTACTGTGCCAAGAAAGCCTCCCAGTCTACTGAAATATAGTTAACAAACTGAGATGAGGCAGGGTGTGGAATAGGCCAGGGAATGGTATACAAACACAGTCCTCCTCCAATACGGTAATTTATTAGGAAAATGCCTTCCAGAGGCACTTTTGACCCAGCTGACTTAAGCACAGTGTTGGCGTAACTGAAAATCTCATCCCATGAAATATGAAAGTCACGATAGCATGAAGCTAAAGGGAATGGTGCAAAGAGATAAAGATGGAAAGATCATAGATTACGCTGGAGACTTTGAAAAATAGAAGAAGGCACAAAATGAGTGAGGCACACTATTGGATTTTGGTTTGCTGGCAGCCACTGACCCTGACTCTTTAAGGTACAGTTTTTTTCAACCGATTCCTAATCAGTGCTGGGAGATGGAGCAAGCTGATTGTTCAGTACACGGAACAGCGTAGGAAAGTGGTGAGATCTAGACGGCAGGATGCATTCGGCCTGACTTACTCATTTGCTCTGGGTACATCTTGGTCAGTTATTACAATAGTACATGACTGAAGAACCATTGCTTCCCCTCCCTCTCCCCCATACCTGTGTTCCTTCAGTTAGCAAACCTAACAAGCTCCATTCCCTTCTCCTTCTGCAATGGTTGTGCAGGGTTTTCCGAGACCACAGAGACCACAGAGGCAGTTTCTTTTGTTTAGCTTATATTTTATTTTTGGAAAATTGTATCATAGGCCAGAATAGCACATAAATCTTTCCCTTTGAGAGTTATCTAAGAAAACCCCAGCAAAACACGTACAACAAAAAGAGTCAACCGAGGCTGGCTATGCCTTTATAGACCAACACAGTGGTCCCTCGGTTCCCCATCCCGATGTGAGAGGCTTAGGTTGAGCTTTCAGGAAAGTGAGGCATAGGGTTGATTCCTGAGGGTATGCCCTGAAGTGTTGGAGATGTTCTTAGCTTAACAGTGCCTACAGTGCCAAGTCAGAAGTGTACATACTCTTTTAATTTCAATGTGGAGTGCGACCCTAGAAGATGATCACTCTAAGGGGTGTAACTGTAACTGAGGGTGGGGGTGCACATCATGGGTTTAGCAGGTGGAAGTAGAGGGGAGTGAATGAGAGAGAGAACGAAGCTGTGTTCTGAAGTCCATCTCATGGCAGTTGCCTCTTGGACAGACAGTGCTAGCATGATTCACAACCCAGCTTAGAAACAGACATTTGTCTGATGGAAGGCACTATTGCTTGATGTCCCTGCCTAAAGTCCACTGTGTGAAAAATAAGTACCTCACCTCTTTTCTTCAGGTGTTCCCCTCTCTGTCTGGCCCATTTTATTTCCCCAAATAACCTCACTGAATCACTGCAAAGATTTTTATGGAACCGAATATGTCTTTCCTGTCCTCTGACTCCAAGATCACAAGCTCTCAGTGCTGTTGGGATCCACGTCTAAGTGAGTCACTCATCTTTATTATGTCTGATCCCTGCACAGATTCATTAATAAAAAACCACAGTCCAGAGACGGCTTGGAATGAAAGAGCAATATTAATATGCGCCAGCACAATCAGAGACTGTCCAAGAGCCTGGCATGAAGAAAGGACTCAATACTTATTATGTGTGACGAATGGAGGAAGTCAGGATGCCAGGATCCCAGAGGAAGCCTGCTTTCCAGGCACTGTGTGCTGTGAGAAATAGACATGGAAACAGATGGTGGCGGAATGGTGTGAAAAGTGCACCACTAGCAGTATGTGTGCAGAAGAGCAGGAAGTTTTCAGCATCATTACATCCATCCTAGATGGGCAGTATCCGCTTTGTATGTTTGCCATAAGAAATTACTCAGGGCTTGAACGGTTGCTAAGGGTTTTTTTCTTCTTTCTCTCCTCTTCTCCCTTAAAGCCAGCAACATCGTATCATTATGATCCTTCTTCCTGGGTAATATTTCCATCTAACGAGAAAGATGTTTTTCACTTATGCACTCATGCAATTACATTGGGCCCAGCAGAATACCACAGGGTTAGCTCTCCTGCTCAAGGTCATGAACACACTCAGATCTGCGAAGTTCCTTCTGTGAAATATGGTAACATAATCTCTGATCTGAGGGCAGAACATGGGCATCCTGTTGTTCAGCTTAACATAGTAAAGAAGAGGAAATGAAGAAGAACATATTAAAAAGAGGTGACATTTGACCTAGTCCTAAAGCCCAACCAACATCATTGAACAGGGGGAGTGGAGGAATATTAGGGAAGCATTCTTATGTATAAGAACCTCCACTTGGGGGAAGATCTCTTGAGGCTAGTAGACAGATTTGAAACTTCAGCAAGCAGACTAATATTTGTGCTATTGCTAACATTAATTACTGCTTTATTGGCAGCTCAAATGAGGGAGGCCACTTGGCACTATTATTCATGGGAGAGGTCATTGTTTAAATTTTTTTCTTTCAAAATAGTGGTTGCTAGCCAGGATAATGATAGTGACATGGTCACAACAGAAGCCAAGATCAAGGGAAGAGCAACTGGAACTGGAGAGAGAGAGAAAGAGAAAGAGAGAGAGAGAGAGAGAGAGAGAGAGAGAGAGAGAGAGAGAGAGAGGCAGACAGAGAGACAGAGACAGAGAGACAGAGAAAGACCGAGAACCTTCTTAGTTAATTAATTGAGGAAAGAGAACAATTACTGACTAGTTAGAGGCTGTGATTGTGAACTGCACTGACTCAACATCTCAGATGATCAGAAGTGAGCATTTCTTTCCTTCCTTTCTGCTCACCTTGATCTTTCTTTCTTTCCTTCTTTCTTTCTTTTCAGCTTCTTTCTATCTTTCTGAGACAGGGCCTTGTGTAGGCCAGGCTGGCCTTGAACTCACTGTACAGTCAAGGAAGACCTAAACTACTGATCCCTTTTATCCAGATCTGGGTAGACAAGTGCCAGCACACTGGCTTTATGAGGTGCTGGGGACTGAACCAGAGATTTGAACATGCTAATCAAGCACTCTGTCAACTGATCTCTAGCTTCAAGCCACATGTTATGTTTTCTTGAAAAGTCTGTCTACAGTGAAACAGGGGTAGGGGTGGAGGTGCTAATGGATACATGACTGTCTGTTGCATGATATGACTTCTTGTCATAAGAAGGAAAAAAATATGAGGTGGTGGGCTCTGATCTGTGAAAGCGATCTTGATGCTCCTCAGATTCAGTGTACACTAGAGAACAGACGGGGAAACACATGAAGAAAACAAACCAACAAACAAACCAACAAACAAACCAATAAACCCATCAACTCAGAATTCTACCTTCAGTAAAAATAACCTTCAGATATGGCATGGAATGAAAAAAATGTGTCAAACATAGGAAACTGTAATAATGTATCACTATAATACAATACAATCTAAAATAAGAAAGGGAACCCACTGTGCTGGACAGTTTTATATAAGCTGGACACAAACTAGAGTCATTTACAGCAGGGAACCTCAGCTGAGAAAATTCTCCCACCAGATTGGCCTGTGGGGTGTTTTCATGATTGACGATTGATGTGGGACGGTCTAACTCACTGTGGGTAATACTATCCATGGGTTGGTGGTCTTGAGTGCTATAAGACAGGAGGCTGAGCTAGCCAGTAAGCAGTGTTTCTTCATGGCCTCTGCCTTAGTTTCCTTGAGTTCCTTTCCTGACTTCCCTCAGTAACAGACTATTTCCTAGAAGTGTTAGGTGAGGCAAATCCTTTCCTCCCCAGGTTGCTTTTGATATGTTATATCATAGCAATAGGAACCCCAGCTAAGACACAGTCACACATTCAGGGACAAGGACCACCAGAAATTAGGGAAGGGCAGCATTCTCATGTGATCCTTAAATATCTAATGGTTGAAAAAAAAAAGAACATTATATATGATGTTTTCAAATTGTACAGGTATAATATGGAAATAATTATAACACAAAGGGAAGAAATTAAGGTAATGCCAGAGTGGCAAGATTTTCAAATTCTATGTACAGTATCAATTATATGTATACTATGTATTACTACTCAGAACATTCACTAAAAGTGATATAGTTAGACACAGTACAGAACAAATTAGAGAGAAGAGAGCTAACTCAGCTGGTAAAGGGCTTACCACACAAGCCTGACATCCCAACTTCAATCCCTAGGCCCTATGGTGGAAGTCAAGAGCTGATTCCTGAATGTTGTCCTCTGATGCTCATATATATGCTGTGCCACATATGTGCTATGCACACACAACAACAGCAGTAGCAGCAACAATAAAAAGTATAACTTTAAAGCACTAATCATATATATTGAGGTTAAGTATTAAAATATTTAAATAGATGACAGGCTTACTATAAGTGGCACATATCTGCAATCTCAGGTCTTGGGAAGATGAAGCAGAAGGATTATAAGTGTGAGTCTAGCCTGAGCTATACAGTGACACCTTGTCTTAAAAAAAAAAAAGGAATGGAGATTCAAGATGATGGCACCCAGCAAGCATAGTGTTTGGGTAGCAGGACTGCAGTGTCTGCAGAGCAAGTGAAAGTCTGCATTGTGAACTTCAAAATGCCAGCCTTTGTTTTTCCCAGGTGAGAGGAGAGCCCATAGGTCTCAGGAATGATCAGTCCCAGCCTCTGGACTTCCAGAATCCAGGGAAACAGTCCCAGCCTCCAGTCCAGAGCTCTACCCATCTCCCTGAGGCAATCTGCCAGATCTCAGGAGCATACAGGATCTCGCTCCAAGATGGTGGTGCCCAGCTTGCATGGTATCTGGGAAGTTTGAACTCAAAGACCACAGAGCCAATGAGTGAGTAGGGGCCTCCTGACTTCAGGAGTTCCCCTGGCAAGAAGAGAGCTCCTGGTTTCTAAAGTGACCTGCTGGTTCTCAGGATCATTCAGGATAAACATCCCACTTCAATACCCTGGCTGTGGGCCTAACTGGGACACAGTCACCTGAGGAGAATGGCAATTACTCCCTGAGATCCAGCAGGCAGTCCATAACCATACCTACCATACCAAGGAGGGTTGTTCCAGGAACATCCAGCCTCCTGCTCAGGGCTTTTTCTGTACTGCAGAGAAAACTAATGGGCACCAGGAACATCCAGCCAATGTCAGAGACAACTAGATTACTAAAGGCCAGTGTAAGAACACAATTAACAAAAGCCAGGGAAATATGGATCCTCAAGAACCCAGTTATCCCACTGCAAGCATCCATGGATAACCTAACAAAATTGAGACACAAGAAAACAACCTTAAATCTATGCTTATGAAGATTACAGAGACATTTAAAGAGGAAAGGAATAAACCCCTTAAAGATATACAGGAAAATACAAACAAACAGGTGAAGTAAATGAATAAAATGAGTGAAGACCTTAAAATGGAAGGAGAATCAATAAAGAAAAGGCAAACTAAGGAAATTCTGGCAATGGAAAACCTAGGGAACAGAATAGGAACTGCAGAGGCAAGCATCATCAACAGAATAAAAGAGATGGAGGAAAGAATCTCAAATGTAGAAGATACAAAGAAATTGATACATCTGTCAAAGAAAATGTTAAAAAAAAACCTCTTGAATCAAAACATCTAAGAAATCAAGGACACTATGAAAAGATGAAACCTAAGAATAATAGAGTACAAGCTCCAAGGCTCAGAAAATATTTTCAACAAAATCATAGAAGAAAATTTCTCCAATTTAAAGAAAGTGATGCATATAAACATAAAAGAGGCTTCTAGAACACCAAATAGATTAGACTAGAAAAGAAAATCCTTCTGGCACATAATGATTAAAATACTAAATGTACAGAGCAAAGAAAAAATATTAAAAGCTGCAAGGGGAAAAAGCCAAGGAACATATAAAGGCAAACTTATTAGAATCATACGTGACTTCCCAACAGAGACTCTAAATGTCAGAAGGGCCTAGGAAGACATCTTGTGGACCCTAAGAGACCACAGATGTCAGTCCAGACTACTATGCCCAGCAAACCTTTCAATCTCCATAGATGGAGAAAACAAGATATTCCATGACAAAACAAAAATTTAAAAATATCTACACACAAACACAGCCCCACAGAAGATACTCGAAAGGAAACTCCAAGTGAAGGAGGTAAACTACACCCAAGAAAACACAGGAAATAAATAACTCCTCTGCAGCAAAACCAAAAAGAGAGAAACACACAAACACACTACAACCACCAGCATCAAAATAACAAGAACTATCAATCATTCTTCATTAATATTTCTCAACATCAACAGACTCAATTTCCAATAAAAAGACAGGCTAACTGAATGGATGCGTAAACAGGACCCGTCATTCTGCTACATACAAGAAACACACTTCAGCAACAAAGATAGACATTATTTCAGAGTAAAGGGCTGGAAAAAGGTTTTTCAAACAAACAGACCCAAGAAACAAGCTGGAGTAGCCATTATAATATCTAATAAAATAGACTTTCAACCAAAATTAATCAAAAGAAATAAGGAAGAACACTTCATACTCTGAAAGGAAAAACCCACCAATTCTGAACATCTATGTACCAAATATAAGGGCACCCACATTTGTAAAAGAAGCATTACTAAAGCTTAAATAACACATCAATCCTCACATGTAAAGAGTGGGAGTCTTTAACACCTCACTCTCACCAAAAAGAAACTAAGAAGAGAAATAATTAAACTAACAGATGCCATGAATCAAATGGACCTAACAGATATCTGTAGAACATTTTACTCAAACATAAAAGAATATACATTCTTCTCAGCACCTCATGGAACATTTTTCAAAATTGACCATATACTTTATCCCAAAGGAAGCTTCAACAGATAAAAAAAAAAATTGAAATAACCCCTTGTATCTTATCAGACTATCATAGATTCAAGCTAGATTTCTACAAAACCACAAATAACAAAAACTTACACACACATGGAAACCGAACAACTCTCTACTTAATGACAACTGGGTCAAGAAAGATATAAAGAAAGAAATTAAGGACTTCTTAGAATTCAATGAAAATAAAAGTACAACATACCCAATTTATGGGGCATATTCAACGCATTGTTAATGGGAAAGCTTATAGCAATAAGTACCTTCATAAAGAAATTGGACAGTTCTCATACTAGCAATTTAAAGATATACCTAAAAGCTCTAGAACAAAAGGAAGCAAACATACCCAAAAGGAATAGATGGTAGGAAATAATCAAACACAAGGCTGAAATCAATAACAGAAACAAAGAGAATATAAAGAATCAATGATACCAAGAACTGGTTCTTTGAGAAAATCAACAAAATAGACAAAACCCTAACCAAACTAACTAAAAGGCAGAAAGACAGTATCCAAATTAACAAAATCAGAAATGAAAAGAGAGACATAACAACAGACACTGAGGCAATACAAAGAATAATTAGGTCTTACTTCAAAAACAAAATTGGAAAATCTAAGTAAATGAATGATTTTTCTTGATAGATTTCACTTACCAAAGTTAAATAAAGACCAGGTAAACAGTCATATAACCCCTAAGGAAATAGAAGGCGGTATCAAAAGTCTTCCAACAACCAAAAGAAAAAGCCCAGGGTCGGGTGGTTTTAGCACACAACTACCATATTTTCAAAGAAGAGCAAATATCAATACTACTCAAACTATTTCACCAAACAGAAATAGAAAGAACATTGCCAAACTCATTCTATGAAACCATAGTCAAGCTGATGCCTAAACTACACCAAGACTCAACAAAGAACATTCTAGAACAACTTTTTCATGAACACTGATGCAGAAATACTCAATAAAATTCTGGCAAACCAAATCAAGAACATATCAAATGTATCATCCACCATGATCAAGTATCCTTCATCCCAGAGATGCAAGATGGTTCAATGTATGAAAATCCATCAATGTAATCCACCATCTAAACAAATTGAAAGAAAACAATCATCTTATTAGATGCAGAACAAGTCTTTGACAAAATCCAACACTCTTTCATGATAAAAGGTCTTGGAGA
This sequence comes from Acomys russatus, assembly GCF_903995435.1. Lineage (NCBI taxonomy): Eukaryota > Metazoa > Chordata > Mammalia > Rodentia > Muridae > Acomys > Acomys russatus. Next base: position 11,552,693 of record NC_067151.1, on the reverse strand, counting down.
GATCAGGGATACGATGCCCATACCTAAACACAATGAAAGATATATATATATATATAGAAACCTCTTCATATATTTTCAATTTCAACTTGAAAGTTTGTCTAGAGCAATAAGACAACTAAAGGAGATTATGGAGATACAAATTGGAAAGGAAGAAGTCAAAGTATTCCTATTCACAGATGTTATGATAGTATGCATACGTAACTCTCAATATTCTACCAGAAAACTCCTACAGCTGCTCAACATCTTCAGAAAAGTGCCTGGATACAAAATTAACTTAAAAAATCAGTACTCCTCCTGTATACAAACAACAAACAAGCTGAGAAAGAAATTTGTTAACAACGCCCTTCACAATAGTCACACATAGTATAAAGTATCTTGATATAACTCTAACCAAGCAAGTGAAAGACCTGTATGACAAGAATTTCAAGTCTCTGAAAAAAAGAAACTGAAGATGATCTCAGAAGATGGAAAAATCTCCCATGCTCATGGATTGGTGGCATTAACATAGTAAAAATGTTACCAAAAGCAATCTGTAGATTCAATGCAATTGCCATCAAAATTAATTCAAACACAACTCTTTACAGACCTTGAAAGAACAATTCTCAACTTCATGTGGGGAAAAACCCACCTAGATTAGTTAAAAAAAATTCTTATACAATAAAAAAGCTTCTGGAGATATCTCCATCCTTGACTTCAAGCTGTACTACAGAGCAATAGTAATAAAAACCGCATGGTATTAGCATAGAAACAGACTGATTGATAAATGGAATTGAATCAATGCTCCAGAAATAAACCCACACAACAATGGAAAGTAGATTTAAACCCCACCACTATTTATTTATTCACTTTACTTCCCAGCCATAGCCCCCTCCCTTCTCTCCTCCTAGTCCCACCTTCCCTTTCTTATATCCCTCCCCTATTCCTCAAAAAAGGGGAGCCCCACCTATCCACCCACCCCTATAGCTCATCAAGTTGCATCAGGACTGACCATGTCCTCTTCCCCTGTGGCCTGGCAAGGCATCCTGACAGGGAGAAGTGATAAAAAAGCAGGCAACAAAGGTGCTGGTTTCACTTGATGTCTACATATAGAAAAATGCAAGTAGATCCATATTTATCACCCTGCACAAAACTCAAATCCAAGTGGATCAAAGACCTCAGCATAAAACCAGAAACACTAAATCTATTAGAAGAGAAAGTTGGAATCAGCCTTGAACTTATTGGCAGAAGAGATAACTTTCTGAGCAGAACACCAACAGCTCAGGCTCTAAGATCAACAATTAATAAATGGGACATTTTGAAACTGAAAGGCTTCTGTAAGGCAAAGGACACTATTAACAGAACAAAATAGCAGCCTATAGACTGGGAAGAGTTCTTCATTAACCCTACATCTGACAGAGGGCTAATCACCAAAATATATAAAGAACTCAAATTAAACACCAACAAACCAAATGATCCAATTAAAAATAGGGTACAGAGATAAACAAAAAATTCTCAACAGAGGAATCTTGAATGGCAGAGAAAAACTTAAAGAAATGTTCAGCATCTTTAGTCATTAGGGAAATGCAAATCAAAATGACTCTGAGATTCCATTTTTCACCTATCAGAATGGCTAAGATAAAAAACACAAGTGACAGTACATGCTGGCGAGGATGTAGAGAAAGAGGGACACTCCTTCATTGCTGGTGAGAATGCAAACTTGTACAACCACTTTGGAAATCAATCTGGTGTGTTCTCAGAAAATTTGGAACAGTGCTACCTCAAGATGCAGCTAAACTACTTCTGGGCATATACCCAAGTGATGCCCCATCACACATTGGGGATATGTGCCCAACTATGGTCATAGAAGCTCCGTTCTTAATAGCCAGAAACTGGAAACAACCTAGATGTTCCTCAACCAAACAATGGATAAAGAAACTGTGGAACATGTACACAATGGAATACTACTCAGCTATTAAAAACAACGAAATCATGAAATTTACAGGCAAATGGATGGAACTAGAAAGGATCATCCTGCGTGAGGTAACCCAGACCCAGAAAGACACACATAGTATATACTCATTTATAATACATTACAGGATAACTACACTACAATACACAGACCCAAAGAGGCTAAGTAACAAGAAGGGCCCAAGGGAGGATGCTTGAATCTCACTCAGATGAGGAAATAGAATGGACAGTGGAAATGGGAGTGGATAGGAGAGGGTGTAGGGAGGGAAAGGAGGGGGGATCAGATGTAAGGAGAGCGGGGAAGGGATGTGAGAGGGCTTGGAAAGAAAAGGGAAAACAGGGGACATGCAACTGAGGAGGCCACCTTCTAGTCCGGCAGGACCCGAGGGGCACACAAATCCGCCTACAGAACCATCAACCCAGGATTTACCTTTCCTACAAGATGTGCAGGAATAAATATAGAGACTGAGGGAATGTCCAGCCAAGTCCTGGCTCCACCTAAGACTCATCCCGTGGAAGAGAGAGCCAAACCCTGACACCATTAATGACACTCTACCATGTTTACAGACAGGAACCTAACTTAAATGTCCTCTGAGAGGCTCCCCCAGCAGCTGATAGACTCAGATGTTGAGACTCACAGTCAAGTGTTAGGCAGAATGCAGGGAGTCCTGGGAAGAGTGGGGGTTGGGAAGAGTAGAAGGACGCAGAGGGCACAAGAACACTGTAAGAAGACCAACAGAACCAACTAACCTAGACCTATGGGGGCTTACAGAGACAAGCACCAACCAAAGAACATTGCATGGACTTGAGCTAGGCCTCCTACACAGGTGTAACTGATGGGCAGTTTGCTCTTTATGTGGGTTCTCTAGTAAGTTGAGAGGGCACTGTCTATGACATAGACTTGGTTGCCTGCTTTCAATCACTTCACCCTGACAAGGCTGCCTTGTCTGGCCTCAGTGGATGAGGAGGAACTTGGCTCTGATTCAACTTGATGTTCTGTGATTGGTTCATGTGGGGGACTCCCTTGTCTGAGGACAAGGGGAGGGGAGACAGGGAGAAGAGAGTTGAAGGGAGAGACCAGGAGGAAAGGAGGGAGGGGGCTACAGGGGAATAGATAAATTAAAAATAAATTTAAAAAGTAAAATGAAAAACGTTCAAATGCTCAAAATGTTTCAGAAACAGTAAATAAAGGAATAAGAAATGGAGGAAATAAGTAATAAAATGGTAGAAAATTATTTTACACTAAGTACAAATGCTCTAAGGACATCAAAGAAAATATAGAGATTGCCAGGATGGATTTGAAAAGGAAGGGAATCCGTTGTAGTGTTTGTACTAGAAACTTACTTTAAGGGCCAGAGAGATAGCTCGGTGGATAAAGGTCACCAAATGTCATACCCAGAGTTTGACTCTCATGATTGGAAGGAAGGAAATGACCCTCTCAAGTTGTCTGCGGGCCTCCATGTGCTGGCCGTCTCTCACACACACACACACACACACACACACACACACACACACACACACACACACACACACACCTAAAAATAGATGTAATAAGAAAAGAAAAAACAGAAACTTCTGACAAAATGACCCAGGTAGTAAAAGCAAAGTGTGGAAACGCTTTGTCAAGCAAGCCTTAATCGAGAGAGCATTGGGCTGGCTACATTGACATCTGTGAGGACCAATGATCAGGGCTAAGGAAAAGTTAATTTCATGATAACAGAGTCAATTTCGTAAAAACGAGCATCAGTTTTTGACGTGTATACACCTAACAACTTTCAAAATATACGAAACAAAAGCCTGATGTAACTGAGCCAGGATATAGACAAACTCAGGGCCAGTGAGGTGGCTCAGTGGTACAGATGCCGATTGCCATACGGAGGAGCTGGGTTGGCTCTCCAGGTCCCACACTGTGGAATTAGAGAAGCACCTCTCTCTAGCTTTCTTCTGACCTCCACACGTACACCCAGACATATGCATGGTTATACACAGAGACCACATACAAGGTAAGTGTAAAAAAAAAAAAAGAAGCAGACACATTCCTAATTATAGTTGGAGATCCCACAATTTCCCTATCAACAACCCACAGAAACTGTAGATATTAAATCAGTAAAGATGCAGATGTCTATGCAGTGCCACACACCAGCTTGGTCTGACTGGCATTTGACAGTGTCCTTGCCCAGTTGCTGCCCAGGAAATGCTCCTTTTAGGCATATGTAGAAAATACATCAAGATGGATCATATTTTGGACCAAAGCAATGTTTAACAAGTTGAAAAATACCTGAAATAATACAAAGTATGTTTTCTGACCATAATAGAATTAAAGCCAACACATCTATTTGCAAAAGACCAGGAAAACACATCCTTCAAGTACTTTGTAGCTAAAAAGCAATGTTCAAAATAACATGTACCTATTTCTATGGTGAAAACCACAAACCCTTGAGAAACAAACAACAGAATTCACAAAGTGGATACCTAATACGGTGAAGTTGTTTATTATCCCCAAACTGATATGCAGGCTTAGTAAATCACCATAAGAATTCTGGCAGGATGTTTTAAATACAGACAACCCAGCTCTGAATATTATGTGGAAAGCCAAAGGAATTAGGAGATTTTTGAAAGAGATAAAGTCAGAGGGACTGCCCTTCTGTTTTAAGGCTTACTATGACGGTAGAGTGATGGAGAATCTGTATGGTATTGGTGAGGAAAAGATAAAGGGCATTAAAACCGAGAGTGGGGGCTCATCTGCATAAATAGAGGCACCTTAGGCAGTTTTTGGATCTGTGCTAATGTTCCCTAAGAAAAAGCAGTTTAGAAGAGGCTTGTTTGGACTCACAGTCTCAGTCAGTGCCCGGCTCCGCTGCTGCAGGCCTAAGGCCAGGCTGAGATAGCTTGAGGAAGGGCAGGAGGAAACCTGTGGAGGAAAGCTGCGTATCTCACCCTCCAGGAGGCAAAGACAGTGGGAGGGAAGGAAGGGTCCAGAGGCAGGATCCAGCCTTCCAAGGCACTAGTCCAGAGATGCGCTTGCTCTGACTAAGCTCCCTCTGGAAGCCCAGTGGGCTATAAACTCATTCATGCCTTGACCCAGCCTTCAACAGGAGAGCCTAGTGCGGAGCGGTTCAAAACAATGACCAGCTGATTTCTTTTTACAAAAATACAAAGTTCTTCACTGGAGAAAGGATGTTTTTCTTTCAACAAAGGTGTTGAAACAATTACATGCAAATGAAAGAAGTCTAATTTTCGTCTCGTTCTCCACTATACAAGTGACTAGAATAGATGATGGGTTGAAACTTTTAGGAAAAAAAAAACCCACAGGAATCAGGCAGAGTTCCTAGAGTGATGCCAACATTCATAATTTATAGTTCACATGAGAAGGGAAAGAAAGCAGTGAATGGAAGGAAAATATTTGTAAGTCACAGGTGGCAAAGGGACTCATACCAGAGCAAGTGAAAGACTCAAAATTCAAAAGTAAAAACATGGATAATTTGATTTTTAAAATGGGCAAGCACTTTCATCAGTGATGCAAAATTAGCATAGAAAAATACAATCAACTCATCAGCCGTGTGGGAAGTTTGAATTAAAACCAAGATGAGGAGTGGAGCTATGCCTTGCCTTGCTGGGGACAGTGCTTACTGCAGGGATGTGAGGGGACTGACTGCAGATCTCTAGCACCCATGCAAGAAGCAGGGCACCGTGGTGAGCGGCCTCGGTCCAGCCATGCGGACAGAGGCCAGCAGACCTCAGGGGCTCGATGGCCTCCTAGTTTAGCTGAAATGGAAAGCTGCAGGTTGAGTGAGAGGCCCCTGTTAGGCAAGGATGTACGCACAGCATTGTAGAACAGTTTAGCACAGCACTACACATACACTGAGTGAATGACTCAATAATTGTGCTTCGGACTTTAATTTAAGGAAACGTGAAACTTACAGTTCCACAAAACTGTAAACACAGGTGACTATAGTGACTATAGAAGATTATTTATATTACCATAAGTTAAACCTACCCAAACGCACGGATGGGTGTGTCCCTAGCATATGGTGCCACTCTGCAGTAAAAAGTGGACACTGATCACTCAACATGAATGAATGCAACATCATTATGCTCACTGGAATAAGCCACAGCAACGATATTATAGGTGGCCATCAAAATTCTTTTATGTGGCATTCTAGAAAAGGCATGAATAGAGGACAGGGTTAGCCAAGGCTTCAGGTAGGGAAAGATTTTGTAACAAAAATAGAAGTTAGTAGGTTTGATGGAGTTCTCTATTGGGGCTATATTGGTAGTCTCTCCTCTCTCTCTCTCTCTCTCTCTCTCTCTCTCTCTCTCTCTCTCTCTCTCTCTCTCTCTCTCTCTCTCCACACACACACACACACACACACATATACGCACACACTAAAATTTTTAGGACCAAATGTCAAAATAAATAAATCAATGAATACATTTATAAACCTAGTTTACTATATAAAAATTATCTTTTTATTTCTTCCTTTTCCAGTTTAAACTTTATGATGATGTACGTGTGAGAGTGTGAGATGTTTGTGTTTATATGGGTGCACATGTGGCAAAGGTGTCTGAAGCATTTGGAAGTTGGTTCTCTCTTTTCACCATGCCGGTTCTGGGGACTCAGCTCTGCTCATCGGGCTCGCCAGAAAAGCAGTAGCATTACCCTCCGTGCTACCTCGCCAACTCAATAATTTCTTTTAAATGTGAGGGGAGGAAAAAGTGGAATATTTGGATTTGGAGATAAAAGAAGCCGACTAATCTGTCTGTCTCTAATTTGCAATTCATGACATTTATGTCAAAGTAGAAGGAATACAAACATCATGGGCTCATTCGCTTACAACTCATAAGCATGTCAGAGACAAATTTTGTAAGGAGAAAAAAGTCTGAGAGGAAAGGAGATCAAATTTGGGGGCGGGGCACAGTGAGGCAGAACGCAAAGCTCGCTCTGTCCTCTGATCCGAGAGCTATCACTTCCCAGCGGCTGACAGCCGCAGTGCAGTCCGGCCAGCTGCCACCTAAGCGTTATGCAGCAAGTTCCCATTTTCCTAGTCCCTAGAGATAAAGGTCAAATGTGGTGTCCCTGCATGCTGAAGAAAATGCCAAGACCGAGTTACCAGGAATGTTCACAGTTCCTGTGACTACCTTGGGGCACCGTAATAGCCAGCCCGTGACTGGCCTGCTTGCAGGAAGCTTTCCCAGGGCCAATGAGTGTGATGAAGGACGGGGGAGGGCCCCGTCTCAGAACTGTCAGGGAAGGAGTAAAGTGAGGTGCAGCTAAGCTGTAAGATGCTGTGCTCCTAAAACTGTCCTAATCCAGAGAGAACCGACTAAACCCAGGGGTGCTGGTGTTCATGAATAGGACTGGCCTGGAGAGTATGAGAGTCTCTCAGCTTAGGGACCCATCACCGTTTCTAGATGTCCACAGTTCTCATTAAATCCCATATGCCCAACACTTGGAGATTTGCCTGGCTCCGTGAGGGAGTAGCTCCCGTTATCCTCTGGACTCAAATGCTCAACTGGGAGCTTATTGAGTCAGAGAAGACTTGTGTTTCTATGGCACCAGTAGGAGCACATATTTGTTTAGATGGATAAGTGAGTAAGGGCCTAGAGGGAGGTTACAGACTGTAGCACACGGCAGCACCTTACAAAGAAAGAGTCCCCGAGATGGGGTGGCACGGTGCACAGAACTCTCAGCTCTTGCATCATCTGAGCTTAGCATGTGGCCATAAGCAATGGCACACAGTTCAAAACTCAGATAATCTACAATGTCTCTGACCTCAGATCTGGAAAACAGGGCCCCCCAAAATGAACTGATTTGCCTCAGAGACAGATTGGCTTTAACTAAGATATCCTGTTTCTGAAGTTAGGTAAAGGAAGTGACCCTATTCTACCTAGCTCTGAGACTAAAAGTGACTTTTTTTTTTTAAAGGGAGAAACTAGACAAAAGTAGAGAAAAGTAAATCTCATGGTCATGGTGTGTGTGTGTGTGTGTGTGTGTGTGTTTGTGTTTGTGTGTGTGTGTATGTATCTACCTGTCTGTCTGTGTGTATGCATATATACATCTTGGCATGTGTATGTGTGCATGCATATACACATGTTTGCACATGTGTATGTGTTTGACATAGAGTCTATCATATTGGTTGAGGCAGAGTCTCCTGTCTTATTTTTGTAATCTACCAAGTCAGTCCAGTAAGTGCTTCCCATATGCGTGTGTGTGTGTGTGTGTGGGTCATCCACTGGAGCATGGATAACATACACATGGCCACCTCCATGCAAAGAAAAGTGACTCCCTGCCTCAGCATTCATCAATTATCATTAGCCCCTCAGCTAGGGTAAAGCATCAGAATCTTCCCTCTCCTCTATGCTGGATTTTCTAACTGGCGTGATCTTGTAGAGATAACCTCAGTAGCTGTGAGTTCACATGTGCATCAGCCATGTTGTGTTTGGAGGCCAAGATTCCATACCTCTCCTCACTTTAATATTTCAGTAGCCACAGAGACAGGCTCCTTTGTAACCAGAAGATGGCAGAACTGACAAAATGACTCTGGTTCCTTTTGTTTCTTGAGGTAAGTCCCCGTCAGCAATTTCTTGGTTTGCCTGATCCTTAGTGACCTTGGGGCTGTCACATGCCTGTGTGTTCTAGAGAATAGATTGTTGTGTGGGCAGTAGGTGTTTAACAATAAATAAGCTCATAACGCGGGCTTTGTAACCTCTAAGGGGCCACAGAACACATTACTGTGTTGATCAAGAAGATGATTCTCTGATACTGTGTTAATTGCAGGTGTAGAATCAGTTATTCTGTTTGATGTGAGAGGAGGAAGCTCTGGGTTCCAGTTCTCCAGTGTGGAGTCAGGGTGGGGGGACTTTGGACCTTTGATGCTGGTGCTAAGGTGGAGACCCTGAATTGTGGCCGCATTTAGCTTCATCATTGCTTGGCAGTGAGGCAATATCAGCTTGATGGATACGTAATTAAAAGGCGCAATAGAAGTTCTGGGTGGGAATTGAGGGGGTTAGAAACAGGTTTAACAATCTGGCCAGGCAGTGTTGGAGACCTAGTGCCTTGGGGGTAGGTGACCCTCAAAATTCCTTGATCAAAATGGACCTCAGGACAAATGAAGCATCACACCACGATATGAGAACACTAGCTTTCTTCTCTTTGGTTTTCCATTTATATCCAGAGACATTGTGATGTTGAGACCTAAGCCATAAACACATACATAGATGTTTGATGTAGCTCTATCTTTTTGTTATTGTGGACATACTGGACCCTGAATAGCTCACGCCTACTAAATGTTACTGAAATAGGCCCAAATAAAGCACCAGCACAAGTCTGACACATGGGTCCTTTGATTTATTATGCTCAAGCAGTGCCTTGATGAGAGAGATTAACTGTCACATGACGATATGAAGCCTTTTTCTCAAGTGAACCATATGGGAGAAGTAATGCTCCTGAAAGTGCCTCCCATTGTGGCCTGGGGTCAGGTGGCACCTGTTTCAAGATGCTTTAGAAGCTTCAAAGTGACACTATGGAAGTGCATGAGAGCCTTCTGTCCCAAGGGTATTCTATGGCATCGTGGTGCTAAGGAGTGTAGGTAAGGAGATTCTGAAAAACTAACAAGCCCTGTATCCCTAGGATCACTGCTCCTCTTGAAATCCAATTTCTTTGTCATCACAGGGTAGGGACATGATACTGAACTCATAAGACCATTTTGTTGCTTTGTTTTAAATAGCTTTTAGTCTTTACACTATATAAAATAAAATAGTTCAAACTATTGTCCTCACTGGAGAGTAACAGTGGAAACATGGAGGCACTGTTCTAATTTACTGGCATAAATCAAAGTCTTATCCCTTTGTTTTTGTAATTCTGGTGGCAAAGTAAAAACTAAAGCCCAAGGTTGTGACAGATCACATGTGGAAGCCTAGCAAGTCGCTAACATGTACAGTGTCCTCCTCAGGCAAGTCTCCACCTTGCAGAGTGTCATTAACAAACCTTTGATAGTGTCACTGTGGTGGAAACCTTTGGTGCAGAGAATTCAGAAATACCAAATGGAAGAGAGACAGGAAACTCTGCTAAGGTATGGGGTCCACCTGCCGGAAACAGGATGATGTATAGTCACCCCTTGAGACTATCTCTGCCAATACCTACGAGAGTCTCTAGATTATGCTGCTGCACATGTCTGTGGGGGGATTCGCTTGGTTAGGTTAATCAAAGTAGGAAGATTCACCCGGAATGTGGGTGGTACCTTTTGGGGGTGGTCCAGATATAAGGAAGTAAAAAAGAGAAGCTTTTGTGTTTTCCTTGCTTGTCTTTGTGCCTTGTTCACGAAGTCATCTACCCTGCTGCTCTCACTGCCGCTGTTGATGCCACCAATCACCATTGACAAAATTTAGCTTCACTGGCCTTCACATATGGTCCATAGACCGGTAGCTCTCTTTGAATTCTCCAATTGGGGACTGCTGGAGCAGCCAGCCTTGTTGATTGAATGAATGGGTACCAGGTCCTCAGCTTCTCTTGTGTGAAGACAGCCATGGTTGGACCACCCAGACCATGCTGTGTAAGCCAACCTAACAACCCTCCTGTTAATATCTATTGTTCTGTCGGTCCTGTTCCTCTAGAGAAGCCGGACTAATACACTGAGATGAAGCGGCCGTTGCTTATCCAGAAGAACTGTTAACAGTTTGACAAATTGTTGCCTTTGTTAAATGAGATGCGTGTCCTCAGGTGGGAACTGATGATGGTAAGGACGCCTTCCTCCCCCCACCGGGGAAAGGACTGATGACACAGGAGAGAAGGCGGCTACCCTGGCAGCTTGTCCCACTGACAATTGGGTCATAGGCCACCACAGATGTTGGAACACTGAAATTCTTAAAAACTGAACCACTCTTCCCAGAAACAGGTGTTAGTCTGCTCTGTTCATCTGCCGCACACGGTAAAAGGGAAGGGTACGAAGCCAACAGCTCTTCGTTCATCTTGTAACGTGAGCTGCTGGTGGCAGAAGACCAAACTCCATCAACTGAACACACATGACTTCTAAATATGCTAGAAGTACCTAGAATTTAATAAATAATCACCCACTGAGAAGAAGAAAACTCCCAACCGGGTATGGTAATAACTAACCAGAGCAACTCAGTATGGCTCCCAGGTTTATATTAGTATGCAGGAGATGGGCAAGTAGCTCAGGCCGAGGCCCTAACCTGTCCCTACTTGGTATGTGTTGAATCATTACTGCTCGGGCACACTCGGACATCCGCCACCGTGCTGAGAATGTGGACATTAGGGAAGCAATGGCATGGGACTTTTGTGTGGATCCACAGGGAGAGCTTTTAGATCCTGTTTCAACCCTCCACAGTCAGGGACACACAGATAGGCCTATAGCCTGATAGGCAGACCCACAGCTGGGCAGCCAGGCAGATAGACAGTAAAGCAGGCAGGCTCACAGAGAGGAGGACAGACAAATAGATGAGCAGACAGGCAGACACTCATGCATGCATGCATGCAGGCAGGCAGGCAGGGAGGCAGACAGGCCAACAGACAAGCATACAGACAGGTAGAGCTACAGCAGTGCTTCATAAGTCTCCTATCCCAATGAACCGAGCTGAGTGTTTAAGAGTTAAGCTTTCCCGTGGTTCTCGCAATCCCCCTAGAATAGAGCTCTAAAAGGAGACAGACAGCTGTTTCCGGAAAAACACGAGGCAACAATCAGGCACTTTGCTTAGCACAGCACAAAGCTCCGGGGAGCACAAGCTGCATACTGACTGCCCTGTTGCATGATATGACTGCTTGTCATAAGAAGGAAAAAATATTATGAATGGTGGGCTCTGATCTTGTGAAAGCGATCTTTATGCTCCTCAGAGTTCAGTGTAAACACTAGAGAACAGACGGTGGAAACACATGAAGTAAAACAAACCAACAAACAACCACAAAAAAACAACCATCAAACCCATCAACTCATATTCTAATCCTCAGTTAAAAATAAACCTTCAGAAATGGCATGAATATTAAAAAAATGTGTCCAACATATAACCTTAAATAATGATACTATAGACAATACAATCTAAAATAAGAAAGGGAACCACTGGTTGCTTGCGTAGTTTTAATATAAGCTGGACACAAAACTAGAGTCATTTGCAGGCAGGATAACCTCCGCTGAGAAAATTCTGCTCCACCAGAGGATTGGCCTGGGGGTGTTTTCATGATGTGACGAGTGATGTGGGAACGGTCCTACTCACTGTGGTAATACTATCCATGGGTTGGTGGTCTTGAGTGCTATAAACAGGAGGAGTCTTGAGAGCCTAGTAAGTGTCTATCATGCTTTCTTAGGCCTCTGTTATTTCCTTGAGTTCCTTTCCTGCCGACTTCCTCATAACAGACTAGTTCCTAAAGTGTTAGTGGAGGCAAACTTTCTCACCAGGATTGCTTTTGATATGTTGATACAAGTATCATAGAAACCCACAGCTAATAGCACAGTCAGACACATTTCAAGGGACAAAACCTACCGAAATTAGGGAAGGTCAGCAATTCTCTGTGATCCTATATATCTATGGTTTGAAAAAAAAAGAACATTAATAATGTGATGTTTTCAATTGGTAACAGGTATAATATGGAAATTAAATCCAAAGGGAGCAATTAAGGTAATGCCCAGATTGGCAAGATGTTCAAATTCTTGTACAGTATCAATTATATGTATACTATGTTATTACTACTGCAGAACATCACTAAACAGTGATATGTTTAGCAACAGTACAGACAAATTAGGAGAAGAGAGCTACTGCACTGTAAGGCTTACCACACAAGCCTGACAATCCCAAATTCAATCCCTGGGAACCTATGTGTAGTAAGAGAGCTGATTCCTGAACGTTGTCCTCTGATGCTCATATAGTGCTGTGCACATATGCTATGCCACACAACAACACAAGCAGTAGCACACAATAAAAAGTTAAACTTTAAAGCAACTAATCATATCATATTGAGTGTTAATAATTAAAATATTTTAAATAGATGTACAGGCTTACTATAAGTTGCACATATCTGCAATCCAGGTCTTGGGAGGAAGAATGCATGAAGGATTATAAGTTGTGAGTCCTGCTGGATCTATACAGTGACACCTTTTCCTTAAAAAAAAAAAAGGAATGGAGATTCATCAAGATGATGGCACCCAGGCAAGCATAGTGTTTGGGTTGCAGGACTGCAGTGTCTGCAACAAGTGAAAGCCTGCATGTGAACGTCAAAATGCCAGCCTTTGTTTTCCCAGGTGAGAGGAGAGCCCATAGGTCCGTCAAATGATCAGGTCCAGCCGCTGGACTTCCAGAAATCCAGGGAACAGGCCCAGCCTCCATCCGATGCTCTACCCATCTCCCTGAAGCAATCTGCCAGATTTCTCAGGAGCATACAGGGATCATCGCGTCCAGATGGGGGTGCCGCAGCTTGCCATGGTATCTGGGGCAAGTTTTGAACTCAAGACCACAAGCAAGAGTGAGTAGGGCCTCTCGAACTTTCAGGAGTTCCCCTGGAAGAGAGAGCTCCTGGTATTCTAAAGTGACTGCTTTCTCAGGTCATCAGGATAAACAATGCCCACTTCCAATACCCTGCTGTGGGCCTAGGTGGACACAGTCCAACGCGAGGAGAATGGCAAAGTACTCCCTGAGATTCCAAGCAGGCAGTCCATAACCATACCTACCAGTACCAAGGAGGGTTGTTCAAGGACCATCCAGCCTCCTGCGCAAGATGGATTTTTCTGTACTGCAGAGAAAACTAATGGGCACCAGAAACATGCCCAATGTCAGAAAACGAGATTACTAAGGCCATGGTAATAACCAATAACAAAAACCAGGGAAATATGGATCCTCAAGAACACCAGTTTCCACTGCAAGCATCCTGGTAACCTATACAAAATTAGAACACAGAAAACAACCTTAAATCTAGGTCTTATGAAGATTAACAAGAGACATTTAAAGAGGAAAGGGATAAACCACCTTAAAGATATACATGAAAATACAAAGCAAACAGGTGAAGTAAATGAAGATAAAATGAGTTAGACTTAAAATGGAGGAGAACAATAAAGAAAAGGCAAACTAAAGGAAATCTGGCATGAAACCATAGGGACAGAAGTAGGAACTGCAAGAGCAAAGCTCATCAACAAATAAAAAGAGATGAAAGAGAAAGCTGCAAATTTAAGAATGATACAAAGAAATTTGATACATCTGTCAAGGAAATTTTAAAAAAAACATCTTAATCAAACAGCTAAGAATACAAGACAATGAAAAATGAAACCTAGAGATAATAAGTACAAAGCTCCAGGCTCAGAAAATATTTTTCAAAAAACAAAATCATAGAAGAAATTTTCTCCATTTATAGAAGTGATGCATAAAACAAAAAGTAGCTTCTAGGAACACCAAATAGATTGAACTAGAGAAAGAAAACCGTTCTGGCACATAATGAATAAATACTAAATGTTACAGAGCAAAGAAAAATATTAAAAGCTGCAAGGGAAAAAGCAATGGAGAACATATAAGGAGCAACCGTTATAGAATCTACTTGACTTCCCAACAGAGACGCTAAATGTCAGAAAGGGCCTAGTAAGACATCTTTTGGACCCTAAGAGACCACGATGTCCAGTCAACTACTATGCCCACGCAAACCTTTTCAATCTCCATAGATGGAGAAAACAGATATATCCATATACAAACAAAATTTGAAAAATATCTCCACACAAACCAGCCCACACAGAAGACTACTCGAAAGGAAACTTCAAAGTGAGGAGGGTAAAACTACACACAAGAAAACACAGGAAAGAAATACCTCCTCTGCAGCAAAACCAAAAAGAGAAAACACAAACAAACACACTACACACCAGCATCAAGATAACAAGAACTATCAATCTATTCTTCATTTAGTTCTCTAACAAATCAGACAGACGCAATATTCCAATAAAAATACAGTGAACTAACTAAATGGATCGTAACAGGCCCCGTCATTCTGCTACACAGTACAAGAAACACACTTCAGCACATCAAAGATAAGACATGAAGTGTTCAAGTAAAGGGCTGGAAAAAGGTTTTTTCAAAAACAAACAACCCAAGAAACAAGCTGGAGTAGCGCATTTAAATATCTCGATAAAATAGAACTTCAATTTCAACCAAAAATTAACAATCACAGAAATGAGGAGAACACTTCATAAAACTCTGAAAGGAAAACCACCAGTCTCTGAACACTATGTACCAAATATAGAGGGCAACCGCACATTTGTAAAAGAAGCATTACGAAAGCTAATAACACATCAATCCAACATGTAAAGAGTGTGGAGTCTTAACCACACTCCACTGCTCACCAAAAAGAAACTAAAGAGAAAGAAATCAAACTAACAGATGCCATGAATCAAATGGACCTAACAGATACTTAGAAACGATGTTGTTACTCAAACAGAAAAAGAATAATACATTCGTTCACAACTCATGACATTTTTCAAAATTGACATAACTTTTATATCCCAAAGGAACTTCAACAGATAAAAAAAAAAATTGAAAGAAACCCATTGTATCGTATCAACTATCAGAAATTCAAGCTATGAGTTCGACAAAACCACACAAATACAAAACTTACACACACAATGGAAACCGAACAAACCTCTCTAACTAATGACAATGGTCAAGAAAGATAGATAACAGAAAGAAATTTAAGACTTCTTAGAAGTCAATGCAATGAAATACAACAAACCACAGTTTAATGGGGCATATTCAAATCACATTGTTAAGGGGAAAGCTTATAGCAATAAGTACCAATTCTAAAGAATTGGCAGTTCTCATACGTACAATTTAAAGATATACCTAAAGCTCAGAACAAAAGGAAGCAACTACCCAAAAGGAAGAGCATTTGTAGGAATAATCAAACACAAGGCTGAAATCAATAAAGAAACAAAGGAGAAAAAAGAATCAATGATACCAGAACATGGTCTCTTTGAGAAAATGCAACAAATAGACAAAACCCTAACCAAACTAACTAAAAGGCAGAAAGACAGTATCCAATAACAAAATCAGAAATGAAAGAGAAGACATAAAACAGACACTGAGGCAATACAAAAATATTAGGATCCTTGACTTCAGAAAAAAATTGGAAAATCTAAGTAAATGAATGATTTTTCTTAATAGATTTCATCCTTACGCAAAGTTAAATAAAGACCAAGGGAAACAGCATGATACCCCTAAAGGAATAGAGAAGCGTATCAAAAGATCTCCAACACAACCAAAGAAAAAGCACCAGGTGTCGTGGTGGTTTAGCACACAACTACCATATGTTTCAAAGAAGAGCAATATCAATACTGACCTCAAACTATGTCACCAAACAGAAATAGAAAGAACATTGCAAACTTCATTCGAGAAACATGAGCAAGCGATGCCTAAACTACACCAAAGACTCAACAAAGAACATTCTAGAACAACAGGTTCATGAACACTGATGCAGAAATAGCTCAATAAATTCTGGCAAACCAAATCAAGAACATATCAATGGATCATCCCCATGATCAAAGTATCCTTCATTCACCCAAGATGCAAGATGGTTCAATGTATGAAATCCTCAATGTATCCACCATCGTAAACAAATGTGAAAGAAAACGAATCATCTTATTAGATCAGAACAGTCCTTGAACAAAATCAAAACTCTTCAGATAAAGAGGTCTTAGGAGAGATCGGGAACGATGCCCATACCTAAACACAATGAAAGATATATATATATATATAGAAACCTCTTCAATATATTTCAAATTCAACTGAAAGTTTGGTCCTAGAGCAAATTAACCAGGACAACTAAAGGAATTATGGAAATACAAATTTGGAAGGAAGAAGTCAATGCCTATTCACAGAATGTTATATAGTATGGCATACGTAACTCTCATATTCTCCCAAAAACTCCTACAGCCTGCTCAGACTCTTCAGAAAAGTGCCTGATACAAAATATAACTTAAAAAATCAGTACTCCCTGTATCAACACAAAAAGCTGAGAGAAGAAATTTGTTTAACAAGCCGGCCCTTCACAATGAGTCACACATAGTTAGTGAAGTATCTTGTATAACTCAACCAAGCAGTGAAAGGACCTGTATGACAGAATTGTCAAGCTAATCTCGAAAAAAAGATAACGATGAATAGTCAAGATGGAAAAGAGCTGCCATGGCTCATGATTGGGGGCATTAACATAGTAAAAATGTTACCAAAAGCAATCTGTAGATTCAAGCATTTGCCATCAAAATTAATTCAAACAAAGACTCTTTACAGACCTGAAAGAACATTCTCACTTCATGTGGGGAAAAAACACAACTAGATTAGTTTAAAAAAAATTCTTATACAATAAAAAAGATTCTGGAGAGATCCCATCCTGACTTCAAGCTGGTCTTACAGAGCAACTATATAGAAACCGCATGGTTAAGCATAGAAACGACGGATTTGATATGGAAATTGAATCGAAGCTCCAGAATAAACCCACACAACAATGAAGTAATTTGAAACCCAAACACCCACACTATTGTATTTATTCACTTACTGTTCCCCACCAACACACCACCTCCATCTCTCCTCCTAGTCCACCCCTCCCTTTCCTTAATCCCTCCCCTATTCCTCAAAAAAGTGGAGCCCCACCTACCACCACACCCCTATACTTCATCAAGTTGCATCAGGACTGGACCCATGTCCTCTCTTCCCCTGTGGCCTGGCAAGGCATCCTGCAGGGAGAAGTGATAAAAAAGAGCAGCCAACAAAGGTGCTGGTTTTCACTTGATGGTCGACATATAGAAAAATGAAGCAAGTAATCCAGATTTATCACCCTGCACAAAACTTCAATCCAAGTGGATCAAAGACGCTCAGCATAAAACCAAACACGAAAGCTATTAGAAGAGAAAGTGGAAATCAGCCTTGAACTTTATTGGCAAGAAGAGAGATAACTATCTCGGAGCAAACGAAACACCAAACAGCATCAGGCTCTAAAGACAACAATTAATAAATGGGAATATTTGAAATGAAAAGTGCTTCTGTAAGGCAAAGGACACTATTAACAGAACAAAATAGCAGCCTACAGACTGGGAAAGTCTTCATAACCCTACAGTCCTGACAGAGGGCTAATCAACCAAAATATAAGAACATCAATTAAACACCAACTAAAACACAATGTCCATTAAACAATAGGGCACAAGATAAACAAAAATTCGCAACAGAGGAATCTTGAATGGCAGAGAAAAAACTTAAGAAAAGTTCAGCATCTTTAGCACGTAGGGAATGCAAATCAAAATGACTCTGGAGGATTGTCCATTTTTCACCTATAGAATGGCTAAGATGAAAAAACACAAGTGAACGATTACATGCGGCGAGAGTAGAGAAAGAGGGACACTGCCTTCAGTGCTGGTGTAGAAGCAAACTTTAACAACGCACATTTGGAAATAAATCTGGTGTGTTTGCCAGAAAATTGGAACAGTGCTAACCTCAAGATGCGGCTAAACGTACGTCTCGGGGCATAACCCAAGTGATGCCCATCACACATTGGGAATTTGCCCAACTAGGTCATAGAAGCTCCGTTCTTAATAGCCAGGGAAACGGGAAACAACCTAGATGTTCAACTCAACCAAGAAGGATAAAGAAACTGTGTAACAGTACACAATGGAATACTACTACTCAGGCGCTATTAAAAACAACGAAATCAGGAAATTTACATGCAAATTGATGGAAACTAGAAAGGATTACCATGCGTTAGGTAACCCAGACCCAGAAAGAACACACATATTATATACTCATTTATAATCAGAACAGGATAACTACACTACAATACACAGACCCAAAGATGCTGTAAGTAACGAAGAAGGGCCCCAAGGGAGGATGCTATCGTAATCTGCAAGAAAACTCAGTGATAGGATAAATGGACAGTGGAAATGGGAGTGGATAGGAGAGGGTGTAGGGAGGGAAAGAGGGGGGATCAGAATTAAGAGAGCGGGGAGGCGTTATGAGGGCTTGGAAAGAAAGGGAAAACAGGGTACATGACGGAGGAGGCCCCTTCTAGTCCGGCAGGACCCGAGGGGTCACACAAATCCGCCTACAGAACCACGCAACCCAGGATTGAACCTTCCGACAAATAGTTGCAGGAATAAAATATAAGACTCTGAGGGAATGTCCAGCCGAGTCCTGGCTCCACCTGAAAGACTCATCCCGTGGAAGAGAAAGTCCAAACCCGACAACCATTAAGACACGTACTCACCATGTTTCAGGACAGGACCTAACTTAAATGTCTCGTGAAGAGGCTCGCCCCCCAGCAGCTGGATAGACCAGATGTTGAGACTCCACAGTCAAGTGTTAGGCAGCAATGCAGGGAGGTTCCTGGAAGAGTGGGGGTTGGGAAGATAGAGGACGCAAGGGCACAAACAACTGTAAGAAGACAACAGAAAACCAACGTAACCTAGACCTAATGGGGCTTACAGAGACAAACGCACACAACCAAAGAACTTGCATGGACGTTGAGCTAAGCCTCCTACACAGGTGAACTGATGGGACAGTTTGCTCTTTATGTGGTTCTTAGTAAGTTGAGAGGGCACTGGTCTATGACAGTAGACCTTGTTTGCCTGCTTTCAATACTCACCCTGAACAAGGCTGCCGTCTGGCCCAGTGGATGAGAGGAACTTGGTCGTCGGAGTCAACTTGATGTTCTGTGATGGTTAGGTGGGGGACTCCCTTGTCTGAGGACAAGGGGAGGGAGACGAGAGAAGAGATTGAAGGGAGAACCAGAGGAAAATGAGGGAGGGCTACAGGGGAATAGATAAATGTAAATAAATATAAAAAGTAAAATGAAAACGTTCAAATGATCAAATGTTTCAGAAACAGTATAAATAAAGGGAATAAGAAGGAGGAAATGAAAGTATAAAATGGTAGAAAATTATTTAACTAAGTACAAATGCATCAAGGACAGTCAAAGAAAATTAGAGATTGTCAGAATGGATTTGAAAAGGAGGGAATCCGTTTAGTGTTTGTACTTGAGAACTTACTTGTAAGGGCCAGAGAGATAGCTCGGTGATAAAGGTCGTCACAAATGTCATACCCATAGTTTGACTCAGAATGATTGGGAAGGAAGGAAAGAACCCGTCTCAAGGTTGGTCTGCGGGCCTCCATGTTACTGGCCATCAAACACACACACACACACACACACACACACACAACACACACACACACACACACACACACACTAAAAATAGTATGTAATAAAGACAAGAAAACAGAAACTTCTGACAAAAATGAACCCAGGTAGTAAAGCAAGTGTGGAAACGCTTTGTCAAGCAAGCCCTAATCGAGAGATCATTGGGCTGGGCTACATTGACATTCTGTGAGGAACCAATGATCAGGGGCTAAGGAAAAGTTAAGTTCATGAATAACAGAGTCAATTTCCTAAAACGAGCATCAGTTCCTGACGTGTAGACACCTAACAACTTTCCCAAATATATACGAAACAAAAGCCTGATGTAACCCCTGAGCCCAGGATAAGACAAACTCAGGGCAGTGAAGGTGCTCAGTGGTACAGATGTCCCATTGCCATACCGGAGGAGCTGGGCTCGCCCTCCAGGTCCCACGCTGTGGAATGGAGAAGCACCTCTCTCTAGCTATCTTTTGACCGACCTCCACTACACCCAGACACATGACGGTTTGCACAGAGAAACACATACCAGAGGTAAGTGTAAAAAAAAAAAAAGAAAAAAAGAAAAAAAAAGCAGAACCATTCCTAATTAAGAGTTGGAAGACCACAAGTTTTCCCTATCAACACCACCAGAAACGAGATATTAAATCAGTAAGGGAATGCAGAATGTCTATGCAGTGCAAACAACCAGCTTGGGCGGAACTGGCAGTTTTGACAGTGTTCCTTGCCCAGTTGCTGGCCCATGAAATGCTCCTTTTAAACAGATGTAGAAAATACATCAAGATGGATCAGTTTTTGGACCAAAGCAATGTTTAACAAGTTGAAAAAATACCTGAATAATACAAAGTATTTTTCTGACATAATAGAATTAAGCCAACACATCGATTTTTGCAAGACCAGGAAAAACAAATCCTCAAGTACTTTGTAAGCTAAAAAACAATGTTCAAAATTAACATGTACCATTTCTATGGTGAAAACCACAAACCTTGAGAAACAACAACAGAATTCATAATGTGGATACTTAATACCGGTGAGTTGTTTATTATCCCAAACTGATATGCAGCTTAGGTAAATAACCAATAAGAGATTCTGGCAGATGTGTTAAAGACAGACAACCCCTCATGAATATTATTGAAAAGCACAGGAATTAGGTAGATTTTTGAAAGAGATAAAGTCAGAGGGACTGGCCTCTTCTGTTTTAAGGTTTACTGTCGGTAGCGTGAATGGAGAATTTATGTATGGTAATTGGTAGAAAGAAAAGGGCAATTAAAACCGAGAGTGGGGGCGTCAGTCGTCGCATGAATAGAAGGCACCTTAGCACGTTTTTTGGACTGTGCTATAGTTCGCCTAGAGAAAAGCAGTTCGAGAAAGAGCGTGTTTGGACTCACAGTACTCAGTCAGTGCCGACTCCGCTGATGCAAGGCCTAGCCAGGACCTGAGATAGCTTGAGAAGGGGAAGGAGGAAACTGTGGAGGAAAGCTGTATCTCACCCCAGGAGGCAAAGACAGTGAGAGGGAAGGAAGGTCTCAGAGGCAGGATCCAGGCTTCCAGGCACTATCCGAGATGCGGCTTGCTCTGAACTAAGCTCGCCCTCGGAAGCGCCAGTGGGCATAAAACTATTCATGTCTTGACCCAGCTTCAACAGGAGACCGAGTAGCGGAGCGGTTCAAAACAAAATGACCAGCTAATTTCTTTTTACAAAAAACAAAAGTTCTAATCTCACTGGGAACGGATGTTTTTTCTTTCAAAAAGTGTTGAAACATATACATTGCAAATTGAAGAAGTCTAATTTTCGTCTCGTTCTCCCATATACAAGTGACTGAATAGATGAGGGTTTAAAACTTTTAGGAAAAAAAACCCACAGGGACAGGCAGGTTTCGCTAGAGTGATGCCAACATTCATAATTTATGAGTTCACAAGAGAAGGGACAGAAAGCAGTGATGGAGGAAAATATTTGTAAGTAACAAGTGGCAAAGGGCTCATACCAGATCAAGTGAAAGACTTCAAATTCAAAAGTAAAAAAACATGGATAATTTGATTTTTAAATGGGCCAATCATCATTTCATTAGGGAGGCAAAATTACATAGAAAAATTACAATCACTCATCAGCCATGTTGGGAAGTTTGACGTAAAACGCAAGATGGGAGTAGGAGCTATGCCTTGCTTGGGCTGGGGACAGTGGCTTACTGGCAGGGATGTGGAGGGGCTGACTGGCAAGATCTCTAGCACCCTGCAAGAAGGCAGGAGCACCATGGTGAGCGGACCTCGGTGCCAGAGCCATTGGTACAGAGCCAGCAGACTCTCGGGGGCTCGACTGGCCCGCCTAGTTTAGCTGAAAGGGAAAGCTCCAGGTTGGAATGAGAGGCCCTGTAGGGCAAGATGTTACACACAGCATTGGTAGAACAGTTAGCACGCACTACAATACACGGGTGAATGACTCCAATAATTGTGCTTCGGACTTTAATTTAAGGAAACGTGAAACACTTCAGTTCACAAAAGTGTAAACACAGGTGGAACTATAGAAGATTATTTATTTTACCGATAAGTTAAACTACCCAAACGCACGGATGGGTGAGGTCCCTAGCATATGGAAGTGCCATCGGCAGATAAAAAGTGGACATGATCATCACCTGAATGAATGCAACTCATTAGCTCACTGGAAAGCCACAGGAACATTATGAATAGGTGGCCATCAAAATCTTTTTATGTGCGATTCTCGAAAGGCATGAATAAGAGGACAGGGTTTAGCAAGGCTTCAGGTAGGAGAAGATTTTGTAACAAAAGAGAATTAGTAGGTTTGATGGAGTTTCTGTATTTGGGCTATATTGGTGAGTCTCGTCTCTCCTCTCTCCTCTCTCTCCCTCTCTCTCTCGATCTCACCTCCTCACCTCCTCTCTCTCCTCGTTCTCTCGTCTCTCCTCTCCGGCGCTCTCTAACCCCACACACACACACACACACACAACACACATCATATACACACGTAAAATTTTAGACCAATGTCAAAATAAGTAAATCAATAATACATTTTATAAACCTAGTTTACTATATAAAAATTATCTTTTTATTCCCCCCTTCTTGTTCCTTCTTTCCAGTTTAAAACGTTATGATGAGTGTACGTTGAGAGTGTGAATGTTTGTTTATGGGTGCACACATGTGGCCAAAGTGTCTGAAGCATTTTGGAAGTTGGGTTCCTCTTTCATCACGCATGCCGGTTCTGGGGACTCAGCTTCTGCTTCATTCGGGCTCGCCAGAAAAAGCAGTAGCATTACCTCCTTGCTACTCGCCAACTCATAATTTTCTTTTTAAATGTGAGGGGAGGAAAAAGTGGAATAGTTTTTGGATTTGGAGATAAAAGAAGCCGACTAATCTGCCGCTTCTAATTTGCAATTCATGACATTTATGTCAAAGTAGTAAGGAATACAAACTCAAGGCCTCATTCGCTTACAACTCATAAGCATGGTCAGAGCAAATTTTGTAAGGAGAAAAAAGTCTGAGAGGAAAGGAGATCACATTTGGGGCGGGCACAGTGAGGTCGAACTCAAAAGCTCGCTCTGTCCTCTGATCCGAGAGCTATCACTTCCAGAGTCGTGACAGCCGCAGTGCATCCGGCCAGCTTGCCACCTAAGCTTTTATGCAGCAAGTTCCCATTTTCCTAGTCCCTAGAGATAAGGTCAAATGTGTGTCCCTGCATGCCTGAAGAAAATGCCAAGACGAGTTACCAGGAAGTGTTTCACAGTTCTGGCTACCTGGGGGCACCGTAATTCCATCGGCCAGTGAACTGCCTGCTTGCAGGAAGCTGTTCCCAGGCCAATGAGTGTGATGAAGGACGGGGGAGGGCCCGTACGCATAACGGGTCAGGGAAGGAGTAAAGTGAGGTGCAGCTAGGCTGTAAGATGTGTGCTCCTAAAACTTCGCTATCCAGAGAGAACCGACGAACCACACGGGTGTGGTGTTCATGAATAGGACTGGCCTGGAGAGTATGAGAGTCCTCTCAGCTTAGGGACCCATCAACCGTTTCTTAGCTGTCCACAGTTCTCATTAAAATCCCATAGGACCAACAATTGGAGATTTGCCTGGCGCTCCGTGAGGGAGTAGCTCCCGTTAGTCCTGACTCAAATGCTCAGACTGGGAGCTTATTGAGGTCGATAGAAGACTTGTGTTTCTAATGGCACCATAGGAGCACATTATTTGTTTAGATGGATAAGTGAGTAAGGGCCTAAAGTAGGGAGGTGACAGACGTAGCACACGGCGAGCACCGTTACAAAGAAGAGAGTCCCCGATGGGGTGCACGGTGCACAGAACTCTCAGCGCTTGCATCATCGTGAGGGCTTAGCATGTGGCATAGCAATGGCACACAGTTCAAAATTCAGATAATCTACAATTCTCTGACCTAGATCGGAAAACAGGGCCCCCAAAATGAACTGTATTCGCATCAGAGACATATTGCTGTTTAACTAAGATATCCTGTTTTCTGAAGTTAGAGTGAAAGAAGTGCACCCTAGTCCTACCTAGCTCTAGACTAAAGTGACTTTTTGTTTGTAAAAGGGAGAAACTAGACAAAAGTAGAGAAAAGGTAAATCTCAGGGTCATGGTGTTGTGGTGGGTGTGTGTGTGTGTGTGTGTGTGGGTGTTTGGTTTGTGTGTGTGTGTTGTACATTACTGTCCTGATCGGTGTAGTAGGCTGCATCATACACTCTTGGCATGTGGCTAGTGTGCCTGCCTTCCACTTTGCAGCCCTGTGTATGTGTTGGACTAGAGGTCAGTCTCTTGGTTGCGGCACCGAGTCTCCGGTTCCTTATTATTGTAGTCTCCGCAAGTCAGCCAGTAAGATGGGCTTCCCATATGCGTGTGTGTGTGTGTGTGGGGTCCATCCACTGGAAGCATGGATGAACTACAAAAGGCCCACCATCGCCATGCAAAGAGAAAGTGAGACTCCCCTGCCTCAGCATTCAGTCAATTACATTAGCCCCTCAGCTAGGGTTAAAGCATCAATCTTCCCTCTCCTCAATGCGGGATTTCTAACTGGCGTGATCTTGTAGAGAATACTCATAGCTGTGAGTTCACATGTGTCATCAGCCCATGTTGTTTTTGGAGGCCAGATTCGCATACCTCTCTCCTCACGTTTAATATGTCAGTAGCCACAGAGACAGGCCCCTTTGTACCAAAGATGGCAGAACGTGACAAAATGACTCTGAGTTCCTTTTATTTTCTTGAGGTAAGTCCCCCGTCAGCAATTTCTTGTTTGCCGATCCTTAGTGACCTTGGGCGGTTCAACAGGCCTCTTGTGTTCCCTAGAGAATAGATTGTTGTGGGGCAGGTAGGTGTGTAACAATCAATAAGCTCATAAACGCGGGCTGTTGTAACCTCTACGAAGGGGCACAGACACATTACGTAGTTTGATCAAGAAGGATGATTCTCTGATACTGTGTTTAATGTGCAGGTGGTAGAATCAGTTATTCCTGTTGATGTGAGAGGAGGAAGCTCTGGGTTCCAGTTCTCCAGTGTGGAGCAGGGTGGGGGGACTTTGGACCTTTGATGCTGGTGTCGTAAGGGTGGAGACCTGAATTGTGGGCCGCAAATTTTAGCTTCATCATTGCTTGGCATGAGGCAATTCAGCTTGAGATACGTAATTAAAAGGCGCAATAGAAGTTCTGGTGGGAATTGAGGGGTGTAGAAAGGTTATAACAATCTGGCCAGGCAGTGGTGGAGACCTAGTGCCATTGGGGTAGGTGACCCCGTCAAATTTCCTTGTCAAAATGGACCCTCAGGACAAATGAAGCATCAACAGCCACGATATGAAGACAACTAGCTTTCTTCCTTGGTTTTTCCATTTAGCTTCCAGAGACATGTGTGTTGAGACCTAAGCCATAAAACACATACAAGATGTTTGATGTGAGCTCTATCGATTTTGTTATTATGGTGGACATGCTGGACCCTGATACAATAGTAACATGACTGAAGAACCATTGCTTCCCCTCCCTCTCCCCATACCTGTGTTCCTTCAGTTAGCAACCTAACAAGCTCCATTCCCTTCTCCTTCTGCAATGGTTGTGCAGGGTTTTCCGAGACCACAGAGGCAGTTTCTTTTGTTTAGCTTATATTTATTTTGGAAAATTGTATCATAGGCCAGAATAGCACATAAATCTTTCCCTTTGAGAGTTATCTAGAAAACCCCAGCAAAACACGTACAACAAAAAGAGTCACCGAGGCTAGCTATGCCTTTATAGACCAACAGTGGTCCCTCGGTTCCCCATCCCGATGTGAGAGGCTTAGGTTGAGCTTTCAGGAAAGTGAGGCATAGGGTTGATTCCTGAGGGTATGCCCTGAAGTGTTGGAGATGTTCTTAGCTTAACAGTGCCTACAGTGCCAAGTCAGAAGTGTACATACTCTTTTAATTTCAATGTGGAGTGCGACCCTAGAAGATGATCACTCTAAGGGGTAACTGTAACTGAGGGTGGGGGTGCACATCATGGTTTAGCAGGTGGAAGTAGAGGGGAGTGAGAGAGAGAGAACGAAGCTGTGTTCTGAAGTCCATCTCATGGCAGTTGCCTCTTGGACAGACAGTGCTAGCATGATTCACAACCCAGCTTAGAAACAGACATTTGTCTGATGGAAGGCACTATTGCTTGATGTCCCTGCCTAAAGTCCACTGTGTGAAAAATAAGTACCTCACCTCTTTTCTTCAGGTGTTCCCCTCTCTGTCTGGCCCATTTTATTTCCCCAAATAACCTCACTGAATCACTGCAAAGATTTTTATGGAACCGAAATGTCTTTCCTGTCCTCTGACTCCAAGATCACAAGCTCTCAGTGCTGTTGGGATCCACGTCTAAGTGAGTCACTCATCTTTATTATGTCTGATCCCTGCACAGATTCATTAATAAAAAACCACAGTCCAGAGACGGCTTGGAATGAAAGAGCAATATTAATATGCGCCAGCACAATCAGAGACTGTCCAAGAGCCTGGCATGAAGAAAGGACTCAATACTTATTATGTGGACGAATGGAGGAAGTCAGGATGCCAGGATCCCAGAGGAAGCCTGCTTTCCAGGCACTGTGTGCTGTGAGAAATAGACATGGAAACAGATGGTGGCGGAATGGTGTGAAAAGTGCACCACTAGCAGTATGTGTGCAGAAGAGCAGGAAGTTTTCAGCATCATTACATCCGTCCTAGATGGGCAGTATCCGCTTTTGTATGTTTGCCATAAGAAATTACTCAGGGCTTGAACGGTTGCTAAGGGTTTTTTTTTTCTTCTTTCTCTCCTCTTCTCCCTTAAAGCCAGCAACATCGTATCATTATGATCCTTCTTCCTGGGTAATATTTCCATCTAACGAGAAAGATGTTTTTCACTTATGCACTCATGCAATTACATTGGGCCCAGCAGAATACCACAGGGTTAGCTCTCCTGCTCAAGGTCATGAACACACTCAGATCTGTGAAGTTCCTTCTGTGAAATATGGTAACATAATCTCTGATCTGAGGGCAGAACATGGGCATCCTGTTGTTTTCAGCTTAACATAGTAAAGAAGAGGAAATGAAGAAGAACATATAAAAAGAGGTGACATTTGACCTAGTCCTAAAGCCCAACCAACATCATTGAACAGGGTGGAGGAATATTAGGGAAGCATTCTTATGTATAAGAACCTCCACTTGGGGGAAGATCTCTTGAGGCTAGTAGACAGATTTGAAACTTCAGCAAGCAGACTAATATTTGTGCTATTGCTAACATTAATTACTGCTTTATTGGCAGCTCAAATGAGGGAGGCCACTTGGCACTATTATTCATGGAGAGGTCATTGTTTAATTTTTTTCTTTCAAAATAGTGGTTGCTAGCCAGGATAATGATAGTGACATGGTCACAACAGAAGCCAGATCAAGGGAAGAGCAACTGGAACTGGAGAGAGAGAAAAAGAAAGAGAGGAGAGAGAGAGAGAGAGAGAGAAGAGAGCGGGAAGAGAGAAGAGAGAGAGACAGAGAGACAGAGACAGAGAAGACGAGAACCTTCTTAGTTAATTAATTGAGGAAAGAACAATCATTACTAGTTAGAGGCTGTGTTGTGAACTGCTGACTCAACATCTCAGATGATCAGAAGTGAGCATTTCTTTCCTTCCTTTCTGCTCACCTTGATCTTTCTTTCTTTCCTTCTTTCTTTCTTTTCAGCTTCTTTCTATCTTTCTGAGACAGGGCCTCGTGTAGGCCAGGCTGGCCTTGAACTCACTGTACAGTCAAGGAAGACCTAAACTACTGATCCCCTTTTATCCAGATCTGGGTAGACAAGTGCCAGCACACTGGCTTTATGAGGTGCTGGGGACTGAACCAGAGATTTGAACATGCTAATCAAGCACTCTGTCAACTGATCTCTAGCTTCAAGCCACATGTTATGTTTTCTTGAAAAGTCTGTCTACAGTGAAACAGGGGTAGGGGTGGAGGTGCTAATGGATACATGACTGTCTGTTGCATGATATGACTTCTTGTCATAAGAAGGAAAAAAATATGAGGTGGTGGGCTCTGATCTGTGAAAGCGATCTTGATGCTCCTCAGATTCAGTGTACACTAGAGAACAGACGGGGAAACACATGAAGAAAACAAACCAACAAACAAACCAACAAACAAACCAATAAACCCATCAACTCAGAATTCTACCTTCAGTAAAAATAACCTTCAGAAATGGCATGGAATGAAAAAAATGTGTCAAACATAGGAAACTGTAATAATGTATCACTATAATACAATACAATCTAAAATAAGAAAGGGAACCCACTGTGCTGGCTAGTTTTATATAAGCTGGACACAAACTAGAGTCATTTGCAGCAGGGAACCTCAGCTGAGAAAATTCTCCCACCAGATTGGCCTGTGGGGTGTTTTCATGATTGACGATTGATGTGGGACGGTCTAACTCACTGTGGGTAATACTATCCATGGGTTGGTGGTCTTGAGTGCTATAAGACAGGAGGCTGAGCTAGCCAGTAAGCAGTGTTTCTTCATGGCCTCTGCCTTAGTTTCCTTGAGTTCCTTTCCTGACTTCCCTCAGTAACAGACTATTTCCTAGAAGTGTTAGGTGAGGCAAATCCTTTCCTCCCCAGGTTGCTTTTGATATGTTATATCATAGCAATAGGAACCCCAGCTAAGACACAGTCACACATTCAGGGACAAGGACCACCAGAAATTAGGGAAGGGCAGCATTCTCATGTGATCCTTAAATATCTAATGGTTGAAAAAAAAAGAACATTATATATGATGTTTTCAAATTGTACAGGTATAATATGGAAATAATTATAACACAAAGGGAAGAAATTAAGGTAATGCCAGAGTGGCAAGATTTTCAAATTCTATGTACAGTATCAATTATATGTATACTATGTATTACTACTCAGAACATTCACTAAAAGTGATATAGTTAGACACAGTACAGAACAAATTAGAGAGAAGAGAGCTAACTCAGCTGGTAAAGGGCTTACCACACAAGCCTGACATCCCAACTTCAATCCCTGGGACCTATGGTGGAAGTCAAGAGCTGATTCCTGAACGTTGTCCTCTGATGCTCATATATATGCTGTGCCACATATGTGCTATGCACACACAACAACAGCAGTAGCAGCAACAATAAAAAGTATAACTTTAAAGCACTAATCATATATATTGAGGTTAAGTATTAAAATATTTAAATAGATGACAGGCTTACTATAAGTGGCACATATCTGCAATCTCAGGTCTTGGGAAGATGAAGCAGAAGGATTATAAGTGTGAGTCTAGCCTGAGCTATACAGTGACACCTTGTCTTAAAAAAAAAAAAGGAATGGAGATTCAAGATGATGGCACCCAGCAAGCATAGTGTTTGGGTAGCAGGACTGCAGTGTCTGCAGAGCAAGTGAAAGTCTGCATTGTGAACTTCAAAATGCCAGCCTTTGTTTTTCCCAGGTGAGAGGAGAGCCCATAGGTCTCAGGAATGATCAGTCCCAGCCTCTGGACTTCCAGAATCCAGGGAAACAGTCCCAGCCTCCAGTCCAGAGCTCTACCCATCTCCCTGAGGCAATCTGCCAGATCTCAGGAGCATACAGGATCTCGCTCCAAGATGGTGGTGCCCAGCTTGCATGGTATCTGGGAAGTTTGAACTCAAAGACCACAGAGCCAATGAGTGAGTAGGGGCCTCCTGACTTCAGGAGTTCCCCTGGCAAGAAGAGAGCTCCTGGTTTCTAAAGTGACCTGCTGGTTCTCAGGATCATTCAGGATAAACATCCCACTTCAATACCCTGGCTGTGGGCCTAACTGGGACACAGTCACCTGAGGAGAATGGCAATTACTCCCTGAGATCCAGCAGGCAGTCCATAACCATACCTACCATACCAAGGAGGGTTGTTCCAGGAACATCCAGCCTCCTGCTCAGGGCTTTTTCTGTACTGCAGAGAAAACTAATGGGCACCAGGAACATCCAGCCAATGTCAGAGACAACTAGATTACTAAAGGCCAGTGTAAGAACACAATTAACAAAAGCCAGGGAAATATGGATCCTCAAGAACCCAGTTATCCCACTGCAAGCATCCATGGATAACCTAACAAAATTGAGACACAAGAAAACAACCTTAAATCTATGCTTATGAAGATTACAGAGACATTTAAAGAGGAAAGGAATAAACCCCTTAAAGATATACAGGAAAATACAAACAAACAGGTGAAGTAAATGAATAAAATGAGTGAAGACCTTAAAATGGAAGGAGAATCAATAAAGAAAAGGCAAACTAAGGAAATTCTGGCAATGGAAAACCTAGGGAACAGAATAGGAACTGCAGAGGCAAGCATCATCAACAGAATAAAAGAGATGGAGGAAAGAATCTCAAATGTAGAAGATACAAAGAAATTGATACATCTGTCAAAGAAAATGTTAAAAAAAAACCTCTTGAATCAAAACATCTAAGAAATCAAGGACACTATGAAAAGATGAAACCTAAGAATAATAGAGTACAAGCTCCAAGGCTCAGAAAATATTTTCAACAAAATCATAGAAGAAAATTTCTCCAATTTAAAGAAAGTGATGCATATAAACATAAAAGAGGCTTCTAGAACACCAAATAGATTAGACTAGAAAAGAAAATCCTTCTGGCACATAATGATTAAAATACTAAATGTACAGAGCAAAGAAAAAATATTAAAAGCTGCAAGGGGAAAAAGCCAAGGAACATATAAAGGCAAACAACTTATTAGAATCATACGTGACTTCCCAACAGAGACTCTAAATGTCAGAAGGGCCTAGGAAGACATCTTGTGGACCCTAAGAGACCACAGATGTCAGTCCAGACTACTATGCCCAGCAAACCTTTCAATCTCCATAGATGGAGAAAACAAGATATTCCATGACAAAACAAAAATTTAAAAATATCTACACACAAACACAGCCCCACAGAAGATACTCGAAAGGAAACTCCAAGTGAAGGAGGTAAACTACACCCAAGAAAACACAGGAAATAAATAACTCCTCTGCAGCAAAACCAAAAAGAGAGAAACACACAAACACACTACAACCACCAGCATCAAAATAACAAGAACTATCAATCATTCTTCATTAATATTTCTCAACATCAACAGACTCAATTTCCAATAAAAAGACAGGCTAACTGAATGGATGCGTAAACAGGACCCGTCATTCTGCTACATACAAGAAACACACTTCAGCAACAAAGATAGACATTATTTCAGAGTAAAGGGCTGGAAAAAGGTTTTTCAAACAAACAGACCCAAGAAACAAGCTGGAGTAGCCATTATAATATCTAATAAAATAGACTTTCAACAACAAAATTAATCAAAAGAAATAAGGAAGAACACTTCATACTCTGAAAGGAAAAACCCACCAATTCTGAACATCTATGTACCAAATATAAGGGCACCCACATTTGTAAAAGAAGCATTACTAAAGCTTAAATAACACATCAATCCTCACATGTAAAGAGTGGGAGTCTTTAACACCTCACTCTCACCAAAAAGAAACTAAGAAGAGAAATAATTAAACTAACAGATGCCATGAATCAAATGGACCTAACAGATATCTGTAGAACATTTTACTCAAACATAAAAGAATATACATTCTTCTCAGCACCTCATGGAACATTTTTCAAAATTGACCATATACTTTATCCCAAAGGAAGCTTCAACAGATAAAAAAAAAATTGAAATAACCCCTTGTATCTTATCAGACTATCATAGATTCAAGCTAGATTTCTACAAAACCACAAATAACAAAAACTTACACACACATGGAAACCGAACAACTCTCTACTTAATGACAACTGGGTCAAGAAAGATATAAAGAAAGAAATTAAGGACTTCTTAGAATTCAATGAAAATGAAAGTACAACATACCCAATTTATGGGGCATATTCAACGCATTGTTAATGGGAAAGCTTATAGCAATAAGTACCTTCATAAAGAAATTGGACAGTTCTCATACTAGCAATTTAAAGATATACCTAAAAGCTCTAGAACAAAAGGAAGCAAACATACCCAAAAGGAATAGATGGTAGGAAATAATCAAACACAAGGCTGAAATCAATAACAGAAACAAAGAGAATATAAAGAATCAATGATACCAAGAACTGGTTCTTTGAGAAAATCAACAAAATAGACAAAACCCTAACCAAACTAACTAAAAGGCAGAAAGACAGTATCCAAATTAACAAAATCAGAAATGAAAAGAGAGACATAACAACAGACACTGAGGCAATACAAAGAATAATTAGGTCTTACTTCAAAAACAAAATTGGAAAATCTAAGTAAATGAATGATTTTTCTTAATAGATTTCACTTACCAAAGTTAAATAAAGACCAGGTAAACAGTCATATAACCCCTAAGGAAATAGAAGGCGGTATCAAAAGTCTTCCAACAACCAAAGAAAAAGCCCAGGGTCGGGTGGTTTTAGCACACAACTACCATATTTTCAAAGAAGAGCAAATATCAATACTACTCAAACTATTTCACCAAACAGAAATAGAAAGAACATTGCCAAACTCATTCTATGAAACCATAGTCAAGCTGATGCCTAAACTACACCAAGACTCAACAAAGAACATTCTAGAACAACTTTTTCATGAACACTGATGCAGAAATACTCAATAAAATTCTGGCAAACCAAATCAAGAACATATCAAATGTATCATCCACCATGATCAAGTATCCTTCATCCCAGAGATGCAAGATGGTTCAATGTATGAAAATCCATCAATGTAATCCACCATCTAAACAAATTGAAAGAAAACAATCATCTTATTAGATGCAGAACAAGTCTTTGACAAAATCCAACACTCTTTCATGATAAAAGGTCTTGGAGAGATCAGGGATACGATGCCCATACCTAAACACAATGAAAGATATATATATATATAGAAACCTCTTCATATATTTTCAATTTCAACTTGAAAGTTTGTCTAGAGCAATAAGACAACTAAAGGAGATTATGGAGATACAAATTGGAAAGGAAGAAGTCAAAGTCCTATTCACAGATGTTATGATAGTATGCATACGTAACTCTCAATATTCTACCAGAAAACTCCTACAGCTGCTCAACATCTTCAGAAAAGTGCCTGGATACAAAATTAACTTAAAAAATCAGTACTCCTCCTGTACACAACAACAACAAACAAGCTGAGAAAGAAATTTGTTAACAACGCCCTTCACAATAGTCACACATAGTATAAAGTATCTTGATATAACTCTAACCAAGCAAGTGAAAGACCTGTATGACAAGAATTTCAAGTCTCTGAAAAAAAGAAACTGAAGATGATCTCAAGATGGAAAAATCTCCCATGCTCATGGATTGGTGGCATTAACATAGTAAAAATGTTACCAAAAGCAATCTGTAGGTTCAATGCAATTGCCATCAAAATTAATTCAAACACAACTCTTTACAGACCTTGAAAGAACAATTCTCAACTTCATGTGGGGAAAAACCCACCTAGATTAGTTAAAAAAAATTCTTATACAATAAAAAAGCTTCTGGAGATATCTCCATCCTTGACTTCAAGCTGTACTACAGAGCAATAGTAATAAAAACCGCATGGTATTAGCATAGAAACAGACTGATTGATAAATGGAATTGAATCAATGCTCCAGAAATAAACCCACACAACAATGGAAAGTAGATTTAAACCCACCCACCACTATTTATTTATTCACTTTACTTCCCCCATAGCCCCCTCCCTTCTCTCCTCCTAGTCCCACCTTCCCTTTCTTATATCCCTCCCCTATTCCTCAAAAAAGGGGAGCCCCACCTATCCACCCACCCCTATAGCTCATCAAGTTGCATCAGGACTGACCATGTCCTCTTCCCCTGTGGCCTGGCAAGGCATCCTGACAGGGAGAAGTGATAAAAAAGCAGGCAACAAAGGTGCTGGTTTCACTTGATGTCTACATATAGAAAAATGCAAGTAGATCCATATTTATCACCCTGCACAAAACTCAAATCCAAGTGGATCAAAGACCTCAGCATAAAACCAGAAACACTAAATCTATTAGAAGAGAAAGTTGGAATCAGCCTTGAACTTATTGGCAGAAGAGATAACTTTCTGAGCAGAACACCAACAGCTCAGGCTCTAAGATCAACAATTAATAAATGGGACATTTTGAAACTGAAAGGCTTCTGTAAGGCAAAGGACACTATTAACAGAACAAAATAGCAGCCTATAGACTGGGAAGAGTTCTTCATTAACCCTACATCTGACAGAGGGCTAATCACCAAAATATATAAAGAACTCAAATTAAACACCAACAAACCAAATGATCCAATTAAAAATAGGGCACAGAGATAAACAAAAAATTCTCAACAGAGGAATCTTGAATGGCAGAGAAAAACTTAAAGAAATGTTCAGCATCTTTAGTCATTAGGGAAATGCAAATCAAAATGACTCTGAGATTCCATTTTTCACCTATCAGAATGGCTAAGATAAAAAACACAAGTGACAGTACATGCTGGCGAGGATGTAGAGAAAGAGGGACACTCCTTCATTGCTGGTGAGAATGCAAACTTGTACAACCACTTGGAAATCAATCTGGTGTGTTCTCAGAAAATTTGGAACAGTGCTACCCTCAAGATGCAGCTAAACTACCTTCTGGGGCATATACCAAGTGATGCCCATCACACATTGGGGATATGTGCCCAACTATGGTCATAGAAGCTCCGTTCTTAATAGCCAGAAACTGGAAACAACCTAGATGTTCCTCAACCAAAGAATGGATAAAGAAACTGTGGAACATGTACACAATGGAATACTACTCAGCTATTAAAAACAACGAAATCATGAAATTTACAGGCAAATGGATGGAACTAGAAAGGATCATCCTGCGTGAGGTAACCCAGACCCAGAAAGACACACATAGTATATACTCATTTATAATACATTACAGGATAACTACACTACAATACACAGACCCAAAGAGGATAAGTAACAAGAAGGGCCCAAGGGAGGATGCTTGAATCTCACTCAGATGAGGAAATAGAATGGACAGTGGAAATGGGAGTGGATAGAGAGGGTGTAGGGAGGGAAAGGAGGGGGGATCAGATGTAAGGAGAGCGGGGAGGAGGTGAGAGGGCTTGGAAAGAAAGGGAAAACAGGGGACATGCAACTGAGGAGGCCACCTTCTAGTCCGGCAGGACCCGAGGGGCACACAATCCGCCTACAGAACCATCACCCAGGATTTACCTTTCCTACAAGATGTGCAGGAATAAAGATAGAGACTGAGGGAATGTCCAGCCAGTCCTGGCTCCACCTAAGACTCATCCCGTGGAAGAGAGAGCCAAACCCTGACACCATTAATGACCTCTACCATTTTTACAGACAGGAACCTAACTTAAATGTCCTCTGAGAGGCTCCCCCAGCAGCTGATAGACTCAGATGTTGAGACTCACAGTCAAGTGTTAGGCAGAATGCAGGGAGTCCTGGGAAGAGTGGGGGGTTGGGAAGAGTAGAAGGACGCAGAGGGCACAAGAACACTGTAAGAAGACCAACAGAACCAACTAACCTAGACCTATGGGGGCTTACAGAGACAAGCACCAACCAAGAACATTGCATGGACTTGAGCTAGGCCTCCTACACAGGTGTAAACTGATGGGCAGTTTGCTCTTTATGTGGGTTCTCTAGTAAGTTGAGAGGGCACTGTCTATGACATAGACTTGGTTTGCCTGCTTTCAATCACTTCAACCCTGACAAGGCTGCCTTGCTGGCCTCAGTGGATGAGGAGGAACTTGGCTCTGATTCAACTTGATGTTCTGTGATTGGTTCATGTGGGGGACTCCCTTGTCTGAGGACAAGGGGAGGGGAGACAGGGAGAAGAGAGTTGAAGGGAGAGACCAGGAGGAAAGGAGGGAGGGGGCTACAGGGGAATAGATAAATTAAAAATAAATATAAAAAGTAAAATGAAAAACGTTCAAATGATCAAAATGTTTCAGAAACAGTAAATAAAGGAATAAGAAATGGAGGAAATAAGTAATAAAATGGTAGAAAATTATTTTACACTAAGTACAAATGCTCTAAGGACATCAAAGAAAATATAGAGATTGTCAGGATGGATTTGAAAAGGAAGGGAATCCGTTGTAGTGTTTGTACTAGAAACTTACTTTAAGGGCCAGAGAGATAGCTCGGTGGATAAAGGTGACTGTCACTAAATGTCATACCCAGAGTTTGACTCTAATGATTGGAAGGAAGGAAATGACCCTCTCAAGTTGTCTGCGGGCCTCCATGTACTGGCCATCACACACACACACACACACACACACACACACACACACACACACACACACACACACACCTAAAAATAGATGTAATAAGAAAAGAAAACAGAAACTTCTGACAAAATGACCCAGGTAGTAAAAGCAAAGTGTGGAAACGCTTTGTCAAGCAAGCCCTAATCGAGAGATCATTGGGCTGGCTACATTGACATCTGTGAGGACCAATGATCAGGGCTAAGGAAAAGTTAATTTCATGATAACAGAGTCAATTTCCTAAAAACGAGCATCAGTTCTTGACGTGTATACACCTAACAACTTTCAAAATATACGAAACAAAAGCCTGATGTAACTGAGCCAGGATATAGACAAACTCAGGGCCAGTGAGGTGGCTCAGTGGTACAGATGCCGATTGCCATACGGAGGAGCTGGGCTCGCCCTCCAGGTCCCACGCTGTGGAATGAGAGAAGCACCTCTCTCTAGCTATCTTTTGACCTCCACACGTACACCCAGACACATGCACGGTTATGCACAGAGACCACATACAAGGTAAGTGTAAAAAAAAAAAAAAAAAAGAAAAAAAAAAAAGCAGACACATTCCTAATTATAGTTGGAGATCCCACAATTTCCCTATCAACAACCCACAGAAACTGTAGATATTAAATCAGTAAGGATGCAGAATGTCTATGCAGTGCCACACACCAGCTTGGTCTGACTGGCATTTGACAGTGTCCTTGCCCAGTTGCTGCCCAGGAAATGCTCCTTTTAAGCATATGTAGAAAATACATCAAGATGGATCATATTTTGGACCAAAGCAATGTTTAACAAGTTGAAAAATACCTGAAATAATACAAAGTATGTTTTCTGACCATAATAGAATTAAAGCCAACACATCTATTTGCAAAAGACCAGGAAAACATATCCTTCAAGTACTTTGTAGCTAAAAAACAATGTTCAAAATAACATGTACCTATTTCTATGGTGAAAACCACAAACCCTTGAGAAACAAACAACAGAATTCATAAAGTGGATACTTAATACGGTGAAGTTGTTTATTATCCCCAAACTGATATGCAGGCTTAGTAAATCACCATAAGAATTCTGGCAGGATGTTTTAAATACAGACAACCCAGCTCTGAATATTATGTGAAAAGCCAAAGGAATTAGGAGATTTTTGAAAGAGATAAAGTCAGAGGGACTGCCCTTCTGTT
This sequence comes from Acomys russatus, assembly GCF_903995435.1. NCBI lineage: Eukaryota > Metazoa > Chordata > Mammalia > Rodentia > Muridae > Acomys > Acomys russatus. The sequence goes on along the minus strand of NC_067151.1, from coordinate 11,514,680 downwards.
TTAAGGCTTACTGTGACGGTAGAGTGATGGAGAATCTGTATGGTATTGGTGAGGAAAAGAAAAAGGGCATTAAAACCGAGAGTGGGGGCTCATCTGCATAAATAGAGGCACCTTAGGCAGTTTTTGGATCTGTGCTAATGTTCCCTAAGAAAAAGCAGTTTAGAAGAGGCTTGTTTGGACTCACAGTCTCAGTCAGTGCCCGGCTCCGCTGCTGCAGGCCTAAGGCCAGGCTGAGATAGCTTGAGGAAGGGCAGGAGGAAACCTGTGGAGGAAAGCTGTGTATCTCACCCTCCAGGAGGCAAAGACAGTGAGAGGGAAGGAAGGGTCCAGAGGCAGGATCCAGGCTTCCAAGGCACTAGTCCAGAGATGCGCTTGCTCTGACTAAGCTCCCTCTGGAAGCCCAGTGGGCTATAAACTCATTCATGTCTTGACCCAGCCTTCAACAGGAGAGCCTAGTGCGGAGCGGTTCAAAACAATGACCAGCTGATTTCTTTTTACAAAAATACAAAGTTCTTCACTGGAGAAAGGATGTTTTTCTTTCAACAAAGGTGTTGAAACAATTACATGCAAATGAAAGAAGTCTAATTTTCGTCTCGTTCTCCACTATACAAGTGACTAGAATAGATGATGGGTTGAAACTTTTAGGAAAAAAAAACCCCACAGGAATCAGGCAGAGTTCCTAGAGTGATGCCAACATTCATAATTTATAGTTCACATGAGAAGGGAAAGAAAGCAGTGAATGGAAGGAAAATATTTGTAAGTCACAGGTGGCAAAGGGACTCATACCAGAGCAAGTGAAAGACTCAAAATTCAAAAGTAAAAACATGGATAATTTGATTTTTAAAATGGGCAAGCACTTTCATTAGTGATGCAAAATTAGCATAGAAAAATACAATCAACTCATCAGCCATGTGGGAAGTTTGAATTAAAACCAAGATGAGGAGTGGGAGCTATGCCTTGCCTTGCTGGGGACAGTGCTTACTGCAGGGATGTGAGGGGACTGACTGCAGATCTCTAGCACCCATGCAAGAAGCAGGGCACCATGGTGAGCGGCCTCGGTCCAGCCATGTGGACAGAGGCCAGCAGACCTCAGGGGCTCGATGGCCTCCTAGTTTAGCTGAAATGGAAAGCTGCAGGTTGAGTGAGAGGCCCCTGTTAGGCAAGGATGTACACACAGCATTGTAGAACAGTTTAGCACAGCACTACACATACACTGAGTGAATGACTCAATAATTGTGCTTCGGACTTTAATTTAAGGAAACGTGAAACTTACAGTTCCACAAAAGTGTAAACACAGGTGACTATAGAAGATTATTTATATTACCATAAGTTAAACCTACCCAAACGCACGGATGGGTGGGTCCCTAGCATATGGTGCCACTCTGCAGTAAAAAGTGGACACTGATCACTCAACATGAATGAATGCAACATCATTATGCTCACTGGAATAAGCCACAGCAACGATATTATAGGTGGCCATCAAAATTCTTTTATGTGGCATTCTAGAAAAGGCATGAATAGAGGACAGGGTTAGCCAAGGCTTCAGGTAGGGAAAGATTTTGTAACAAAAATAGAAATTAGTAGGTTTGATGGAGTTCTGTATTTGGGCTATATTGGTAGTCTCTTCTCTCTCTCTCTCTCTCTCTCTCTCTCTCTCTCTCTCTCTCTCTCCCTCTCTCTCTCTCTCTCTCCACACACACACACACACACACACACACACATATACGCACACACTAAAATTTTTAGGACCAAATGTCAAAATAAATAAATCAATGAATACATTTATAAACCTAGTTTACTATATAAAAATTATCTTTTTATTTCTTCCTTTTCCAGTTTAAACTTTATGATGATGTACGTGTGAGAGTGTGAGATGTTTGTGTTTATATGGGTGCACATGTGGCAAAGGTGTCTGAAGCATTTGGAAGTTGGTTCTCTCTTTTCACCATGCCGGTTCTGGGGACTCAGCTCTGCTCATCGGGCTCGCCAGAAAAGCAGTAGCATTACCCTCCGTGCTACCTCGCCAACTCAATAATTTCTTTTTAAATGTGAGGGGAGGAAAAAGTGGAATATTTGGATTTGGAGATAAAAGAAGCCGACTAATCTGTCTGTCTCTAATTTGCAATTCATGACATTTATGTCAAAGTAGAAGGAATACAAACATCATGGGCTCATTCGCTTACAACTCATAAGCATGTCAGAGACAAATTTTGTAAGGAGAAAAAAGTCTGAGAGGAAAGGAGATCAAATTTGGGGGCGGGGCACAGTGAGGCAGAACGCAAAGCTCGCTCTGTCCTCTGATCCGAGAGCTATCACTTCCCAGCGGCTGACAGCCGCAGTGCAGTCCGGCCAGCTGCCACCTAAGCGTTATGCAGCAAGTTCCCATTTTCCTAGTCCCTAGAGATAAAGGTCAAATGTGGTGTCCCTGCATGCTGAAGAAAATGCCAAGACCGAGTTACCAGGAATGTTCACAGTTCCTGTGACTACCTTGGGGCACCGTAATAGCCAGCCCGTGACTGGCCTGCTTGCAGGAAGCTTTCCCAGGGCCAATGAGTGTGATGAAGGACGGGGGAGGGCCCCGTCTCAGAACTGTCAGGGAAGGAGTAAAGTGAGGTGCAGCTAAGCTGTAAGATGCTGTGCTCCTAAAACTGTCCTAATCCAGAGAGAACCGACTAAACCCAGGGGTGCTGGTGTTCATGAATAGGACTGGCCTGGAGAGTATGAGAGTCTCTCAGCTTAGGGACCCATCACCGTTTCTAGATGTCCACAGTTCTCATTAAATCCCATATGCCCAACACTTGGAGATTTGCCTGGCTCCGTGAGGGAGTAGCTCCCGTTATCCTCTGGACTCAAATGCTCAACTGGGAGCTTATTGAGTCAGAGAAGACTTGTGTTTCTATGGCACCAGTAGGAGCACATATTTGTTTAGATGGATAAGTGAGTAAGGGCCTAGAGGGAGGTTACAGACTGTAGCACACGGCAGCACCTTACAAAGAAAGAGTCCCCGAGATGGGGTGGCACGGTGCACAGAACTCTCAGCTCTTGCATCATCTGAGCTTAGCATGTGGCCATAAGCAATGGCACACAGTTCAAAATTCAGATAATCTACAATGTCTCTGACCTCAGATCTGGAAAACAGGGCCCCCCAAAATGAACTGATTCGCCTCAGAGACAGATTGGCTTTAACTAAGATATCCTGTTTCTGAAGTTAGGTAAAGGAAGTGACCCTATTCTACCTAGCTCTGAGACTAAAAGTGACTTTTTTTTTTAAAGGGAGAAACTAGACAAAAGTAGAGAAAAGTAAATCTCATGGTCATGGTGTGTGTGTGTGTGTGTGTGTGTGTGTGTGTGTGTGTGTGTTTGTGTTTGTGTGTGTGTGTATGTATCTACCTGTCTGTCTGTGTGTATGCATATATACATCTTGGCATGTGTATGTGTGCATGCATATACACATGTTTGCACATGTGTATGTGTTTGACATAGAGTCTATCATATTGGTTGAGGCAGAGTCTCCTGTCTTATTTTTGTAATCTACCAAGTCAGTCCAGTAAGTGCTTCCCATATGCGTGTGTGTGTGTGTGTGGGTCATCCACTGGAGCATGGATAACATACACATGGCCACCTCCATGCAAAGAAAAGTGACTCCCTGCCTCAGCATTCATCAATTATCATTAGCCCCTCAGCTAGGGTAAAGCATCAGAATCTTCCCTCTCCTCTATGCTGGATTTTCTAACTGGCGTGATCTTGTAGAGATAACCTCAGTAGCTGTGAGTTCACATGTGCATCAGCCATGTTGTGTTTGGAGGCCAAGATTCCATACCTCTCCTCACTTTAATATTTCAGTAGCCACAGAGACAGGCTCCTTTGTAACCAGAAGATGGCAGAACTGACAAAATGACTCTGGTTCCTTTTGTTTCTTGAGGTAAGTCCCCGTCAGCAATTTCTTGGTTTGCCTGATCCTTAGTGACCTTGGGGCTGTCACATGCCTGTGTGTTCTAGAGAATAGATTGTTGTGTGGGCAGTAGGTGTTTAACAATAAATAAGCTCATAACGCGGGCTTTGTAACCTCTAAGGGGCCACAGAACACATTACTGTGTTGATCAAGAAGATGATTCTCTGATACTGTGTTAATTGCAGGTGTAGAATCAGTTATTCTGTTTGATGTGAGAGGAGGAAGCTCTGGGTTCCAGTTCTCCAGTGTGGAGTCAGGGTGGGGGGACTTTGGACCTTTGATGCTGGTGCTAAGGTGGAGACCCTGAATTGTGGCCGCATTTAGCTTCATCATTGCTTGGCAGTGAGGCAATATCAGCTTGATGGATACGTAATTAAAAGGCGCAATAGAAGTTCTGGGTGGGAATTGAGGGGGTTAGAAACAGGTTTAACAATCTGGCCAGGCAGTGTTGGAGACCTAGTGCCTTGGGGGTAGGTGACCCTCAAAATTCCTTGATCAAAATGGACCTCAGGACAAATGAAGCATCACACCACGATATGAGAACACTAGCTTTCTTCTCTTTGGTTTTCCATTTATATCCAGAGACATTGTGATGTTGAGACCTAAGCCATAAACACATACATAGATGTTTGATGTAGCTCTATCTTTTTGTTATTGTGGACATGCTGGACCCTGAATAGCTCACGCCTACTAAATGTTACTGAAATAGGCCCAAATAAAGCACCAGCACAAGTCTGACACATGGGTCCTTTGATTTATTATGCTCAAGCAATGCCTTGATGAGAGAGATTAACTGTCACGTGACGATATGAAGCCTTTTTCTCAAGTGAACCATATGGGAGAAGTAATGCTCCTGAAAGTGCCTCCCATTGTGGCCTGGGGTCAGGTGGCACCTGTTTCAAGATGCTTTAGAAGCTTCAAAGTGACACTATGGAAGTGCATGAGAGCCTTCTGTCCCAAGGGTATTCTATGGCATCGTGGTGCTAAGGAGTGTAGGTAAGGAGATTCTGAAAAACTAACAAGCCCTGTATCCCTAGGATCACTGCTCCTCTTGAAATCCAATTTCTTTGTCATCACAGGGTAGGGACATGATACTGAACTCATAAGACCATTTTGTTGCTTTGTTTTAAATAGCTTTTAGTCTTTACACTATATAAAATAAAATAGTTCAAACTATTGTCCTCACTGGAGAGTAACAGTGGAAACATGGAGGCACTGTTCTAATTTACTGGCATAAATCAAAGTCTTATCCCTTTATTTTTGTAATTCTGGTGGCAAAGTAAAAACTAAAGCCCAAGGTTGTGACAGATCACAGGTGGAAGCCTAGCAAGTCGCTAACATGTACAGTGTCCTCCTCAGGCAAGTCTCCACCTTGCAGAGTGTCATTAACAAACCTTTGATAGTGTCACTGTGGTGGAAACCTTTGGTGCAGAGAATTCAGAAATACCAAATGGAAGAGAGACAGGAAACTCTGCTAAGGTATGGGGTCCACCTGCCGGAAACAGGATGATGTATAGTCACCCCTTGAGACTATCTCTGCCAATACCTACGAGAGTCTCTAGATTATGCTGCTGCACATGTCTGTGGGGGGATTCGCTTGGTTAGGTTAATCAAAGTAGGAAGATTCACCCGGAATGTGGGTGGTACCTTTTGGGGGTGGTCCAGATATAAGGAAGTAAAAAAGAGAAGCTTTTGTGTTTTCCTTGCTTGTCTTTGTGCCTTGTTCACGAAGTCATCTACCCTGCTGCTCTCACTGCCGCTGCTGCTGCCACCAATCACCATTGACAAAATTTAGCTTCACTGGCCTTCACATATGGTCCATAGACCAGTAGCTCTCTTTGAATTCTCCAATTGGGGACTGCTGGAGCAGCCAGCCTTGTTGATTGAATGAATGGGTACCAGGTCCTCAGCTTCTCTTGTGTGAAGACAGCCATGGTTGGACCACCCAGACCATGCTGTGTAAGCCAACCTAACAATCCTCCTGTTAATATCTATTGTTCTGTCGGTCCTGTTCCTCTAGAGAAGCCGGACTAATACACTGAGATGAAGCGGCCGTTGCTTATCCAGAAGAACTGTTAACAGTTTGACAAATTGTTGCCTTTGTTAAATGAGATGTGTGTCCTCAGGTGGGAACTGATGATGGTAAGGACGCCTTCCTCCTCCCACCGGGGAAAGGACTGATGACACAGGAGAGAAGGCGGCTACCCTGGCAGCTTGTCCCACTGACAATTGGGTCATAGGCCACCACAGATGTTGGAACACTGAAATTCTTAAAAACTGAACCACTCTTCCCAGAAACAGGTGTTAGTCTGCTCTGTTCATCTGCCGCACACGGTAAAAGGGAAGGGTACGAAGCCAACAGCTCTTCGTTCATCTTGTAAGGTGAGCTGCTGGTGGCAGAAGACCAAACTCCATCAACTGAACACACATGACTTCTAAATATGCTAGAAGTACCTAGAATTTAATAAATAATCACCCACTGAGAAGAAGAAAACTCCCAACCGGGTATGGTAATAACTAACCAGAGCAACTCAGTATGGCTCCCAGGTTTATATTAGTATGCAGGAGATGGGCAAGTAGCTCAGGCCGAGGCCCTAACCTGTCCCTACTTGGTATGTGTTGAATCATTACTGCTCGGGCACACTCGGACATCCGCCACCGTGCTGAGAATGTGGACATTAGGGAAGCAATGGCATGGGACTTTTGTGTGGATCCACAGGGAGAGCTTTTAGATCCTGTTTCAACCCTCCACAGTCAGGGACACACAGATAGGCCTATAGCCTGATAGGCAGACCCACAGCTGGGCAGCCAGGCAGATAGACAGTAAAGCAGGCAGGCTCACAGAGAGGAGGACAGACAAATAGATGAGCAGACAGGCAGACACTCATGCATGCATGCATGCAGGCAGGCAGGCAGGGAGGCAGACAGGCCAACAGACAAGCATACAGACAGGTAGAGCTACAGCAGTGCTTCATAAGTCTCCTATCCCAATGAACCGAGCTGAGTGTTTAAGAGTTAAGCTTTCCCGTGGTTCTCGCAATCCCCCTAGAATAGAGCTCTAAAAGGAGACAGACAGCTGTTTCCGGAAAAACACGAGGCAACAATCAGGCACTTTGCTTAGCACAGCACAAAGCTCCGGGGAGCACAAGCTGCTATTCAAATCAGCTTCAAACTCTTCCCCTCCTTTGAAGCCCTCACATGGAAAAAGTAGGCTAGCGCCCTCCATCCCTGCCCCACCCCCCGCTCTGTAGTTTACCTCTACAGAGGGACCTAGCATCTGTTTTTCTCCTCTCTGCTCTCCAGCCACCAAGGCTCACACACAGAGCTTCTCAGTGAGGGATCAGAGCTTTTTCTGGACAGAGTACGTCAGCCGTGGTTCCCAAGGTCAGGCTCCCTGTCAGCCTCTCAGAGGCCCACCAGACTCAGGCCAGGTGCTTTGCCAAGCCTTGGCACATGGTAGATATTATTGAAGAAACTCTCAATCTGGTCACTGATGTGGTGAAGCTCACAGTGGGGGAAAAGAAAGAAAGAAAGAAAGAAAGAAAGAAAGAAAGAAAGAAAGAAAGAAAGAAAGAAAGAAATGCCAGGCCACAAGTGAGCATTTACATGTATGTTCAGGCCTTAAACATTTCTGTCACAACAGTACTGTTGACTGGTCACATGGCTGTATCCCTCCTCTCATAGCCCTTTGTGCTGTCTGCTCACCACACGGTGATTCTGTGAGTGGACACATGTTCACAGATCAAACCCTTGGAGGAGCCTTCTCTGGGTTCCTTAGAGAAGGGTGGGCTTTTCTCACCACTGCATGTGTGGTGGTACCCACCCTCTGAGGCTTGCATGTGCCAGTCTTGGGGTACGCCCTGTGAGCTTCTCTAGGGCATGGACTGTTGTTTCAGTTTTAGCAGTGGCTCTGAAGGAATGCTTGCTGATTGAATGAAAGAAGAAAGATGGACACCATTGAGCGGGAGCTGTGAAGAGAGCAGAGCCACCCCCCCCAACCCCCCCCCCCCGCCCCGCTTACTTCTCTGTCTGCTTCTGTGATGGAAGGAAGGGAAAGGCAATTTAACCAAAACTGGGGAATCTTTTCTTTGGAAAATTAATATCAACATTTTCTGTCAAGTAGCTATTTTTGGAAGGACCTCATTTCTCATGGACAATAGAAAAATGGCATCGTGAGACCTTACGTTTAACCAGAATAATTCAAGATTTCATGTATGATGAGAAATTTTATTTTTATTTCTAAAATAAGCAAAAATTAACAAAGCAACTCAGACACATGCTTCATCCACAGGGTGATGACGAGACACAGGTGCCTTCTGGGGTGTGACATGTGTCCTTCTGCACAAGTGTTCTCCAAGGGCTGTGATTTTTATACCCCAGTCATTCTCAGAGCACCCCTAATGATACCTCTTATTAAATGGTACCATCTAGACACAACTTTGTGTCACAACATGGCTCACCAGGTGGCTTGGCAGGGTCCCACTGAGAGCCTTGGGACTGCAGAAAGGGTGACGAAGGTGGCAGCTGAGCAGGCATATAACCTGGTGTATGCTAACCCCAACTGGGCAGGAACCCGGGGACAAGGTAGCTTGTAGCTATGGGTTCAGAATCTCTAAGGCGTGGGAGAGACTTGAGGACTTGGTATGCTCAGCACCTATATGCCCATCAGGGATTCGCGTGGACCGACCTCAGAGCTCCCTCATGGCATCTGACAACAATTTGATGTTAGAAATGTGGAGGAGGAAGATCCAAGATGGCGGCGAGCAGTGTGGACCGCGTTTGGAGGCTCCAGTGAACAATTCAGGGAATTGCACAGATTTCTGAGCCAGGAACACCGAGGTCCGAACATCACGGCAGCGGGAGTGCTCCACGGTTCGGAGGGACCAGGGTGCGGAGGACCTGCGTGCCCCTGCACACGGGAGGAGCGTGGTTTTTCTCTGATCGGAGCAGCAGCGGCAGAGGCAGCAGCACCAGCGGCACCAGCAGCGGCGGCTGAGGTTTGCAGCTCATAGCCTTCCGGTGGAAGCGATTGGTGTGGTGGCTGGTGGGATTTGCTGCGGGAGAGGGGACTCGGGGCAGGATTTGGGTCGCGTGGAGCCTTTGGACCCAGACTGGACTCGGCTGACAGTTTGGCCCCAGAGTCCCGGGTACTGGCCCGGCCCAGCAAACAATTCTGCCTGAGGCACTAACTCAGCGTGGCCACAGCTCCCCTGCTGTGGCGCAGGCTTAGTTGAGCTCGCAGCTCCACACTAGGCACCACCTCAGCTCAGCAGCAGCTCCCCTGCGGTGACACAGTCTGGGCGGAGCACTTGGTTTCACCACAGGCGCTAACTCAGAGCAGCTGCAGTTCTCCTGCTGTGGCGCAGGCTTGGTGACGTGCTCAGTTCCATCCTAGGCACCACCTCAGCTCAGCGGCAGCTCCCCTGCGGTGACACAGTCTGGGCGGAGCACTTGTTCCACCACTGGCGCTAACTCAGAGCAGCTGCAGTTCTCCTGCTGTGGCGCAGGATGGACAGAGCTCTCGGTTCCACCAGCTCTAAGACTCTGGTTGGACACAGTGTGCAGTTTGAATCCAGAATTTCTGGCTAAGATTGGTGGTCAGTTCGGGCCCTGAGTCAATAACTGACCACAGCACGCACTTTGGGCCAAAAGGCCCTAGCGGAGCTTGGTGCGTAGTCCCAGCCCAAAAATTCTGGCTGGACCCTGTGTGCATTTTGGGCCCAAAATCCCTAGCTGAGCTTGGCAGACGGTTCAGGCCCTGAGAATCTAGCTGAGTTCTGCCCGTGGTTCGGTCCCAGTGCTCCTGGCTGGACTTGGCAGGGAACACAGAAGGCTGTGGATACCTTGGCCTGACCCAACGCTCATTCAGAGACCCAGAACAATTGCAGGATCCACAGCAGAGGGGGACTGAGGATCACTGGCTGTGAGAGACCAGAACAACAGGGCTAACCTCCTAACATCCACACCAGTGAAGCTTTGAGCTCGCAGCCTAGGGAAATCGTGAGAAAACAAGTGAATCTATCGTCAGACACCCTCCATTCAACTCTGGAAGCTACCCAACAAAAACAAAGACGGCAAGATGTCTAAAGGACAATGAAAAAGCATACGCAAAAAACCCCAAAACAACATGGCGTCTCCAGTTTCCAGCTATCCCAAAGAAAACAACCCAGAGAACTCAAATACAACGGAAATACAAGAAAATGACCTCAAATCCTTAGTAATGAGGATGATAATGGAGGAAACAAATAAAATTCATAATCAAATGCAGGAAGACGCAGACAAACAGGTGAGAGACATAAAAGAAGCACATAGAGTGGAACTGGAAAAATTGCAGGAAAATGCAAACAACCAGATGAAAGAAATAAATAAAACGGTTCAAGCTCTGAAGACCTATAAAGAGGCAATGGAAGAAACTCAGGAATATACAAAAAATCAGATGAAAGAAATCAAAAAATCAGTTCAAGATCTGAAAATGAAAATGGATTCAATGATAAACACACAGACAGAAGAAAAACGAGAACGTGAGACCTCAGAGAAGAAGGCGAGCAACACAGAGGTGAGCTTTTCTAACAGAATCCAAGAGATGGAAGAACGAATCTCAGGTCTAGAAGATACAATCACAGATATTGAATCAACCATTAAAGAAAATGCCAAATCTGGAAAACTCCTGACACAAAACATCCAAGAAATTAAGGACACCATGAAAAGAAGAAATCTGAGGATAATAGGCATTGAAGAAAGAGAAGACATCAGACTCCAGGGCCCAGAAACTATTCTCAACAAAATCATAGAAGAAAATTTCCCCAATCTAAAGAAAGAGATGCCTATAAACATACAAGAGGCCTACAGAACAGCAAATAGAATTGACCAGAAAAGAAAAACTGCCCGCCACATAATAATCAAAACACAAAACATGCAGAACAAAGAAAAAATATTAAAAGCTGCAAGGGAAAAGGGCCAAATAACATTTAATGGTAAACCTATCAGAATTACACCCGACTTCTCAGCAGAGACCATAAAAGCCAGAAGGGCCTGGACAGAGATCCTGCAAACCCTAAGAGAACACAGATGCCAGGCCAGACTACTTTACCCAGCAAAATTATCAATAACCATTGATGGAGAAAACAAAATATTCCATGACAAAAACAAATTCAAACAGTACCTATCCACAAACCCAGCTTTACAGAAGGTACTAGAAGGAAAACTCCATCCCAAAGGGTCAAGCTACAACCAAAACTACCCAGGAAATAGATAACTATCCCATGGCAAAAACACAACTACACAAACGCTCGACTGGAAACAACATCAAAATTAAGACTCTTAACAGTCACTGGTCATTAATATCTCTCAACATCAATGGCCTCAATTCTCCAATAAAAAGACACAGACTAACTGAATGGGTACATAAACAAGATCCAACATTCTTCTGCATCCAAGAAACACATCTCACCCATAACAATAGGCATTACCTCAGGGTAAAAGGTTGGAAAAAAATATTCCAAGCAAATGGTCACAAGAAGCAAGCAGGTGTAGCCATTTTAGTATCGAACAAAATAGACTTTCAACCAAAATTAATCAAAAGGGATAAGGAAGGACACTTCATACTCATCAAAGGTAAAGTCAACCAAGATGACATCACAATTCTGAACATCTATGCTCCCAATACAAGGGCACCCACATATGTAAAAGATCTCCTAAAAAAGCTTAACCACACATCGATCCCCACACAATAATAGTGGGAGACTTCAACACCCCACTCTCACTGAAGGATAAGTCATTGAAACAGAAACTAAGCCGAGAAATAACATCATTAACCAATGCCATGGGTCAAATGGATCTAACAGATATCTATAGAACCTTTCACCCAAACAAGAAAGAATACACCTTCTTCTCTGCACCCCATGGAACCTTCTCCAAAATTGATCACATCGTAGGTCACAAAGCAAGCCTCAACAGATACAAGAGGATTGAAATAATACCTTGTATCCTATCAGATCACCATGCTCTTAGGCTGCAATTCAACAACAACAGAAATAACAAAAAGCCTACACGTTTGTGGAAACTAAACAACTCTCTGCTAAATGACACCTGGGTCAGGGAAGAAATAAAGAAAGAAATCAAGGAGTTTCTGAAATTCAATGAAAATGAAGAAACAACATACCCAAATTTGTGGGATACGTTGAAAGCAGTGCTAAGAGGAAAATTCATAGCACTAAGTGCCTTTAAAAAGAAATTGGAAACATCGCACATAAGCATCTTAACAACACAACTGGAAGCCCTAGAAATAAAAGAAGCAGAAACACCCAAGAGGAGTAGACGCCTGGAAATAATCAAACTCAGGGCTGAAATTAACAAATTAGAAACTAAGAAAACAGTCCAAAGAATCAACAAAACCAAAAGCTGGTTCTTTGAGAAAATCAACAAGATAGACAGACCATTAGCCAAACTAACTAAAAGGCAGAGAGACCGTATTGAAATCAACAAAATCAGAAATGAAAAGGGAGACATAACAACAGACACTGAAGAAATTCAAAGAATCATAAGATCCTACTTTGAAGGCATATACGCCACAAAATTTGAAAATCTAAGGGAAATGGACGATTTTCTTGATCAATTTCACTTGCCAAAGTTGAATGAAGAACAGATAAACAAGCTAAATAGTCCCATTTCCCCTACAGAAATAGAAGCAATCATCGATGGTCTCCCAACCAAAAAAAGCCCAGGGCCAGATGGTTTCAGTGCAGAATTCTACCAGACCTTTAAGGGCGAGCTAATACCGATACTCTTCAAGCTACTCCAAAAGATAGAAATGGATGGAAAATTACCAAATTCATTCTATGAGGCCATAGTTTCATTGATACCTAAACCTCAGAAAGACTCAACAAAGAAAGAGAATTTCAGACCAATTTCTCTTATGAACATAGATGCAAAAATACTAAATAAAATACTTGCAAAACGAATACAGGAACACATCAAAGATATCATTCATCATGACCAAGTAGGCTTCATTCCAGGCATGCAGGGATGGTTTAATATACGGAAATCCATCAATGTAATCTACCATATAAACAAACTGAAAATAAAAAAACCACATGATCATCTCCTTGGATGCAGAGAAAGCATTTGATAAAATCCAACACTCATTCATGTTTAAAGTTTTAGAGAGATCGGGGATACAAGGCACTTTCCTCAACATAATAAAGGCTATATACAGCAAGCCAATAGCCAAAATCAAAGTAAATGGTGAGATACTCAAGGAAATTCCTCTAAAATCGGGAACAAGGCAAGGCTGCCCACTCTCTCCATATCTCTTCAATATAGTACTCGAAGTTCTAGCCAGAGCAATAAGACAACAAAAGGAGATCAAGGGTATCCAAATGGGAAAGGAGGAAGTCAAATTATCCCTCTTTGCAGATGATATGATAGTGTACATAAGTGACTCTCAAAACTCCACCAGAGAACTCCTAAAGCTGATAAACACCTTCAGCAAATTGGATGGATACAAAATTAACTCAAAAAAGTCTGTAGCCTTCCTATACACAAATGACAAGCTTGCAGAGGAAGAAATTAGGAAAACCACACCCTTCACATTAGCCACAAGCAATATAAAATATCTAGGAGTTACCCTAACTAAGCAAGTGAAGGACTTGTATGAAAAAAATTTCAAAACTCTGAAGAAAGAGATTGAAGATGACCTGACAAGATGGAATGATCTTCCTTGCTCATGGATCGGGAGAATTAACATAGTAAAAATGGCCATCCTACCAAAAGCAATCTACAGATTCAATGCAATCCCTATCAAAATACCTACACAATTTTTTAAAGACATTGAAAGTTCAATTCTGAACTTCATATGGAAAAACAAAAAACCCAGAATAGCTAAAACAATCTTGTACAATAAAAGGTGCTCCGGACGAATCTCCATACCTGATCTCAAACTGTACTATAAAGCAATAGTAATTAAAACAGCATGGTACTGGCACAGCAACAGGCTGGTTGATCAGTGGAATTGAATCAAAGACCCAGATATGAATCCACACACATATGGTCACTTGATTTTTGACAAAGAAGCCAAATCCATTCAATGGAAAAAGGATAGCATCTTCAACAAATGGTGCTGGTCTAACTGGAGGTCTATGTGTAAAAAAATGAAACTGGACCCATATTTGTCACCTTGCACAAAACTCAAATCCAAGTGGATTAAAGACCTCAACATAAAACCAGAGACACTAAGCCACTTAGAAGAAAAAGTGGGAAAGAGCCTGGAACATATTGGCACAGGAGACAACTTCCTGAACAGAACACCAACGGCCCAGGCCTTAATGTCAACCATTAATAAATGGGACCTCATGAGGCTGAGAAGCTTCTGTAAGGCAGGAGACACTGTCAAGAGAACAAAGCGACAGCCTACAGACTGGGAAAAAATCTTCACCAACCCTACATCTGACAAAGGTCTAATATCCAAAATATATAAGGAACTCAAGAAATTAAACACCACCAAACCGAATAACCCAATTGAAAAATGGGGCTTGGAACTAAACAGAGCATTCTCAACAGAGGAGTATCAAATGGCTGAGAAACACTTAAAGAAATGCTCAACCTCCTTAGTCATCAGGGAAATGCAAATCAAAACAACTCTGAGATTCCATCTTACACCCATCAGAATGGCTAAGATCAAAATTCAAGCGACACCACATGCTGGCGAGGATGTGGGGAGAGAGGAACACTCCTTCATTGCTGGTGGGAATGCAAACTAGTACAGCCACTTTGGAAATCTATCTGGTGCTATCTCAGAAAAATGGGAATAGGGCTTCCTCAAGACCCAGCTATTCCACTCCTTGGAATATACCCAGAAGATGCTCCAGCACACAACAAGAAAATTTGCTCAACCATGTTCATAGCAGCCTTATTCATAATAGCCAGAACATGGAAACAGCCTAAGTGTCCCTCAGTAGAAGAGTGGATAAAGAAACTGTGGTACATATACACTATGGAATACTACTCAGCTATTAAAAACAAGGAATTCCCGAAATTTGTGGATAAATGGATTGAGCTAGAAATGATCATAATGAGTGAGTTAACCCAGAAGCAGAAAGAATCAAATGGTATATACTCACTTATATCTGCATACTAGCCCAAGGGGCATGTCCCACAAAAGCCTTCACTTACCAGGAAACTGGGACAGAGGGGAAGGCATCCTATTGGGACTCTAAATGAGAGACGTATGGGAGAACAGCAAAATAAAAGGATACAGAGGGTCCTAGAAATCTACTAGTAGAACATTATGATAGGCAGATTTGGGCCCAGGGGTCCCGCTCAAACTAAGGCACCAGCCAAGGACAATACAGGAGGTAAACTTTACACCCCTTCCCAGATCTAGCCAATGGTCAGAATATTCTCCACAGTTGAGTGGAGAGTGTGATATGACTTTCTCTCGTACTCTGGTGCCTCACATTTGACCATGTCCCCTGGAGGGGGAGACCTGGGGGCACTCAGAGGAAGGACAGCAAGTAGCCAAGAAGAGACTTGATACCCTATGAGAATAAATAGGGGGACGTAATCCCCCTCAGGAACAGTCATAGGGGAGGGGAATAATGGGAAAATGGGGGGGGGGAATGGGAGGATAAAAGGGATGGGATAAACATTGAGATGTAACAAGAATAAATTAATAAAAAAAAAAAAAAAAAAAAAAAAAAAAAGAAATGTGGAGGAATGAAAGGAAGTTCCTCTGTGTGCCCATACAGCGTGTGAAAGGATGAAAACCCAAACCGAAGTGAGACTGGGATGTTTGGAGTCATTGCCATGTGCTGATCACTGCACTGTGCAGCCTCATGTCGGTCCCCACCTTATCTTGATGCTCCTGTAAGTATGCCCAATAAATCCTCTGGTCTATCAAACTGGATTTGGGTAGAGTCATCCCATTAGTCCACTGCTGGTTCCCTGGCTGGAGTGAGGAGACATTTGTTCATGGCTCCCCCAGAAAAGTTCATGCCAGCCAGGTGCAGTGGCGCAGGCCTGTGATCCCAGCACTCAGGAGGCAGAGGCAGGCGGATCTCTGTGAGTTCAAGGCCAGCCTGGGCTACAAAGAAAAGAAAAGTTCATGCAATATCCCCCCTTTCCAGATTCAGTGTGTAACTGTGGAAAGCAACATAAATTCTAAAGACAAAATGTGGAGTCTGCATCCCATTCCGCACCTGCTAGAGCTGTAAGCCTGCCGTGTTTCACTCTTCCAGCTATACTCCCTGGGCCAGGGTCTACCTGTTGCTGCTCCAGGTCACAAGTGTGCCCTGGAACACAGGCTAAGCAGTAAAATCTGTCTGAGTAATACATATTACTTGCTGAAAGCTCCTGGTTGCCCTCAGGGGACCTTGGCACTGTGGTTGAGACAGCAGCCTCTCGGGTTGGCCTGGGAGTTGCCCCAATTGGCTCTGATGTTGATCATGTAATGTGGCCCTGGGCAAATTGAACCTCTTTGCGGTTTTGGTTTCCATCTCTAAGATGGAGTGAATGAACTCGGCTGCCCCCCGGGTTATTAAGAAAACAACGTTCATCCCAGCGCCTGGTGCTCTATGCGTGTCCTAAATGTCACCTGTCATTCCTAGCATTTCTCAGCTACACTAAGTGCCACAGGAGCAACATTCCTGCCTGCCCTTTGCATCTCCTAAACTCCCAGACCACCCAAGGCCACCTGGAGCCATTTGCTGAATATTCACAGAGTCATGTTAACTTCTTTCCACACTGGTTGATGTTACTCGGTGTCCTCCCAGAGAACACAATCTACTAACAGTAATATTCACATGCTGGCCTTGAGATAGGTATGCAAAATATCGGATTCAAAAAGAACTGTTAACGTTTATCTTATGCGTATGAGTGTTTTGCCTCAATGTATATAAGTATACCACATATGTGCCTGGTGCCGGAGAAGGCCAAAAGAGGGCACTGGATCCTTGGATCTGGAGCTGGGCATGGCTAAAAGCACTGTCCTGGTGCTGGAAACAGAACTGGAGCTGGGCATGGCTAAAAGCACTGTCCTGGTGCTGGCAATGGAACTGGAGCTGGGCATGGCTAAAAGCACTGTCCTGGTGCTGGAAACAGAACTGGAGCTGGGCATGGCTAAAAGCACTGTCCTGGTGCTGGCAATGGAACTGGAGCTGGGCATGGCTAAAAGCACTGTCCTGGTGCTGGAAACAGAACTGGAGCTGGGCATGGCTAAAAGCACTGTCTGGGTGCTGGAAACAGAACTGGAGCTGCGCATGGCTAAAAGCATTGTCTGGGTGCTGGGAATGACCTGATCTTCTGCCAGAGCAGAAGTTGCTCCTGACTGCTGCGCCATCTCCCAGCCCCCTAGACATGCCATTTTCGATACACAGCATCTATAAACTGCAGCATCTAGGTGGGTCCCTGAAGATGTTAATCTCGCCGCCTCTGAGAAGAAGCCTAAGATGTCAGCAGATTCACTACTAACCTCTGGTGTAAAAAGGGATGCTAAGGTGAGGTAAGTTTTTAAACTCACTTATTTTAGGCTAGCATAAAAAGTAGTGGTTTTCCTTGGGGCATCTTCACACAGACATGTCCAAATATGGTGTTCCCCTCCCCCCTGGCCCTCCCTTGAGGTGGAGGCATTGTAAAACTTAAATGGCAGGGTAAACTACAACATCCAGGGAGAAAGCAGATCTGATTTTGTGTACGTTACAGGAACACGGGCAGACATCTTATCTGATGGAGAATGGCTGGGAGTGAAGAAGCCAGAGTTGCTTGAGAGTGTGCAATTCATTTTCCTGTGTTCTGTCCCCACACCCACACAGAGTTTACACTTCCCATTTTAAAGATAAGGAGGTAAGGTTTAGACACATAATTGGCTCAAATGGAGCACAATTATGTGGAGTCAGAGCTTCTTACTTTGAACTAAGTCTAATAGAAGACTTCCTGTAAATGGAGAGTATTAAAAAAAAAGTTTGTTTCAACTTTACTTCTTCAGGCAGGTCAGAGGTTGACACTGATGACGAGTGCTGCACTATTCCTTCCTAACACTCAGTACTTGCTTGCTCTTCGGAGGGGCCAGTGTTCCCGAGGAAGGAGCTTCTCTGGTTGGGCAAAGCCTCTAAGCCCCAAATAAAGCTCATCTAGGATGTCACTTGTATCTTGAGTTCTTATACTTTGATAGGAGGTGGGAGGGATGATAAAAGTCCACACGCACACATGTGTGATGCCCACACATATTTCATAGTGCATGGGAGAAACTGCATATACTTGTTATTACTGGCTTAGCACGTGTTAGTGATTTGTTTGTTCTGAGGTAAACTGTACCCAGCCCAAATGTCTTTAGAGACTACAAGGTCGATATAGATAGACACTAACTAGACTCTGTACTGTAAGAAGCACCTGAGCCCAGACATCCATAAAAAGAGGGACGAGTGCAGGGGTGATCACAAGAGAGGCACAGACACATGAGTTTCAGAAACATGGCTGAACATCTGAGCAGAGGGACAAGATTAGCTCTGGAGTGACTGCCTGCCTGCCTTTGCGTCCATCCCCCACACCCTGTGCCCCAGCTTGCTGGCTGGAAATGAGCTGTAATGCAGTTTTCACAGTATTTTCCTGCTGTCTACACAGACTGCATAAAGTGCACCTGACGATTCGGTCTGCTTCTGCTAATTGGGTTTGTGGCAACAGGCCTACGAGTGACTACATCCCTGCTGGAATATCACAGGTCTTTCCTCTTGGGTCTTAAGTGGTTAGTGCAAAGCTGTCGTGCAGGGCAAGGCCAGGAGCAAGGAAATATGGTGGCAAAACCCAGGAGTCATGGATGAAGTGGAAGTTTGAGATGCTCAAAATTTCTTAGGGTCTGTCTGTGTAGGATGAGGGAACCTAAATAGCTATCAGATCTCAGCCTTGGCATTATGGCTTTTATTTGCTTTCTGGCATTTTGTCTTCATGATGAAAACAGAGGCAGGATAACACAGTGGCAAAGTGCTGCATTCTTCATGATCTGAAATTGCATTTAGAATATTTATAAAAATTAGGTACGTGTGTGTGTGTGTGTGTGTGTGTGTGTGTGTTTATCAGTGAGCACCTGTGTCATGGCACATATATGGAGGCCAGGGGATGACTGTGTGGAGTCACTTCCCTCTTTCCACCTTTACTTGGGATCCAGGGATTGGACTCAGGTCATCAGGCTTTGCGTGACAAGTGTTTATCTACTGAGCTATCTCATTGGACCTTAGTTTGACTCACTGTTGACAAGTGCCATCGCCTCACCAATTTGATCATCTGTCAAGAAGGACTCAAAATATCGACTTCTGCGACTGTCATGGGCGTTGAATGCAACATAAAGTTAGCAAACACAAGATAGGAAGGGATTTCCATAGTTCTGGGATGTCTGACTGATACCCTCTTGACAGCATCTCCATGAGGACAGGACCCATGTCCTTCCAGTTTTTCACCATGACTCCTGTTGCTCATACACAAGCAAGCCTTTAATGCATATTAAATGTGGGTCTGAAAGATGGACGATCCATGCTGCATGTGACAGAGGCAGCAGCAGAAGGGTAAGACCTCAAACCAGGAGGCTGAACTATGATATTGACATTATAAAGGGAATTAATAGTAAAAAATAAAATTAACTGAAAACTTCCAAATTTTGCTCCATGCTCCTGTAAGATCTAGTGAGATGAATTCATCCGTATTTTTGTACACACAAACATACACATTCACACACACACACACACACACACACACACACACGTACAAAAAAATAGGCCTGAGTTGACAAATGCATGTCAGCTAGAGGAAATCAAAGGCGTATTGGGAGAATTCTCAACAGAGGAATCTTGAATGGCCAAGAAACACTTAAAGCAATGTTCAATATCCTTAGTTATCAGGGAAATGCAAATCAAAATGACTATGAGATTCCATCTTATATCTGTCAGAATGGCGAAGATCAAAAACTCAAGTGACAGCACATGCTGCTGAGGATGTGGAGGAAGGGGAACACTCCTTCATTGCTGGTGGGAGTGCAAACTTATACAATCACTTTGGAAAACAATCCGGTGGTTTCTCAGAAAATTGGAAATAGTGCTACCACAAGACCCAGCTATACCACTTTTGAACATATACCCAAAAGATGTTCCATCATACAACAAGGACACTTGCTCAACTATGTTCATAGCAGCTTTATTTATAATAGCCAGAAACACGAAACAACTTAGATGACCCTCAACTAAAGAATGGGTAAAGAAAATGTGGTATATTTACCCAATAGAATACAACTTAGCCATTAAAAACTAGGAAATCATGTAATTTGCAGGCAACTGCATGGAACTAGAAAATATCACCCTGAGTGAGGTAACCCAGACCCAGAAAGATAAACATGGTATGTACTTAATTATATGTGGATAGTAGCCAAAAAGTATAGGATAACCATGTTACAATCCACAGACCCAAAGAAGCTAAGTACCAAGGAGGGCCCAAGGGAGGATGCTTGAATCCCACTCAGAAGAGGAAACAGATTAGACATCAAGTGTGGATGGATGTAGGGAACTTTGTGGAGGGTGCACTGGGGAGGGGTACAAGAGGGATCAAGTGGGAAGAGGATGGAGGGAGAGAGTATGGGAGGGAGAATTGGAATGGTGTGTGTGTGCGTGCATGCATGCGTGCGTGCGTGTGTGTGTGTGTGTGTGTGTGTGTGTGTGTGTGTGTGTGTGTGTTGTACCTCTGGAATGAGCTGGAAACCTAGAACAGTGGTAACTCTCAGGGATCTATGAGGGTGGTCCTAGCTAAGACTCTTAGCAATGAGGATATGGAGACTGAAATGGCCATCTCCTATAACCGGAAAAGACTTCCAATGGAGGTATTGGAACACCAACCCAGGCACAAAACCTTAGACCCACAATTTCTCCTGCCTACAAGACATGCGGGAGTAAAAGTGGAGCAGAAATTGAGAAACTGGCCAAAGAATGACTGGTCCAGCTTCAGATCCAGGAGAGAGTCCACTCCTGACACTATTATTGATATTCAGCTATGCTTGCAGAGAAGGGCCTAGCACAACTGCCATTTAAAAGACATTACCCAGCAACTGATGGAAACAGATGCAGAGACCCGCAGTCATTTAGGCAGGAGTTGGAGAATCTATATACGAGGGGGATGAGGGATTGAAGGAGCCAGGGAGGTCAAGGACAAGAAAACATACAAAACCAACTAGCCTTGGCCCATAGGGGCTCTCAGAGACTGAACCCCCAACCAGAGAGCATATTTGGGATGGACCTAGGCCCTCTGCACACATGTAACAGTTGCGCAGCTCTGGATTCATGTGGGACTCCTAACAGCAGGAGCAGGGGCTGGCTCAGACTCTGCTGCCTGCCTTGGGACCCTTTTCTCCTACTGGGCTGCCTTCCCCTACTGGGCTGCCTCCCCCTACTGGGCTGCCTTCCCCTACTGGGCTGCCTTCCCCCTACTGGGCTGCCTCCCCCTACTGGGCTGCCTTCCCCATACTGGGCTGCCTTCCCCCTACTGGGCTGCCTTGTTTAGCCACAATGGAAGCAGAATAGCACTTAGTCCTACTACAACTTGATGTGCCAAGGTGGACTGATATCCACGGGAGGCCTCCCTTTTTCTGGCCTTCTCTGGGGAGAAAGGAAGAACAGGAGGATGGTGAGTGAGGAGGTGAGGCAAGAGGGAGGGACTGGGAGGAGAGGAGGGAGGGGAAGTGGGATTGGGATGTTAAATTACTAATTAATTAATTTTAAAAATTGAGCACTACAAAAGAAACCCCAGGGAGATGGCAAGCCAGACCGGAGCTGTTTGGATTGTCACGTTGATGTGTTAGCTTTTAGAAAGCTTTAACGTCTATTTAGAACATTTCTAACTTTTACCTGGCAGTTCTGTTAGTTTATTTGAAGTCATTGATCTTAATCAAATGAACACCATGATATTTTAAATATTCAGCAATATATATAATTTACTATTTCAGAAGTGTCCCCTCTGGTGTTTGTGTTAGGAAAATCTTACTGTATAAAGAACCATTTCTAAAATAATCATCTTGTGTTACCTAACTTATGCTATTGCCCTGCATTAATAGTTAGTCTCAAAAAACCTGTACAAAAGTCAACACCATCTTCTGTCATTCAGTTCCAACACTTGTAGTTTATATCTGGAGGTTCAGTTCAACACTTCTCAAACTGAAGCCCAAGTGACTTAGTCAGGATGTCTGCAAAGCAGGAAGATCTGTTGCCTAGCAACCAGAAACATTCAGCAAGATCCAGTAAGTCTTGGGTTTGGTGTTTGCCACCCTCCTGATTTTCTAATACACTGAGCAGATGTTAAGCCTCCCATTTGAATTTTAAAGGCATAAAACAGAGTAGTAGAAAGTAGAGACAACACTTGCATTTGCAAACTAACAAATTGGCTGCAGCTCCAAATCTGGGAGTTTGCATAGATTCATTTCTTCATGTTGATTTTCCTTCTTCCTCCTTAAATAGAACGCGTACAGTGCTATTTTTGTTTTCTATAACCTATGAGGGGAGTTAAGCTTCTTATAAATCAAGGATGCTCGCTGAGAGTGTTGATAAGAAAGGCGCAGATGGAAAACAACACCAGAACATCACTCACTCACTCACTCACTCACTCACTCACACACCCACACACCCATCCACACACCCATCCACACACCCATCCACACACTTGCTCATTCACTCACCCACACACCCACCCACTCACCCACCTACCCACTCACTCACTCACTCACTCACTCACTCACCCACTCACTCACTCACTCACCCACACACCCATCCACACACTTGCTCATTCACTCACCCACGCACCCACCCACCCACCTACCCACTCACTCACTCACTGACTCACCCACCCACCCACCCACACCAACCCACACACCCATTCACTCACCCACCTACTCACCCACCCACCTACCCACTCATTGACTGACTGACTGACACAGCCACCCACCCACCCACCCTCCTGCTCACCAACCCACACACCCATTCACTCACCCATCCACCCACCCACTCACTCACTCACTCACTCACTCACACATTCATTCGCTCATTCTTTTGCTTACTGGTAGTTTAAAAGATGCTATATTGTTTACTAATCAAGTGCCACAAATCTGACACACAAGAATTCAAATGCCAGCCTTGTTCCCAAGGACCCACATTTGGAATTTTTTAACCTACTAAATTTCAATTTCTTCATAAGGAGGAATAATAAGGGTGCCAATAATAGAGCCTACTTCCTAGGGCCTTTTCAGGGAGTAGGAAATGAAACCAACACAGTAGGTGGAAGACAGAGCTCTCACTTAACTGTCATGCTGTTGCTGGTATTACTGTTGTTTATAAGGGTCCATTTAATCACAATGACTGTCACCTCTGCAGCCAGACTGCCCATAGAACATCAAGCAAGTTTTGTAACTGCTTAGTGGCTCAGTGTTTTTAGGTATAAGATCAGATGACCGATTGGTTGCATTGTTGTGAGAATTAAACGAAGGAGGCTGTTCTTTCGGCAGCTAACCAACGCTGCACACGTAGTATTAGTGCTAAATGGAAATTGGCTGTTGGCATGGGCATTATTACCCACCACTGTCGGCAGAGGTACCAAGATGAACAACTCGTGCCCCTTGTTTCTGAGCCGTCTTGTGGAATCAGAGGCATTTCCGGATCATAGCTAGCTCAGTGATGAAGGAGACATCTGCCTTGAGGGGCCCAGAAGCTGTGAACAGAAGGTTGTATGTAGACACCTCGGAAAGGGTATGGCCTTCCTCACACAGCCAACTGAAACTACAGTTCTGACAGGGAGCAGTTTGGAGCACTACCCAAGGAGCCCGCGAAGAAGTCGTTTCTAGGATGGATGCTGAAGACTGGCTAAAGTTTGAGCAGTTGCCTTGCCCAGACTATCTCACAGAGCAATTCAAGACAATTGACCCAAGACCTTGTCACTCGCTCAATGTGTCCTAGGCTTCAGCTCCATTTCCTTTCAACTAGACACTTACAGGAGTCAGGTATGAGCTGAACATCTATGGGCTGAGGAAGACCCAGGGCTTTAGAAACATCTTACTGTAAGGGGCTCTGTGTAGTCATTTTCTTTCCTACCTTCCTTCCTTCCTTTTATTTTTTTAAATTTTTTTCTTTTTTATATTTTATTAATTTATTCATATTACATCTCAATTGTTATCCCATCCCTTGTATCCTCCTATTCCTCCCTCCCTCCCATTTCCCCTTACTCCCCTCCTCTATGACTGTGACTGAGGGGGACTTCCTCCCCCTGTATATGCTCATAGGGTATCAAGTCTCTTCTTGGTAGCCTGCTATCCTTCCTCTGAGTGCCGCCAGGTCTCCCCATCCAGGGGACATGGTCAAATATGGGGCACCAGAGTTCCTGTGAAAGTCAGACCCCACTCTCCATTGGCTAGATTTGTGTAGAGGTTTGAAGTTTGCTGCACGTATTGTCCTTGGCTGGTGCCATAGTTTGAGCAGGACCCCTGGGCCCAGATCTGCCTATCATAATGTTCTTCTTGTAGGTTTCTAGGACCCTCTGGATCCTTCTATTTCCCCATTCTCCCATGCTTCTCTCACCTAGAGTAGCAATAGGATGTCCTCCCCTCTGTCCCACTTTCCTGGTAAGTGAAGACTTTCATGGGACATGCCCGTTGGGCTAGTGTGCAGATGTAAGTGACTATATACCATTTGACTCTTTCTGCTTCTGGGTTAACGCACTCATTATGATCATTTCTAGTTCAATTCATTTGTCCACAAATTTCGGGAATTCCTTGTTTTTAATAGCTGAGTAGTATTTCATCCTTTTTTTTTTTTTTCAAGACAGGGTTTCTCTGTGTAGCCTTGACTGTCCTGGAACTCACTCTGTAGATCAAGCTTGGATTAAACGTGTGCACTCAGCTTCTGTGTCATTCTTTCAATGGTTCTTTTTAAAAAAATACGTATGCCTTTATTGAATGTCTATTATTTACATGTCATGCACCAAAATCCTTCTCCTCCCCCCCCCCCCAGTAAAATAAAACAAACAGACAAAGAAAAAGTCTTGGTTATCCATTTGAATTGTTTAAAAAAGTATTTGGTGCTCACATTCTCCCCAGAGAGGGTCTAAGACCCATGGGTATACTGCATCCTCAGGGTGTTTTTTCAGGTTCTTCAATGGTTTCAATGGGCAGCAAAGTGTGGGATTACCGTAATCACCACACCACAGGTAGCAGAAGCATCTCAAGAGAGCCCTGAGAGTCTCCCTCACCTTGACCCCTGCTCTGAGTGTAGAATTGAGAGGAGTCAGTGCATTTAGATCTATAAGGTTTCACAAAGGATTATAGGATAATGTCTTGGCTCCCTGCCCATAGAGTTGCCAAAAGGTGGTGAAACTTTAAAAGGTGGGGCCCACTGGGAGAAAGCCCTCCAGGGAGTGTTTCAGGTAGGGACCATGAGACCTTGACCTCTTTTGTTTCCTGGCCATCATCAGGCCAGAAGTTCCCTTTTTCATAGATTCTCCCATGATTCACTATGTCACAGCAGGCCCCAGAGCAACGGATCTAGTAACAGGGACCTAACCTTCCTCATTTAAGTTTTCTCCCTCAGTAGATAGTCTGCCACACAGATGGAAAGCTAACACAGTGACGCTGCGCCTTCAGGAAGGTAGTACTGACTTTTATCAAGAATCTATTTAACCATCCTACTAGTGTTAAAATCCTCATATTTTGTCTTATTTACACAGACAAGGAAAGCACGTAGCTCTCTTACCAAGAACCTTACCGCAGGTAAGTGGTGACTAACCGAAGCAATCCCATCCACCAGATTTCCCTAAACTGTAGTCTGGAAGTCAGTGGCCTCGCTGTCACAGTCTCTTTCAGGCCTCTCTCTTCCACCTCTACTTGTGAATGGAAGGCAGGGTTTGCTCGCTCTGTGGGAGTGTTGGGGCTGAGTTCTGTGTGCATTCATCAAGACATCATTGGTGGAGAAGAGCCTTGCTGTTCACAGGGACACATTCATTGTGTAGCCTGTAGTGTGAACTTGAAGAGGACTTGGTGCTGAGGAGAGAGATTTGTTGGGAGAGCTGGGCCAGGTCACGGGAGCAGCTGCTCTTGTCACCTGGGAAAAAGCTGGGGCCTGGCCTAGGGATACGAGACAGGCAAGATCCTCCTCCTCCTTTCTTGGTGTTCCCAAGGGCTCAACTTCAATCAAATCACCAGCTTTGATTAAAAGTCAGGTTGTGACCTCAGAAAGATGAAGGAAACATCTTGCTTAGCACCATGCTTGGGTTTTAGAACAGTATGCGGTTTCTGCGTGCTCTAGGTTGTTTCAGGGCTCTCAGAAAGGGTGGCCAGTGAGAGTGGTCCAAATAGCCCCTAATCCCAGAGAGAAACAACAGCTGCTGTGTGGGGAGGCCCCACCGCATTGGACATTTTACATACATTATCTCATTTAATCAGAAAACGCTGTGCATTTGGGATCGTGACAACTCTGCTACAGATAAAAGCATGGAATCGCAAAGGCCGAAAGTGTTTGTGCAGAACATGAACTGGGTGGAAATTTGAGAACTAGACAAATATTTCTTGCCTCTGGCCTGACTCCGAGCACAGGGTGGGCTGTGAGGAAATGAAGAGCTTGCGGGGTGTGTGATGGAGTGTCAGTTGTGCTTGACCTCAGCCAAATGAAGATCTGAGACGACAAGCGGTCCCCTTCCAGGCTGCAGAAATAGCTCAGTCACTAAACTGCTTATGGCACAAGCATAAAACCCCAAGTTCGATGCCCAGAACCTACGTTAAAACAACAACAACAGCAGCAACAACAACAACAGGCAAACAAAACAAAACAAAACAAAAAAAACCTGAGTGTAGTGGCTTCTGTTTCAAATTCCAGAGCAGCAGAGACAAAGACTGGTGATCCCTCGGGCTCCAGGCCTAAGGGGAAACGTTGTCTCGGTAAGCAAGTGTCTGCTGTCTGAAGAACACCACCTAAGGCTGACCCTAGGCCTCCACATGCACATACATGGCCGACACTCTGTCCTCCACGTTCTCTTTCCCTCTTTGAACACTTGTAGGTGTCTTTGATTTGACCTGGTGCAGGAATGGGGGGAAAGGTAGCAAGTGGTTGATAAGCCGATGTTCAAAAGATGTTTCCACGTTTATAACCATCTAAGTCCCTCCCCAGCCCCCACCTCTGCTTCCTTTTTTTTTTTTTTCCTAAGTAAATTCGTTTAGCAGGATTAAGGCATGGTCGTCTCCTCCCATCCTATTTCCTGGAGGAGATGGCTTTACCCGATTTGGGTGCTTTGTGTTGAGTGTAATTATTTCAGCTATACTGATTCTAAATAGCAGTTCAAAGCTTAGAAATGAATAATTAAAAACAGTTTTGTTAGAAACGACAAGACCATAATAGACAACTTTAAAAAGCATCCCTTTTTTTAGTCTTTCCCAAAATACAAACATTGCATAGCCCTTCCGGCATGCGTGTGTATTGAGGACTCACTTTCAAACCTTGCTTCCTGTGTGACTCAGCTTCAGTTTTTAATGCTTCCATGATTACTGACTTCATGAAAGCAAAACCCACTCTTACATGCATGTCACTGGAAAGCAGGCAGCAAGGCACCATGCACAGTGCTATGGCGTCTGATCCTGACAGGTGTTTGCAGTGTCCACAGACTGTCCCTGTCCCAAGGAGTGGCTTAGAGGTATCAGCATGGCCTGCATAGGCTTGGACCATCCCCTCTTTTTTGCTGTTTGACATAAGAAGCCGACTTCCAGGAATGTGTCCACAGAGCCAAACACATGTGGACAATACTGACCTGACCGGTAGGGAACTTGGGATAGGGAACTTGGGATAGGTGGACAGAAGCCACCAGAGAGTCTATGTGGAATCTAGTTAGCAGGTTCCCAGGATGTGGCTGGAGGAGGAGCCCCAGTTGCTCCTTGAGTTTATGGTAGAGGCAGAGGTTGGTAGGAGACTTACAGAATGGGCCTGGGATTTGGGCTCAGAGAACCTTAGGAAAGGGCTCAAAAGAAAGTATGATGTTTTTTTAGTCTAAAGAGAAGGAAAGTATGATCCTGATGGTTGTGGTGTTGATGGGCCCCCGGGGAGATGGAAATAGAAATGAGAGAAGCTGGAGAGCTGTGAAAGCTTCATTTTATAGGAGTCAGCCACAGACAGTAGCTGGAAAGCATCCTGGCTCTTCCACCGCAGCATCCCTTTCTTTCTAGCATGAAGTTAAAAGACCCCATGAAGGTGCAGGGGCTGGGGTGATGCTGAGGAAATGAACTGGAGCACTTCCCTCCATAATTTAACCAGAGTTAGGGCATGAGAAGGCAGGCCCATTTGCCTCTTGAAGCTTACATCCTCCCATTGCAAAAGAAGATGGGGAGATCGACTCTCTTGCTCTCCCCTTTTCATGGGGTCAAACATCCTTAGGGGAAGATGTTTGACTCCAGCCAAGGTGACCACTACAGTACCACTAGACCCATGTGACTACTGACCAGTCAAGGTGTAGCACCTATGACTGATGGCTGCTGTGTGGACAGCACTGATCTGAGTGGCTTTGAACCTGTAGTATACACAAAACCTGTATAAGAATGGTGTTCCCGGGGATTTTACAGCTAACATAAAACGAAGAAGAATTTGTCTTTTAGAAGATGGTCTGTCTCCCTGGGAACTACCATGACAATTTAACTACCATAGATTGTTCATTTGGGAGCATATTAAATTATAAGGCAAATTAAAGGCAAGGCATGTCACTTTCTAAACCTGGACACTTGAAACTTGACTGTTGTCTATGGAGGATGGACATGTCAGATGCAGTGACCCAAACACAAACCCTTGATTGACCACTGCAGCCATATTTCCCAAATCTCAGTTTCATCGCCTCAAGACATTTCCTTCTGGGTCCCAAGCCTGTGTCCACTGGTCTCTCCAGAAAGGCATTGCTCTTACTGCATAAAACATTCACCACAGACATGCCCCTGGCCCTGGATTTTCTTTCAGCTCAAAGCCCTTACACCAACATCTCATGATGAATGCTTGAAATTGCTCATTTGAATCATTCACTGTTCGGAGAAGACTAGGGTCTACATCAACAATGAATGCATCATGTGGATGGACCAACAATACTCACCCATGGGTGCATATGTGTAGCCATGCATGCAAAGCCTGTGGAGAGCCTAAAGCGTCTGGGAGCTGAAAAACTGTTATTAATGCAGTTGGTTATTCCCCTCCCCTGATTCCTTTCTCATTTATCCTTTCTCATTTTCCCCTCCTTTTCCCCCCATTACTTTTAACTATCCTTTCCCCATTTTTCTTCATTGGGTGGCAACTTTGATGGAATCAGGGATCTGTGTGACGAGCCACTCCCTATCCTCTTGCCTCAGCTCTCCTCTTGTCCTTGGAATGAAGATCTGTGGTAGGCTAACAACATTAGCCCCTGGCTACATATATCTGTACCCAGCTGGTATCATTGGAGGAACCAGCCGGGATGGGGCTGCTTAGGGAGGAACGAGGGAAGGAGAACATAAGTGTGCACGTCGAGCCAGGCATTAGACACTCGCGAGGGTGCAGTAGGGTGCTCCACCTTCATCTGCTTCTCCAGAAAATGGAGACTTGATAGTGAGGTCTCAGAGGGGGTTCACATGCCTTCGTTAACAATTTTTAGCACTGACATTTATGTAGAAGTGAATGCTATTGGAATTTTAAAGAGAAACCATCAGATGAAATCCATTTTTGCTTTGAAAAACCCACATAGGATGTAAACAACACCACAACAGCTTAGGTAGGCTGTCCCAGAGAAGTGCTGCAGGGGGTATGGGGTCGGGTGGGGAGAGGCCTTTGGCTTTTGCAGTGCAGCTCAGTGGGGGCTCAGTGTGACACTCAGCCAGGCAAGTGCTGTTGCTGTAAGAACCCGATTTTAGAGTATTTCCATACAGGAATAATTCCTCCCCCTCCCCCTCTCTTTCACAGACACACTCTCTCTGTATATGACATATGCACACAGGCATATGTGGCCAGATGCATGTGTATAGAGGGTGTCCGGGGTTGTGGCTATCTTGCTTTATTGCTTTCTGCCCTATGTCCTTGAGACAGGATCTCTGACTGCACCTGGAACCCGTAGTTTCAGATAGGGCAGCAGCCCTCCTGTCTTTGTCCCCACCTTCAGCACTTATGGTAACAGGCACAAATGGTTGCTGGGGATGGAGCGCAGGTCATCAGGTTTATGCAGTGAGCTTTCCTCTGCTGAATTGTTGAATTGCAAGGGCCGTTTGCATCTTTTCAGATCTCTTCTGAAGTCTCAGTCATACCATGGGGAGGGAATTTAGAATGCTGTGCTCTGTAAGGAGAGGCCCCTTGACAGGTGGCAGGCTCCCATGAGATGACAGTATGGCCCAAACACTTTCTACATACTTGTCTACTTATTAAGAATTTCAGTTTAAAATGGAATTTTAAGGAAAGTTGATATCTTGGATGGTAAAATGAAATTACACACTCCACAGAAAATCAACTAAAAAAAAAAACATAGTACTAAAACATTCTAGCTAATTTAATGGGTTCTGTATTTGTGAACAGTTAATATAGGCTTTCATTTTCTCATTAAATCTGCACAGAATTATCTAGAAGGTTAGGCGAGATTATGCGTATGAAAATGCTCTGTGAACTCAAAGGCTTACTGGCCAGTAGGGAGGGAGGCACTGGTAGGGGGAATTTCTGGGGGGCTTCTATATTTGGATTGCAAGTTGGTCCGAGCAGATGGTTTCTGAGCTTCCTTCCAACCTGGAGCCCTGTTGACTCTTCCTTGAATGAACGCTCCAATGTGCTGCACCTGAGTGCAAGGCTTTCTAAAGGAGACCCAGATTCTATGTGAGAGATCTGTTTCTGTTCCCGTCATTTGATGAACATAAAGCTGGTTCCCCCAAAAGACTCAGTTTAAAGGGACCAGATCTCTCCACCTGTCTTGGTGGCTCCCCCCCCCCCAGCTGCCTTTGTGTCTTACTGCTCCTCTGCTCCTCCTCCCTTGAGCTTTCTCTTCCTCCCATTCCCTCCCTCCTCCAACTTCTCCATCCTTTCCCTCCTTTCTCCTGCTTCTGTTTGCTTACATTTGGAATTATCTGTCTTCTCTGAGAGGGCCTCTTTTTAATGCAGCTGTTCATTGATTCGCAGCAATTATTTGGCTTTCTTTAGATTGTTTTAGCATACCAAATCTTTGTTCCAAACTCTTTTGGGGGCCTGTTTTTATGGTAATATTGTGATCTGATGAAAGGACAAAAACTGCTTTAGAATATAAAAGAACACCATATAACTGCACCAGTGAGGGTAAAGACAACAAAATAATCACCAAGCTTATCAGCTATTGTTTTGATATGTACAGCAATGTGGTCATATAAAAAGATAATTGCTCTTAATAGTGTTCAGTGACATCATTACAATTTAGAATTCATGTTTAGATGAATTTAGAAATCCTGTTTAAATTTTTTTTCTAAAAAGCAAAGATTTTTAACTACATACATTTCCCACTAAGTTATTTAATAATTTCTGTTATATAATTTTAAATGTGCATAGTCTAAATTTGCACGAAATGTCAATCATACCACATTAGAAGTAATACTTAGGTATGTTTTTGACAGGGTCTTTCCCTATGGTTAGCTGATATTTCTACAACCTCAGGTCAGCCAAACAGTGCATAGGAAAGCAAAAAGAACATAAGCACATGAATAAAGTGCTAACGTCCTTTAAATATGCACTGCACAGGTGTCTAGCTGCCCGCCCCGGGGCTGAGGTCCAGCTGCTCTCAACTTCCTGATGTGGTCCTTTTTCCCTTTGGTTAGTCTCCACAGTACTACTTCTACTTGTAAAGGAGGTGCTGTGGAATAAATATTTTGGATAATGTGAGTGGAGTGGAAGACTCAATTTGTAATCAGCTTCCATTACTTACTTCTCCAAAAATCTTAACAAGACACTTAGACATGCGCATCTATAATTTCTTCTCATAGAAAAAAGGGAGATCCCGGCATTCCCCACGGGATTCAGGTATTAGATAGAATCATTTGGGTGACATTGTTCCATAACTTCTAAACAGCTATGTCAATGTAAGGTGATTATTATTACTGTCAAAACATACCTTCTTTGAATACTGCACAAATCATCTTAAAGTGAGAGAAAATTGCTCTTAAAAATCCTATGATTATTAACACACTCATTATTATCAAGTCAGTGTATAAATTAGCCCTTTGAATAACCGGGATTTGCATCCATGGGTCTGATCAACTGTGGATCAAAAATAATCACTAAAAGAAACGTCATCCTACATGCACATTGATGTTAATTTCCAGTCCACCCACAATAGCCAGGAAATGGAGTCAACCTAGATGTTTATTATCTGAAGAATGGATAGTGAAAATGCAGTTCATATATACAATGAAATATAGCTCAGGTATAAAGAAAATGAAATGAAATTTGTAGAGAAATGAATGGAACTGAACAAAATCATACTGCGTAAGGTTACAATAGACAAACACCATTTGTCCTCTCTCATATGACAGTTATAATGTAGGCATAGTGTACTGTGCACTGTGTAAAGATTCAAGTGCTGATTTCTGTGGCCCTATATCTGGTTGCAATCTTCATTCTGAGAATCTCCTGTTCCAATGTTGTGTAAACACCATTCCCCAACTGTTCTATGATATGTCAATAAAGAGGCTTGACAGCCAATGACTGAGCAGGGAAGAGAATGGGGCTGGACTTGCTGCCAGTCAGCGAAGGAGGAAAGAGAGGGAGCAGATGGGATTTAGCCACAGGAGAGGTCCAGGAGACCTCATGAGAGAGCAGCTGGAGCAGAGAAAGCCGTTAGAGCAAGTATCTTGGGATTTACACTGGGAGGAAGCCATAATAACTTAGAGAGTTAAGATAGATCAATACTGCTCGGTTCTTGTGCCATGAAACTTGATAAATAGATATAATAATCTAGTCTCAATTCTTTGGATGTTAGCAGGGTTAAGAGAGAAACTGCAACACATTTATAAAAGAAAAGCTAACATTTTGGTACCTAACGTGGGGCACCAAATATGTTGTAGAATTTTTATTAAATTGTAGAGGGCTTCTCTACCACAGCTAGTTCCCAAGTACAAAAGACAGAGAGTTGACGTGTTTATAATAAGCTCCAAAGCACAATAACTGGGCAGGCACCAACCCTCTAAGCTATTTTGATATTTCCCAGCTACACACCCCAAGTTGCTTGCCTGGGCCGCTTCTGTTCCATCAGGCCTCATGGCCCTCATGACCATGATGCACTCATGGTTCATAGCGCCCCATGGCGACTTCCTTCCCTCTAGCTTCCGTTCTTTTCTCCCTCACCTGTGGTCCCCATCTGACACAAGCTCCACATATGTCTCTTCTGCCCAGTTACAGGCTTCTATTTTTATTTATTATTTTATATTATTTCTATATATTTATATTTATTATTATTATTATTTATTATTTTTTTAATCAACTAATCATTTTTAAAATGGGAAGCAAGGTTTACACAACATCACTTGGTGTACATGAGGCTTTACTTGTCTGGTCTGAAATCAGATTTTGGGGACCAGTATTTAGAATTTGAATACATAGCACCAGATGAATCCCCAACATCCTAGAAGTCAATATTTTCTTTTGTGTGTTTTACATGGAAGCTAGGAGATTAGAAACAAACCTTTGATGCTCACGTGCATGCATGAAGTGTGTGTGTGTGTGTGTGTGTGTGTGTGTGTGTGTGTGTGTGTGTGTGTGTTTAGAGGCGGGAACAGTAGAATATGGATAAAATGAAAGCAGAGAAGGTAATATTAGGTGAACAAAGATCAAGAAGGCAATGGAATGATGAAAATAGGGAAATGGAGGGCCAAAAGGAAGCTTAACCACAATGAAGTGTGTGCACGAAAGAGCTACTTGGAAACATATTAAATTTGATCTAAAACGTAATAAGAGGGGACAGTAGACAAGAAATGTGATAGAATAGAAGGAGAATAATGGGAAATAACGGTTCAAGTGCATATGGGGACAAGTGGAAAAAGGAGAGAGTAAAAGGTAGGGTAATAGGAATTTACACTGTAACACAAAAGGCTTGGAAATTTTTAAAAAAGAATCTTTTAAAAGATTATTATTTTTTATTTAATTAATTTATTCAGATTGCATTTCAATTGTTATTCCATCCTTTGTATCCTCCTGTTGCTCCCTCTCTCCCACTTTCACCCTATTCCCCTCTCCTATGTCTGTGACCTAGGGGGACCTCCTCCTCCACTATATGGTCATAGGCTATCAAGTCTCATCTTGGTAGCCTGCATAATCTTTCTCTGAGTGCCACCAGGCCTCCCCACCAAGGGGAAGTGGTCAAATATGGAGCACCAGAGTTCACGTCCGAGTCAGTCCCCGCTCTCCACTCAACTGTGGAGAATGTCTTGTCTATTGGCTAGATCTGAGTAGGGGTTCGATGTTTACTGTAAGTATTGTCCTTGGTTGGTGCAGTAGTTTGAGCAGGATCCCTGGGCACAGATCTGTCCATCACGATGTTCTTCTTGTAGGTTTCTAGGGCCCTCTGGGTCCTTCTATTTCTCCATTCTCCCATAATTCTCTCACCTAGAGTCCCAGTAGGATGTCCTCACAACTATCCCAATCTTCTGGTAAGTGAAGACTTTCATGTGACATGCCTCATGGGTTAGTGACCAATTATAAGTGAGTATATACCATGTGAGTTTTTCTGATTCTGGGTTAACTCAGTATGATCATTTCTAGTTCCATCCATTTGTCCACAAATTTTGGGATTTCATTTTTTTTTTTTAATAGCTGAGTGGTATTCCATAGTGTAAATGTATGACAGTTTCTTTATCCATTCTTTGACTGAGGGACATTTAGGTTGTTTCCAGGTTCTGGCAATTATGAATAAGGCTGCTATGAACATGGTTGAGCATATGTCCTTGTTGTGTGGTGGAGCATCTTCTGGGTATATTCCAAGGACTGAAATAGCTGGGTCTTGAAGAAGCCTTATTCCTAATTTTCTGAGATAGCATTAGATAGATTTCCAAAGTGGTTGTACAAGTTTGCATTCTTACCAGCAACAACAGAGTGTTCCCTTTTGTCCACATCCTTGCCAGCACATGCTGTCACTTGAGTTTTTGATCTTAGCCATTCTGATGGGTGTTAGATGGAATCTCAGAGTTGTTTTGATTTGCATTTCTTTGATAACTAAAGATGTTGAGCATTTCTTTAAGTGTTTCTCAGCCATTTTATATTCCTCTGTTGAGAATTCTCTGTTTAGTTCTGAGTCCCATTTCTCAATTGGGTTGTTTGGTTTGGTGGTGTTTAATTTCTTGAGTTCTTTATATATTTTGGATATTAGACCTTTGTCAGATGTAGGGTTGGTGAAGATTTTCCCATTCTGTGGGCTGTCACTTTGTTCTGTTGACAATGTCTTCTGCCTTGCAGAAGCTTCTCAGCTTCATGAGGTCCCACTTATTGATTGTTGACCTTAAGGCCTAGGCTGTTGGTGCTCTGTTCAGGAAGTTGTCTCCTGTGCCAATGTGTTCCAGGCTCTTCCCTCCTTTTTCTCCTAACTGATTTAGTGTCTCTGGTTTTATGTTGAGTTATTTAATCCATCTGGACTTGAGTTTTGTGCATGGTGATAAATATGGATCTAATTGCATTTTTCTACATGTAGACATCCAGTTAGACCAGCACCGTTTGTTGAAGATGCTATCCTTTTCCCATTGAATAGATTTGGCTTCTTTATCAAAAAATCAAGTGACCATATGTGTGTGGATTCATTTCTGGGTCTTCAATTCGATTCCATTGATCAGCCAGCCGATTGCTATGCCAGTACCGTGCTGTTTTAATTACTGTTGCTCAAGTACAGCTTGAGATCAGGTATGGAGATTTCTCTGGAGGATTTTTTATTTTACAAGATTGTTTTAGCTATTCTAGTTTTTTTCCATATGAAGTTGAGAATTGATCTTTCAAAGTCTTTAAAAAATTGTGTAGGTATTTTGAATCTGTAAATTGCTTTTGGTAAGATGCCATTTTTACTGTTAATTCTCCCAATCCATGAACAAGGGAGAACTTTCCATCTTCTGATGTCATCTTCAATCTTTTTCATCAGAGATTTGAAGTTTTAAAAAAGAATCTTAAACTTTTTTATTTAAAAATTTATAAGGCATAGAGATTTCTCTAAACATTGTGTTTTACATCAGGAGTAATGATGTTGAGAAATGGTCTCACAATGTTGTGTATGCTGGTCTTGTACTCATGGCAATCCTCCTGCCTCAGTGTTCTGAGTGCTGGGATTACATACATGAACCATTATACCCAGGTTCATAGATTGTGTTTTTTGACCTCTATTCCCTACATTCATTTGGATTTTATTTTACATGGGAAGGGCCCTGATGTAATATTTGCTGTTCCTGGAGAAACAAGCTCCAGTACCAAAGCCAATACATGCTGGCTTTATGAACATGGACAGTATTCGACACCTTAACTACTCTTAACTCTTTGTTTATTTATACTCATAACTTTTTTGTCTTGTCTGTAAGAATTAATGTATATACAAGTACTGCTAAATTTAAAAGTTTCACAAGAATATGGAATTTTAGCTAGAAGCTTAATTTGTGTTATAAACATTACAAATTCTACTGTTCTGTGTCACTCCCTTCTTTTTAAATTTCCCATAATTGACTCTAAAACTTCAAATAGAATAAAGAAATCACAGGCTTCTGAGGAAGAGGTTCTGCCGTTACAGTGAACCTGCCCTGGGACCATCAGTCCCAGAGTGGGTACATTTATCCAGTTCGGCCCTGCATACGTTCTGTTTTGTGAATCCTGCCCAAATAAATTAATAATCCTCCAGTACATTAATTGTTATTTCAGTACCATCACTTAATGCAGAATCCAAGAAGTCATAAATCAATAATGTTTGATAACAAAGTTTCTAAAGTTGTCATGAAAGTATGACCATATGCTTGAAGTTTAAAAATTCAGGATGCAAATTCCATAAACAGCTCCATTGTGTCCTAAAACTAAAGCTTAAATTACTGGCCCTGGCACACCTGTTACTTGAGCTCTTGAGGTGTTATTACTCTCACCTTCCGCAGCCATCAATTCCGAGACTCTCATCTGAACCGTAAAACCAAAGCAGAGAGCTGTCACAACTCTCCCCTAATTATCCCTCCCTGAATTTTCTCACTTTTACCTAATCTTTTTCTTGACCTCATATTTAATTCACAAGCCCAGAAATATTACCCTAACTTTAATTGACTGAGTTGGCTTAGCAGCAGTGGACCTGCAGTTCTCAGAATTCTCAGTCGGAAGATTTCCCTTGTGCCAGGTATGAGTATTTTCCTTCCAGCTATATTTGCTTGTAATTTCTTTTTGAAGAAGAAAGCTTTTCTTTCCCCCAAAAGTTTGGGCTTATTTTCTTATTTCATTTTATTTTTTCATTCTTTTTCTTCACTTGCAGTTTAAGGGTGTTTTTAGGGAAGAAAAAAAAATCAAGTACCCAAAATGCCAGTGTTCTGTAGTATTTTCTAAGTCTTCAATGGTCCTAAAACTTCTGTAGTATTTTCCCACTTGTCTGTACTTTTGAGAATAAAAAAAGAGGATCTGTGCAGTTATGGTCCTGCAGTGAAACTGTTCAGTCCTCTGTGACTTCTCCAGTCTGCAGTGCCCTTTGCAGGTCTCCTCATGTGACTCCTGGGCAGTATGCTAATAGCCACAAACAGCAGGGTACATCAGCTTCTGCAAGATGCACGTCTCTCTAGCTATCTCTGCAAAAGTCCTTGTTAGTAAAATCAACTGGATTCCCACAGGGCAACAGCACAGAAACTGCTACTCCTACGTGATGCGCAGGTCTAGCATAAACGTATAATGAGATTCAACAAAGGAACTTTGGGCTTGAACATTAATCTTCCTTTTATCAGGATGTGACCCAAGAATACTTGATCTGACTTTCTGCATTGCTATGCATGAAGCTCCATCTCCTCCTGTGGAAGTAAACCAGGGTCAGCGCTCTGCTAAGGGCACTGCTTTCAGCTTGGACAATGCCGGAGGCATAGCGGGATCACCATCATGACATCCCGTGTCATTCTTGTGCAGATTCCTGACGGACACGCAGGCACTTCTTGGTTTCCTTTGGAACCTCTACTAGGATACCTCGTCCCTGAACAGTGTTTGTTTTCCTAAATCATGTCTGCTCAAGAGAAAGTCCATATCCTCACAAATCTCACAGACAGCACACGGGTTCTCACTCACTTCTGCCATAGTTTCTGAAACCCAACAACAACAACTACAGCAGCAGCAGCAGCAACAACAACAACACCTGTACTTTGCATAAACTATGATCTGACGCTCACTGGAACATGATGTTTTGTTTTTTACACGCAAGGTTCACTGACCTAAGCAGACATAGTATGTTTAGATACACTCTTAGCCTACCAGTGAATTCTGTTAGCAACTGACTTTTCCTCTTGTCGTTTTTTATTTTGGGAAAAAGACTTAGAATGAAAGAAAAAAAAAAAACACATAGGTAGCTGTGCACCATGTACAGCTGTGGCCTGGAGACACTCACACCTCTATGTAGGGAGGGAGTCTCCACATGCCTCTCTCCAAAGGTAGCACTGCAGGATTTGAGAGGACAGCAGTGACAGGAAGGTCACTCTTGCCTTCTTCTTCACCTCAGAGTCCTCCAACCCTGGAAGGACTTTCTGCTCTTCTCTGGAGACAAGACTTACAGCCCTCATGAGAGAAGTGCCTTCCCTGGATCAAAACGAAGGATCACCCTTATCTCTGAAGATACAGGGACACAGAGAACCGCATGGGCAGCCAGGGCCTGGCACAGTCCTCGTAAGATATTAGCAAAGGCTGTAGCCTCTGTCCAACCACAGTTCTCCACAGTTGCCTACTTCTTCACCTAAACTAGCATGACAAAAGCACAGGAAGTATTTACTCGGCTTTTTACTTCTTTATGGGACTTTCTATATTGTGAAAACTTATTGTAAATTCAACTGCTTCTTTCTCTCGTGCTAGCTTATCTTTTATCATAGGAACCCCAGCCATGAACCTGAAATAGATGAACAGACATTTCTCACTCTTCTCATGTTGAAGTCCAGTTTCTTGTTTGCCGACGTGTGTGGCGGCCAAGGTTTTCCTCGTTTCTTTCTCAGCGAAACGATTAGGAGTTGCTTATGGAAGAATGCCAGATAGATTTGCAATAATACTTCATAGTGGTTTTACAGGGCATGAGATCGCAGTAGCGGTGCCTTTTGGTAACACTCAAGGGAGTTTCTACTTTGATTAACCAGTGATTGCCATGTAGGTGCCACTTCTTTCTGACTTGAAAGACTCAGGGGGTACTTTACGTAGGAAATAGTGAATGGACTTATGAGATGCAAAGTAGGTTTCCTACTCTGATTCCTACACATGAGCATGAAACTTTGAAGGAGGCAGCTCGTGCCAGACTGTGGGGACATTGCTGAAGCCCTCTGTGGTGTGCAGATACAAATTGCTCTGGTGTGAGGTTAATAACTACTTGACAAAATATTCCAGTCTACATTTCAATAGCCCTGGCAGGCAGTGGATGATGTAGTGTAAAAACAAGGAGGAGTAAAATATTAAATATTCATCTTTCAATTACAAAATGATGCCCGTGCTGGTGATTGGGCAAGGATGAGGTGGTGACTGGCTCTTTTTGCCTCATGGCTGTCTTTGACGGTCCTAAAACCCACCCTCTGACACGTGACACGTGCTGACCTCATGCCTTGGTGTGAAAGACTTCCCAGTAGTGCAGAAACTCATAGCTGGTCAAAGCACTGAACATAAGGGACTGTTGTGTGCTCAGCCCCAAGTAGGTCATCTATATCAAGTTCCTGAGTCTCAGGGAACATCATGGCAAGGGGACAGAAAGAAAATAAGAGCTGGAGGACACTAAAAAGTGCTATGAAATGCTGTGCTCTGAACAGACATGGCCTTTGCAATCATGAACACACATCCCCCATGGTTATCTGCACAAGACTTCTCAATACTGGGTCCTGTTGACATTCTGCCATAGATACAAGAATAGCTCAGGAGCCATACTCCTCCACAAAGAGCCATCAGTAGTTAATGGGTCCTGGAGGGGGCATCTTTTTCAGCAGTAGGCACTGGCAAGTTACCCACATTCCTACAAATAACCCTTCACCCATCACATGTGAGCAACACACATTAAACCCAGTGAATATGCACACAGACACAAATGAAAGTAGAAAGGGTACTATTTGAGAAGGTGGGGTTCAGTGGGAACGGGAGGGGGCCAAGTGTAGGTGATAGGGTGAATATAACCCAAGCAAATTACATATACGTATATGTATGAAAATGCCAAAATGGAACTAACAATAAAAAGGATCATTATTGTGTGCTTATATTTTTTTTAAATATTAATTACTATAAATGGGAGCATGCATTCCATGGCATACATATGAAGGACAACCTTGTGGAGTCGGTTCTGTCCTCCCTCCCCTTTTGACACCGGTTTCAGGGACAGAACTCAGATTGCGCAGCTCAGTTGTCAAGTGTCTTTCTCTCACGAATGATCTTGTCATCGAGAATGGCTTGTTTAGGCTACACTGTGGAATTATGGGCGTCGATTATGGGTAGTTTCATGAGCTTCTGAAACACTCCTTGGTGCCAGCCATGCCAATACGTCAAGACAGATAGGGTCAGAGGCTACGCTGAACACAAACTTGGCCTTGTCCCACACCACAGCCCTGACTCTTTTCCAGGTCACTGTATATCTTGTAATTGGTGGCCCTCTTCTTCATCTGTGACCACAAACCTAGAGGGAACCCGGTGCAGGTAGCCACGCCTCCCCAGGGAGTCATCTATCATTCAAGGTTCTGAAAGAGAAGACTGAGAAAAGGAGGGAGGCCTTCCAGATGGTAACAATTCATTTGTTTAGGTAATAAATGGAACACATAGGAAAGAGTTCTGCCTAGCACTTGCTAAGACTGCTAAGTCAGGGACATTAAGAAACAGGAGCCTAAGTCACACCAGGCCACGAAGCTTTCAAAATGTGCCCATTGTGTGCTGGGTTGTCCTGTAAGTAAAGCACACAACAGAGTTTGAAGATGATATAAAAAAGGAGAGGAGAATATTTCATTGGTGATCTTATGCGATATTTTAGGTTAAATAAAGTGAACCATCAAAATTAAACAATTCCCTTTGATTCAGGATAGACATTTGACAATTGGAAATTAGTTCTGGCTTGCACTTGATATTGTCATGGTTTTGCTATTGGACAGTGGTGACCTTGTAAAGAATACTCTTTAAGAAATGCTGAGTAGATGAGTGATAAAGGGAAATTATAGGTGAATGTGGTCCCCTGCTATAGCTAAAAAAATACAGGAAGATACTAAATGGTGATGGCTAATGATGACTATTGTGCATTGATTGACAAACACAGGGTTCTTTCTTAATCCCACAAGCACCTTGGTCTGTCTGTGTTTTCTGCTTTACACATGAGAAAGACTGAGGTTTAACAACAGGAAGTAACTTTCCCCATTGGATATGGTTGTGGAACGTTTATGAGATAGAACCTCAATACAGGAAGTCAGTTATTGGCAGCAGGCTTTGAGGTTTTATAGCCCTGTCCCATTTCTTGTCTGTTCTCTGCTTCCTAACAATGGATACAATGTGACCACCATCTCACAGGCCTGCTGTCATGCTATCCCCTCCAGAATGACTGTTTCCCGTCAGACTGCAATCCACACAAGCTCTTCCTTGCTAAAACTTCCCCTTCTCAGGTATTTTGTCATAAAAATGAGGAAGGTAACTGACACACAATGCCCTTGCACTTGGCCAAAGAAACAGAGAACTGTATGAGCAACTCATGTGAGACTCTGACAACGGAAACACTGAGACACTATAGAGAAAGTCCAGCAGGCTCTGAGCAGCAAGAAACAGGATTCATGTCCCCTTTGACTCAACACATAGGGTTAGTGAGAGTGGTAGAATAATCCTGAATAATAAACTTGTGTTTTGGTGGTTAAAAGAAAATACCTAAGTCTACAAACCAACTACCAGAATTAATTTCAGTAATATAGTCATAGTGGACTTCCACTGTATGTAAGAAACTGTCCTTATGTAATGCATTTACATAGGATGAGGGAAAAAGAACTGTAAAATACAACCCCAGCCTCCATCTCTGCGAGGGAGCCTCTGAGGCCTTCTGAAGGTAGCAAGGTTGCCATGGTAGAAATAGTAGCACCTCCATGGGTGTTTGGAGGCCCGAGTTCTTTCTTAACCAGGGTCTTCAGTGGGACCTTCTACAAATCACTTTTCTATTCTAGCACTATGTTTTCTTATTGTAAAGCTTTCATGCATTTATCTATTTATTTTGAGGTATAGTCTTATGTATAAGTCTCCTTGAACTCTCTGTAGCAGAGGATGGTCTTCACCTTCCCATCCTCGGCCTCCATCTCTTGCATGCTGGGATTGGGGTGTGACAGCATGCCTGATGTGTGTGATCTGGAACAGAGGGCTTCGACTTTGCTAGCAAAAAGATGCTCTACCAACTGAGCTACACCCTTAGCCCCTGGTGTACTGTCACCTTTCCTACCTGTCATAGAAGTTGAGAGGACAAAAATCCAGAAAGGACAACATAACGATGGCCCTAAATTTATGATGAGGTTATGTCTTTATAAACACCTTTAAATTAGAAAATACCACGCATCAAATGGGAATTTAGTGTGTCTACCTCATTGAACACCATAGCTCAGTCCCAGAGTACAGTAGCAGGGACCAGTCTGCGTCGCTTTGACCTCATGGCTTACCAGTAGCTGGAGCACATGGCTGTTGCCCAGCACCACAAGACAGTACCTTACTACTAGCTGAGAGGACAAGGTCAAAATCCAATCTCAACTTGTGACTCCTACTGAATGTAATCAGCCTAGAACACTTACAACATTGGAACATTGCAAGTGTGAGAGTGAGAACTGAGAACCTCCAGCATGCAATAAGTGCTGTGAATTGTAGAGCGCTGTGTCAGAATTGGAAATTCATTCACTGGCTGGGATGAGGCAAGAACAGAACAGAGTCACTGTTGTGGGGCTGTGAAGTCCACAGAGGTCATCAGCCATCCTGGTTTGCTTTCTGTTGTTCTGTTAAATACCAGGGCCAGAAGCAACTCAGGGAGGAAAATGTTTCCTTCATCTTCTGTGTTTCAGCTCATCACTGAGGAAGTAAGGACCAGAGCACATGCAGGATCACAGGGGAATCAATGAGGGGAGCTGCTCACTGTCTTGCACTCTAGGTCATCACTCTCTGTCACAATTCTCTGGTTTCATACAAAGCCAGTCCCACCTCCCTAAGGATGCTGCCAGTCACAGTGGGCTAGGCCCTCCCACATCAGTCATCAATTGAGATGATTCCTCAAAAACGTAGCCACAAGCCCATCTGATTGAAGCCATCCTTCCATCGAGCGGTTTCTCCTTTTTCAGATTGTGTCATGTTAACAATAAAAACTAAACCAGTACATCAAGCTTCTAACTCATTCCCAGTCACACACACCCAATGGAGCAAGTCATTGACTGAGTTCGCCATTTAAAAGTCATTGAGAAGGTCCTTGGGAGATGAGTCAGCCAGTAAAGGCTGATGACCTGATAACCACAGTTCTAGCTATGGGTCCACATGGTGAAGGACAGAATTGACTTACATGGTTAGTACTCTGACATCCACTTGCTCACAC
Organism: Acomys russatus; assembly: GCF_903995435.1. Classification (NCBI taxonomy): domain Eukaryota; kingdom Metazoa; phylum Chordata; class Mammalia; order Rodentia; family Muridae; genus Acomys; species Acomys russatus. Next base: position 11,471,005 of record NC_067151.1, on the reverse strand, counting down.
ACACACACACACACACACACACACACACACACACACACACCCATACACGCATGCATGCATGCACATACTAAAATGTAATAAAATAGTTTTTAAAAGTTATACACCAGTCCCAACTGACACATCTATCATAGTTTCTGCACCAAAAGTTCAGAGATTATTGTGGAAGAGAGAGCAAAAAGATTGTAAGAGCCAGAGGAACAGAGAACTTGCCGTGAAGTTGTATCTCCTAGGAATGTCAGAAACTACACCCATAAAATCCTACTGATATGGCTGTCTAAACATGACCTCAATGAGGATGACACCAAGAGAATTCTAATTGGACGAGGAGAAAGCTGTCACAAAGAACTACAGGCAACCAAGGAATGTGAGGAGCTGGAGAAATAGTCTTGCCCAGGGAGAGCACACCAATTGGTTATCCATTACCAAATGGCCAGCTCTGAAAATATGCATAGAAGTAGCATTCTACGCTGAGCATGTGATGTTACTTACATATTTAAGAATTTTTGCTTATATACATACATGTATGTAACAACAGTTAACAAACAAAAGAGGCCATGAGTTTAAAAGAGAGTAAGGAGGGCTATATAGGAGGGCTTGGATAGAGAAAAGGAAAAGAGAAAATGATATAATTATATGGTCAGAAAAATTTTTTAAAGTTATCAAGGGCATATGTTTAGTTTATATTTCTTGGACTAATGCTATAAAGTCGGTGTGCTCAGTCTAGTTTATAAATGAGAAACTGTAGCCTTGTGAGTTAGTGTGAATGGAGGGCTGTAAGTACACACTTGGTTCCAGATGCCTGGAGTGCGATGCTTGAGGCTTGGGATAAAACCTAGATGACTGTATCCATGACAAAACTTTGGAAAGCTCCCGAGGGCACACAGGCTGAGGCACTGCTGCCATTGCGAGCTCTCACTGGCCCCTGGTGTCTTGTGAGGCAGCTGAGGTTCTGACTGAGTGTGTTCCCAGTCAGCCTCCCAGAGCGTCTGATGATTGGTGTCACTTCTGTTCTCAGGCTAACGGGGCTGTCTAAACACCCTCCACATGGCCCTTCATGTCTCTCAGTGTTCTCCTGAGGTGTCTACTGAAGGACACCTCTGGGCAGCGAGACATGTATTATTAAAGCAATAGAGATGAAAGGTTCTGTCAATGAGCCTTCTACAAGGCCAGAGTGAGGAGTAAGCCGGTGTGGGCCCTCGGGATAGCTAAACCCGGTGAATTTAGCTGGTGAGAGAGTCCCGAGAGGGAAGATATTAGAGAAAGGATGTCCAGGAGAGCCACGAAACCACATTACAAATTACCTGGATGAAAAGTGAGTTCTAATATTCCTTTTTTCATGAAATCATAGAGTATTTTGTTTATGTTTCTATTTTCCTATGTTTTCAGTTTTCGAAAGGGTAATCCAAAACTCCTGGGCTGAGGAGACAGCCCAGTGGGTGAACTGCCTGCTATACATGCCTGAGGGCTTGAATTTGGGTCCCCAACCCTCACGTAAACGCCAGGGGCAACCGTGCCTTCCCGCAACCATTGCATTGAGGTGGAGATGGGAGGATCCTCGGGGCTTCCTGGCCAGCCAGAGTATCTGAAATGATCTGCTTGGGGTCAGTGAGCCATCCTGTCTCAAAACAACCCCGCCACCCCCCCACCCCTCCCAATAACAAAGAGGCAGCAAACGACTGAAGACAATGATGTTGACCTCTGGCCTCCACTTGTGCCTACACAGACACAGGCCCATCTCCTCCCCTTCTGTCTGTCTCTCAACAGCTCTCGTAGGGTTCCAGAAAGCCATGGGAGGAGGCAGAGAAGCTGTTATCACAGCAGGAGGATGTGTGAAATAAAATGTGTGCCTTTAGCCAGATGGGCCATAAAGAGACCTTGGCCCTCAGTAGGCAGGCACAGGTAGAGTCAGATTAAAGAGGCCCAGCCCTGCCGCCTGCCAGCTGCCTAACCTTATCTCTCCCCCACAGGCTTTGCTGTAATATTATTGGAATTGGGAATTCTACGTGCAGTCCTACTCCACAGAAGGTAGACTGTGGAAACAATTGGCGGCTCATTTGTGTGCAGGGGGGGATGCTCCCAAGCTCCTCAAGGTCTCCGCTCTGCCTGATAACAACCTTGTAGCCCCGGTGGGTGCTATCCTCCCTTCCTTCCTTGCCAAGCTCCATCCGTGCATTTGTTCATTCAAGCCGTGTGGCAAAGAGCGCTGAGATATGGCTAGAAAACAGTTCTAGGACAGAGCATCTTGCGAATGGGGGCATTTGAACTCCCTCATTGCAAAGAAGTGGCAGGCAGATGCATGGAAAACTCCGAAGAGCCAGAAGCTCAGCTCACTGTCACTATGCCTGCTTGACTAGCTTCTTGTCCTGACTTTTGGTCATCCCTGTTTTAACTGATATCTACTATGTGAAGCACAGTGGAGCAGGTAGAGATAAGAATAGGGGAGTAAGGGGAAAATGGGAGGGAGGGAGGAATGGGAGGATACAAGGGATGGGGTAACAGTTGAGATGTAATATGAATAAATTAATAAAATATATTAGAAGAATAGGGAACAATTTTCCTCTACATCCAAAGGTCCTTGAAATGTGTCTGCAGTCTCTAGACATTTTAATTGTCATTCAGTCATTTTCCTTATATAACCTGAGCCTTTACTTAACAGTACTATATTAAACTAGTTATATATGTTAATGTAGCAGATGATCTTCTGGGATCAATTAATACATGTTAAAACAACTGCAGAGATTGGGGGAACTTTGAGAGAGAGAATCAAGGGGCAAATCTATTTTCGAAAGAAAATCAAGTGAAGCCTACTGGGCTCTTAAATCTATCTTGGTGAGGAGAAAGATGCAACCATGTCAGTGACTGAGGGAAGACCAGCTGCTGTGGGTCCCCATGTTAAGCCAGGATATCTCCTGTCTCAAAGGAAATCAGTACCTGGCACATGAGGATAGAGAGATGTGCACATGTCTGGCCTGTATCTTTCTGGTATGGTTAATCAGAAGCTTCTTGAAGGGACAAGGCCTAAGTCTCCAGGAACTGGTGACTCTTGGGGTTGCTGGTTCCAAACTGCATCAGAAAAGAGGTGGCTATCCTTATCCTTCAGGGTAACCTCTCTTTTAATAAAATTCTTTTATAAGTCTGGAGGTCAACAAAAACCTAGATGTGCTCACGATGGTCTCACAAGTCCCCTCCCTTAAACCACCTTCTTCCTTCTTGGACATGTTTTCTGTCTTCTAATAACATACAGTTCACTCAACTCTGCCATAGGCCCCAGGTTGGGAGTGTGTTGGGAAGATGCCAGGAAAGGCAGCCCAGAGCCAAGTGCAGGGAGGGAGGCAGAGCCGAGGTCTTCCTGCTGGCATCTGTCCCCTCTCGGTCTCTCATCTCTTTGTCTGTCCGTTGTCCTTACCCCTCAGTTCATTCCCTGTTCAGTCTCTACAGTTGTCATTCACGTGAATGTTCTTTGGTAGCTTCCAGAGTTTTCTAAGCAGTGCCATTTACAATACAACAATGAAGCAGGCAGAAATTGGAGACTCAGAGGCTCTGTGAGTTGAAGGGCACACACGGAACCGTTCCCACAGCTCTGAAAACAGAACTGGAAAAAGGTTGCCACATGAGGAAAGGTAAACTAGGCTGGAGAGAATGTATCTCTCACACTGCCTGGTAACTGAGACCCGATAAGCCAGCTACTTGGGAGACTGAGGCAGGAGGTGCAAAGCCAACTTGGCCTAGAGAGAATTCCTGCCTCTCAAAAAGAAACAGAAAACATAGCTGGGGACGTAGTTCAGTAGAGAGCGCTTGCCTAGTGTGAGGTGGTAGCTGAGGATTCTGAACACAATTACCTTCTCAGGATCAGCGTTCCCTTGAGTGACTTGGGGGTTCCTGTGACTTGAGTGGAAAGATCTGCCTCCCGTGGTCCTGTGAGGATTCCAAGAGGAAAATGTGCTGGAGTTGGTTTGTAACCGTGGAAATGCCAGGAGTAAATGAGTGTCAAGCAACGCAGAAAAGATGGTGCAGTGTGTGTTGACTGTGCCACCTTGGGTCAGTGGGTCAGGCTTTGGGATTGTTGTAAGGACATTAGCGATGAGAGCATGTTGCCGTGTGGCTTACTTTCTACATCTTTGGGGCTTATGCTTCCTAGGTGCCAATGTAGACACGGACCATGATGCCAAGCAGCAGGCTGGGGAGGAAGAAGGTGGTGTAATGGAAGCTGTTAGAGCAGGTTACTTCTGCTCTGTGTGCTGAGGGGGGTGGATTGGGGAGGGAGGACAATGGTGGGCAGCTGGGCAGGATGTGAAGGCTGACTTGGATTTTATGGAGAAAGGAGAGAGTTGACTGATCCTGCTCTCAGTGCCAGGGTGACTGAGTTCTACGCTTCTGTCCACTTCTCTATCAGCTTGACCTGGCTGAAGTACCCACACTGGCATGAAGTTTTCGCTGGGAGTACTCTCCAGTCAAGACCTTGAGATGTATATCCCCAAGTGTGTCTAGGTTCTTGAGCTGGACATGTGCCCTGGGTGGCCCTCATTCTGGTTGGAGCCTGTACCTGGTTATGATGGCCACTTGCTACCCGCAACCCACTCTCCTTCCCAATCTGAATGCTTACTATCAGCGCCTCCTCCCTCATACAAGAGAATTGACACAGGGTCCAGACACTTGACTCTGAGTTCTCACTCCATGTGGTCTCTCTGAGTGAATCACAAGCTGCCTACCCATTCTGGGTTTCAGTGTTCTCATCTCTAGAATGGTGGCAAGGTGTCTTAAGGACTTGTGAACCATGTAAGTGCCTAACAGCCTCATCACAGAATCTTCAGCTAGTTAAATAGTGCATGCATTACAGTAATTCCATGTGGACAGATTTTATGGGGAAAAAAGGTATTTCCATCAGAGACTCTTCTGTAGCTGTACCTGAAGCCTGCGGGACAGGGATGCCCTGGGCCCTCTGAACTGTTCTCCGGCCTTGGTTGCTGATGGCTATTTCTGAAGCTAAGCTTCTTCTCTTGTCCTCAGAAGCAGTCAACTGATCTGAGCGGAGTTTCCCTATCAGATATGGTTTTTTAGGAAAACACGTAAACACTGATCGAAGAGCCCATGTGTTTATCAAAGCAAACCTTTGCCGATGTTAAATAGTGGAAATGCACCCAGAGGTGACTTGCGTCCTTTCCTTACCCACACCTGTCCTTGCTCAGCATTGGCCTGAGTGTGCTCCAAGCAGGTGTGGCAGAAGTCCTGACATCTACAGAAATTGAACCCTGCTGGCTATCTGGCAACCCGTCCTTCTGTATTGAAGTCCACCCTGGTCTCCTTGGAGTGCCCTCAGTGTCATGACACCTGGTTCCTGGCTTGATTCAAAGCCCAGGGAGAAACTCCATTATTTTGAACATCTTCAGGTCTTGAAAGTCTTGGCTGGTGTTGCTATTCAGCAATTAGGCATACCAGGCTTTTCAACGCATCTATTAAAAGGTTAATCAGGCCTTAAAATGCTGTGTAGCTTTGCTGTAGGACATGAGGATTAGTGGGGAAAGTGAGTCAAAAAAGGTTTTTAATTTATATTATTCTTCATTCACTATTTAGCAACTTTTTTTTACTGAGTATCTGCATTTAGCAGAGACGGAGTGCTGAAGATCAACAGCAATAAAGCTGCCTGCCCTGCAGAACTTCCCCCTTTCATAGTGATGTGCCTCCCTAGGTTACAGCTTTGCCCTGCCCATTCCTGTCTCCTCTCTGCTCCCTGGCTACCTGGAGGTAGAGAGCCTTGGTCCACATTCGTGTCCCTGTGCCATTCTCCCTTGCCTCATGGGACAGCAGACCTAGCCTACCGGGATGTCACATCTCTGAAGTCAAAAGACAACGCAAACCTTCCGTGTTCGCAACCTGTTCCTCTCAGGCACTTGCTGCAGCACTGAGAGCTGACTGTTCCAGATCGGAAAGAGAGTCTAGAGCCCCCAGGAAGGAAGAACAGGAGGCAGTTCTGGTTAGAGATCTGCATCAAGAGGGAGGTTCTTGAAAGACTGGAGCCTGCTGTAGCCTGCCTCTGGGCTGCTGCTGAAGGTTGTAAGTTTGTAAGGTGGAAAGTTCAACAGTGCAGGGGTAGAGCACCGTGGGGTGCTGTAGGTGGACATATGAGGGCTGGCCCTTCCATGGTTCTAGTCACACAGGAAGACCTCGTAGACACAGGTGCTGCTAGGTGGGAAAGTGAGATGGTGGCCTCGAGAAATTCTTTATGCAGTGGCCCTTCCCCCCTCCCCCAGTGAAATCAGAATTAAGGACATTAGCTGAGGATGACGATGCAGGTAGAGGCTAGGAACACAAGAAACAATAAGACAGAGAGGAAAGGAATATTGCGTTTTGCAATAGACTACGGAATGTAATGTGCTTGCCCTTAGGCTCACTGACGGTTATGGTTATGAATAAAAAGCAAGGCAATTTTCCACTGTGCACTTCTCTCCAGCTGTATTAAGCACATGGGCACAGGGGCAAGGCGAGTAGGGAGTTTTCAGGCAGGATTTTTTTTTCCAAATGAAAGAAGGAGGGGCAGGAGAATGAAGGATGTGTGTGAAGAAATGACAGAAAATGGCGGGCATGGAGCTGGAGCTGTGTTAAGAGAAAAGATATGGCAGAGACAGGCAGGAGGCAAGGATGACGGGAAGGTAGTCAGTCATGAACTGTGCCCGCAACAGCTTTTGGTAAGATAGAGAAAGCGACCCAGAACTGAGAGAAAGTGGTCAGTTGTGGTAGCCAGTGGGGAGGCACCCTGCAAACTCCGACTACAGACATATCGCAGGGGTTAGAGAGAGGCCTGTGGTCACAACCCTGGCATGGCGTTGGAAGCTATCAGAGGGCAGGCCTTCCAGACACCAAAAGACCTGGGTTTTGGAAGGCTCAATGACTTAGTTCCCTTTCTAGTTGCTGTAATGAAATACCCAGACAAAAACAACTTAAGTGGGGGGGGGGGGGTGAGGGCACAGTCCTCTGTGGCATGCAAGTCAAGGCAGCTGGTCACATGGCGTCTGTGGCCAGGAAACAGGGAACAGTGAATGTGCTCTCTGAGCTCCAGGACCCAAGAGCAGAGGCGGTGCCATCTTCCTTTAGGGTGGGTCTCGCCACCCCATTAGCCTAGCAAGGTAGTCTTTTACAAGCACGCCCACAGGCTAACCCGAACAACCCTCATGGGTGTGCTGGAAGCTTGCCTTCTAAATGACTCCAGGTTCTGTTGGGTTGACAGCCAATGCTATCATGTTCATCCACTGGAGGTACTAAGGGTTTAACAAGTGCCCTATCAGCTTTCTCCGCAGGTGTACCTCAAACCTTGCTCTCGATGGATTTGGATTGCACTCTTGTAAAATGGAGGCGTGGTGTTAGCCTAGGAAAGAAAAGCTTTGGATGGGCCCAAGATGCAGCACGCATTGAGAGGGGCACCCCTGAAGGTGCAAGACGGTCCTTTTACAGCGGGACGGCGAACTCAAGGCACAGATACTTGTCGGCGGGTAAGTGTGACTAGAACTGAAGGAGTTCTTCTATAGTTGTTTTTTTTTAAAAGCCACTCTTACGTGTTGTCCCTCCGAGCTTCCTGGCAAACAGAATCCCTTTAGGATAGTGTCACACTGCAGTCACTTCTCTTCATTGTCTGCTTTCCTGACTCAGCCACCAGCTCTTTATGAATGCGGGCGCCACAATTAGTCATGGAAACGTCAAAGGTGCGCATAATGCTCTACTGGAGTCCACAGATGGCAAGAACACCCATTCTAACGTCTCAAAGCCTGGGGCTCTTACCTCCTTCTCAGACTTTAGCTACATTCCCCTAGAAAAAGACACTTGAGCCCATTGTCTCATATGCAAATGAGACCCCTCCTTTAGATGTGGCAGCCAATGAAGAAAAGTCTTTACATGTGCCATGCTCACTCAGTACAATCCTAGCACACAGAAAATGCCTGGTCAATTTTAACTACCCAAGTGTGAAGAAAATAAAACCTCTTGTCTGAACCCTTCCCGGACTGTGCTTCTATGCCTGCCTGCCAGTGTAGCAATGGTTGGGGGATGGGATCCCGTGAAGGAAGCCTATTCTGGTCTCCGGTGATCCCCAGTGAGAACTGATGAGGGCATAATGGCAATTTTTATTAACAGAGCAGATTTCTTGAGTTCTCTGAGCCAAAGGGGTGCACCTCTTGATCCAGGTAACCCTGGGAATGTAGCACCTTGGTCTCTATATTTACACAGGAATAAAACTCTGATGCTGCCTGGGGCTTCTGTGTCATCTGTGATTAAGCCAGAGGGACTAGGGACACACAACAGCAGGGTGAAGTGAGCTAAAATGCACGGTGGCTTTTCCTTGCTTCTCATAAGGCCACCAGCCTTGGACTGGTCAAGAACCAGTGCCGACTGTTCATTCTGCCTTCTGACTCTGTATTTTTTTTTCTCCCTGAGCTCAGAGCTCACGCTCAGAGACTCTGGGGCTGAGATAATGAGTCTAGACTGCTCATTTGCTCTGCCTGGCAGATGGAAGAACCTGCCACGGGGCAGGCTGGCTCGCTAGAGGCTGGACCGTGCCAGACAAGTCACATCCTTCTTCTAAGTGCCACAAGGTTATACAATTAAGGAAGGGATTGACACGAAACATCTTATGTCAGCCCTCAAGCAACTAAAAGGTACACCTTCCTGTATGTGCTTCGGGTAGGGAATTTAGTGGGATTACCCTGAATGGGGAACATGAATCATAAGAAAGGATTCTTACAACGCTCCTAGAAGTTTCTGGAAGTAATACACACAGGCATTTTGATTCTTTTTGGACCTCTTTAGAGCCCATAAGACTCAACAAGCAGCAAGCAAGTAATCTATTTCTCTCTCTCTCTCTCTCTCTCTCTCTCTCTCTCTCTCTCTGTGTGTGTGTATATCTGTGTGTGCATGTCTATGCCTCTGTGTGTGTGAACACTGTTTTAACAAATGAATAAGAATTGAGATAGGACCTGAGAGTGGTTTCCTTTTAGGCTGTTATTTGTTCCTTGCTCCCACCTCTCCTGTACCCAAGCATACGTCAGGGTACCACCAGGAAGGAGTCAGGCGCCCTGGCCTGGCCCTAAGGAGCTCTAAGGATTGGGGAAACATCTGCAGTGGGAGCCCTAAGAACTGGACCTGAATTTTTGTTTTGTAGGAGACAGGGTGTTTCTGTCTCTGATCACACCTGGCTTGTTTGGTACAGGAAGGAGAAGCTAGAGTTTCTTCATGCCTCCTGAACAAGCACTCCATCCTAGCTACATTACAGCCTGGGATTAACGGCATGGGTCACCGTGTCTAGTTTGTGTAGTGCTGGGGACCAAACCCAGGACTTTGTGCTTGCTAGGTAAGTACTCTACAGCTAAGCTACATCCCAGGATGTGGTCTTGGGCATGCTAATTTGTGGCTCAATTTAAAACCAACAAGACCTTGGGATCCTGAAATATGGCACTGGAATCATCAGCTGTGTTGTAAGATCTCTAAGGAGCCTGCTAGCTTTAGAATTGTCCCTCTTGTCCTATATGGTAGACCTTCCTTAGGCTCTGTCTCCATTGGCCAGATAGTTAATGAGTTAATAAGCCAGTGTTAATGAGCCCAGTGAGTGGGGCCCAGCGGTGTGCCCAGACTCCCTTGCCAAGAACACTGGCTGCTGCAGTTTAAAGTGATGCTCAAAGGCCCATGTGCTCAAGGCTTGGTCCCCAGGGTCGTGTTATTGGGAAGTGGCAGAATTAAGAAGTGGGGCCCAGTGAGAGACTGGAAGTGTGCCCTGGAAGGGGATTGTGGGTGCTTTCCTGCCTACATTTTCACTCCCACTACTAAGGAAAAGAAAACATGTTGCTTTGCGGTTCCACCTGAGACCAGCTGCCCTGACTAAAGCCCCAAAGACAATGGGCTGTGGAGTGAAGCTCCCAAGTTGACCTTTTCCCTTCATAAGCACGTTATCTCACGTGTTTTCTTATGGCAACAGGAGGCTGAGGATGGCTGCTGTGGTGGTGGAAGACATAGAGGGTACTCCAGGAGTTTTCCTTTGCAAACTAGTTTGCACCTGCAGTAATGATGGCTTTTCCCCCTTGCTTGTGAGTGAAATTGGAGGAGGATATTAATTCTTATTTGGTATACTTCACCTCCTAGGGAAAGTTTAGGTTCTGTTTACCTTCCTCAGATAAATGAGTTTTAAACTGTTTTTTCTAAGTCTACAAGAATCTGTACAAACAAACAAACAACGACATCTAGAGACTGCACCTACATTGATTGTCATTTACTGTCCCCTTTCCTCTCTCCACTGTGGTTTCTAATAGAATCTTATCTTCTCATAAGACCTACATCACATGTGGCCTCTCCCCCGAGGCTCTTCCAGATCACACAGATGTCTCCTCCTGACCTCTGACTCAGAGTCCAGTTGTTTCATGTCTCACGGTGAACCGCCACCCTGCCCTGTATGGTAGGCATAATCACTTCCTAGGCAGTAATCCCCAGAAGGGCGGGGATGGTCATTGCTTCCTTCAGCTCATGTGCAGAATTTAGCTGGGCGTGCTGCTTACAGCGAGGGCTGTGTCAACAGCTGTCGAGTTACAATGTTGTTCCCATGACTAATTCCCAGCCCCCCACCCCCCACATCATGGTTCCTGCACTTGTCCATGAAGACCTTAGACCAGCACCCGGGCCTCTGCTTCCGTGCTCCCAGCTGTCGCCTTCACAGCCTCTCACATCTCCCTTCCTACTCTTCCCTCTCCTCTTTTTTTGTGTTGAAGGTTAATTATTTTCATTGACAAAATTTGCCGCTACACACTTCATTTGTCTGTTCTTTTCTGTTAATGTTTGGGACTATTTTAAGAATGAGATAAAAGGTGGCAACCACTATTTATAATCTAAGACGGAGTCCTGAATTCCCCTGTGGGTCACATGCTCATCCATCTCAATTTCTGTTTGAAAGGTCTGGTGTTTCCTTTGAGCCTGAATGGTTTGCATTCTCTTGGTTGTACAACCTTCCCTCACTACTTTACCAATCAGAGAGGGTTTTCATGGCATTTTTGCCTAGGCTTCCATTTTACATTTGACTCAGATGCCTCTCTTCTGTATAAAAAACAGAAGCGAGGGGAAAACCTGTTAAGCTATGTAAGTACACAGGTACTGGGCATGAGAGCTTCATTACTGAAGGAAAAGTCAATCTGACTCGGGTGACTCATAATTGGAATGTACACTGTATAAAACCTCAGCATTAAAGAAGTGATGGTGATAAAGACTTTCATGCTATAGTCATTTGATATTAACTAAGATGTGGGCTTGGGAGATTCATCAGTGGGTTTGACACTTACTGAACAAGGACAGGGACCTGAGTTCAAATCCCCAGAACCCATGTAAAGCTGGGTGAAGTGGCACAGACATGGGATGCCGGTGTTCCTATGGTGAGATGGAAAGCAGACAGGAGAATTTCCAGGAGTGTGAGGACCAGCTACTTAGGAGGACAGAGGGGTAAACAAGGGCAGATCGTGTCTCACACAAAGGAAATGATGAAGACTCACAACTGAAGTTGTCCTCTGACCTCCACAAGCTTGCCATGGACCACACACATACACTTGTACTCACACAAACAAATTTAACAAATGTACACACACACACACACACACACACACACACACACACACAACCGAGACATGCACAGTTTCAGTCAGTTGGTGCTGCAGAGGACGTCTGATCTTGACCCTGCTCGTGTGCACGCAGCATCCGTTCTCTGGGGCTGAGTTAGGATGATGTGCAACCCCAACACAGCAACTCATCATAACACACCGACTCATCACTTCAGCATCCAGAGAGAGACTGAAACTCATTACCTGGGCCTTCCTAGAACTTCCAAATGGCACCCTCCACCTTCCCTCCTGTTTTCCAGCCTCACTCAGCCAGGGCTATGATTTAAAAGGCAATTCTCTGCTTTGTATAACATGAGACCTAGACAAATGACTGAAGGGGAAAGACCCTTGGATTTGAACACCCCTCTAGGCTCTTGCATTCAATCCACATTCCACCAAAGACACAGCCAAACCCCTTGTCTCTCAGAACACACGGTGGCCCATTTCCTGGAAGGTTTTGCCCATCCTCACCTCCTCACATCCTCTTGACATACCTGCCATGTTGTGTCTTAGAATCCCACATGTGAAAGGACTAGAAGAGTGGCCTGGTGAGCAGGGCTCAGTACGAACAGGGCTCAGCAGACACAGGACCAGTAAGTGAGCACACAGCTCAACTTGTAAGTTCACAGGAAGATCCACACCCTACGCATTGGTTCTGTACTACATGTTTATGTTAACCCAGAGTCATTAATCTACAAATAATATCATTTTAATGTGAAAACAGATAAAGCTCTCTCCTCCTAAAAACTCTTAGGAGTAAGTGGAAATCCCACTTTTCCAGCAATCCCTAAAGTAATTATTTTCCAGGAGGCTCTGTCATAAAAACCCACCTCTTCTCTAAGGGCAGAAGGAAAAGTTGGGGCAGAAAGCTAATATAGCATTAGAGGGCAACACCCAGGGTAGTGGAGGTCCTGACTGGGGTGTACGTCGCCTTAATACACTTACGGCAATGAAGGCACCACAAACTGGATGGCTTAACCACTGGCTGCTGATTTCTTCCAGTTCTAGAGGTTGAAAATCCAAGATCAAGGCATCAGCAGGGTAGGTTCATCCAGGGCTTCTCTCTGTAGTTGTAGACAACTCTCCGCCTCTGTCTTTATATAGACCCATTTTGTACTGTTACAACAAAATGCTTGAGACCAGGTAGCTTATGAACACTGGAGTTTTATCTCCTTGTGGTTGTGGAAGCTGAGAAACTGAACCAGAAGCTGTTGGGAATCTTCTTGCTCCATCTACAATCAGTAGAACCAGGAAGGGCAAAGCAGCCCAGCTCTGCACAGTGCACGTGCCGTCTATGAAGAGGAAACCCTCTCAGTCCAGCGAGCCCTGAGTGGCCCCCATCTCTTAACTCTGCCACTGTGGCTTTTGAAGAGGACCCTTAAGGTCCTAGAACCTAGTGTTCCTTTGTGTGTCTCTGTGTCCTAATTTATTATAAGGTACCAGCCTGGGATGGAGCTCAGCTGACAATGGGTTTACCAAGCCTGTGCAAAGCCAGAGGCAGTCCTCAGCGTTGCACAAGCACAGTATGATGGTGCACTCATGTTGGCTCTGAGTTCATCCTAACAGTTTCATTTTAACTGAATTGCCTCTGAGACTGAGAACCTGTCTCTAAATTCAGCACCATCCCGAGGTACTAGGACATCAACCAAGAAACTTTGAGGGGTCACAGACTGGCTGGCAATGGAATGGTCCCTGAGACAGCAGTGGCACAGGATTCCTGCAGGGTAAGGGGTCCCCATGGCCTTGGCTCTGTTTTTTCAGCATCAATGCAGGCAGCTCAATGAGTATTTTGAACCAAGGATGTGCTCAGAAATGTAAGTGATGTGGCCACGTCCTTCTGCATGGAAGCTGAAATAAGCCCTGAAAATGGACCAGAGGGTAGGAGACTGTGGTTTCCTCTGTGCAGTTTTCCTGTGAGTTGATGACAGCCATGCTTTTGGCTATGGTTAAATGAGTAATTTTAAATTCACTTAACTATGGGCAGGAGAGAAGGCCCAGTGCTTAATGAATGATTGCTGCTCCAGTGGAAGACCAGAGTTTGGTCTCTACCCCTCAACTGCTTGCCAGGTCCAGCGATGATGAAGCCACATTCTGATCTCTGTAGGCACCTCTACAAATGCAGAAATGTACACACACACACACACACACACACACACACACACACACACACATGCACACACAGACGTGCATATATATATATGCATGGTCTCTCTCTTACACACATGGACGTGCTCTTCCCCACCCCTCACAGACACACGCACATGCACACACACACACACACACACACACACACACACACACACACACATATTCTGAGTACCTTTCTCTACAGAGAGTTTATTACCAGGCATAGTCAGGAAATCTTTGTGTAGTTACTACTCGTCTAATTTGTAAGATGACTTCAGGTGGCTCTAACATATGGAAACAGCCAAGGAAATAGCTCAGTTGGTAAAGTGCTTGTCATGCAAGCACAAAGACTTGAGTTCCGTCTCCACAACCCATGTAAATATACATGTGTTGGGGTGCACTGGTGTTCTTTGTGTTGAGAAGGCATGGACAGGTAGGTCTCTGGGCTCCCTGGCAAGCCAGTTGCCTGGCCTAATTGGAGAGCACCAGGTGAGTGAGAAATTCCATCTCAAAAAGCAAGGTGGAAAATGGCACTTGGGTTTGTCCTCTAACTTGTACATGCACACATATGTGTGTGCTCCCACATGCACACATACATGTCCCCCCACACACATACACACAGACAAAGACAACATAGAACTGCTATTTCTGCAACACTGACCTCATCCGCCTCCTCCCTGACATTGTCCATTTAGGAGAAGTTGATCTGCTGGTTTTATTTGTTTTTTAAAAACCATGATGATACCCAGAACTGTCACCTCCAAAGCTTGTTTGAAGGGAATTTTCCAGAACACACTGACATTAATCCTTGCTGATGGCCTGCAGAGATCCACTGGTGCAGAATCACCTCCCTGAACCTGACAATCAGAGCTCTTGTGTGGAGGGCGAGAGCTGAGTTGTATGCCTCCGTCTGCATCAGTGGGAACCGTGATGTGGGCTCCTATTCCAGGACAGTCCTGGGGATTACACTGATGGAGGGTTGGGAGGCAAAGAAGGACAGTGGCTTTTCCTGTTTAAAACTCAATTGCCAAGATTCAGAACAGTTCCTGATGCTGAGCAAACCACAGTGAGGCAAGACAGAAAAATTATAGGGACCTGGGACATGGAGCCTGAGGAAGGAAGGCCTGGTTTATCTGTCCTGCAGACAGTCAAAGGACTTCAGATGCCACTGATGAAGCTGAAACATTGAACCCTTACTCTGATCTACCCAATGGACAGGACATTCTCCACAGTTATGTGGAGAGTGGGGACTGACTCTGACATGAACTCTGGTGCCCCATATTTGACCATCTCCCCTTGGTGGGGAGGCCTGATGGCACTCAAAGAAAGAATAAGCAGGCTACCAAGATGAGACTTGATAGCCTATGACCGTATAGTGGGGGAGGAGGTCCCCCTCGGTCTTAGATCTACGGGAGGGGAATAGGGTGAAAGTGGGAGGGCAAGAGGAATGGGAGGGTACAAGTGATGGGATAAGAACTGAGTTGTAATCTGAATAAATTAATAGAAAAAGACAATATATGTTTTCCAAAAGCTTTTTTGTCAAGGACGGTGAGTGAGCCATGCTTCCTTAGGACCAACGGTTTGTAGCGCTCTATTTTCAGCCGGAAACCAACCCCCTTTCATTGCTGGGAGCTGTAGTCTCTAAGCAATGTTTAAGAGGGGAGGAGTGCTTAGCAACCCTCTGGCCTATAACTTGAGAGCCACCAAACTCCTGTCTAGGCCTACTGTAAAGAAACTCAACTGTGACTCTGCTTGGCAAAACCCACATGCGCACTTAGGGTATCTCACTCTTTCTCTGACCACGTCTTTCTATTAACCTCCGTATGTGTGGTCTGTGTGAAAAGGCGGTTTAGTAAAATCTTCAACTTTGCTCCATCCTGAATTTCTTTCCTGTGGTGAAGCCACAAACCCCTGTTTTGCAGGAATTGAGGTCCCTAAGGGAAAATGTGACTCCTCAAGTTGCTGCCTCTGTCTCTATCACTGGTGACAAGATTGTCTGAGGTGAAATTGCTCCTGTGTCAAATAGTCATCTCCAGGTATGTGTGCTGTCTTGCCTCAAGGAATTGAGGTAATTTATAGAGACAGAAAGGCAATTTGTGAACGTTGCTTGTAAACTTGTGCTAATCAGTGGCGAATGTACTGAACATATATGGTTTTGAATCACAGGAAATACTATATGGAGAAAGAACATGCTAAAAAAATCCTACTGAACCTAAGGTCCCAGCCTGGGCATCAAAAAGACTTCTTAAAAGAAGTAGTCAGTTTGTTGTTTGCTGGCTTGACATTTTTAAGATGGTAAAAAGTTTCAATCATCTTTGAACAAATGTTGCCTTTGCCGTTAGAGTACTTTTAAATGCTTTTGTATTATAGATGGGGCATGAACCCCTCCTCCCTTGTCAGTCAGTAAATTCTTTCAAAGTTGAGACGCCCCTCAGAAAAATGCTTTCCCTGAGAAATGACTTTGACAAAACCTTCAAGGTCACTGGAAATTCCTTGAAGCCTGAAGTGTAAATAAACATAGGGAAAGACCCCTCCTGAAGCACTTCTGTCAGCAAAGGAAGCCAGGTGGCAGGATGGACTGTGCCTTTCTGGGAGCCCATGCATTCACTTCCAGTGGCATTAAGTCAGGAAGAGTCCCACAGCAAGGGCGAAGCTCAGCTCCCACTAGCCAGCTGTCCTCCCTCCCGGGGGTACAGGGAGGACATTCTTGCTCAGGGCAAAGTGTTTTATTAAAATTATTCTTTTTGTTCTTTTCTACAGATGGGCTTTTGTGACAATAGACTATGGCAGTATGTTTTTTTTAGGACATCCGCTGTATAATGATACTAGCAGAGAGATGTTGAGTGCTGTATTAAGGTAATTTCTTTTCACTGTTTTCTCTAAGCACACCTTTATTATTTATACAGCGATGATCTCCTCTCTCCTCCCTTCTTCCTCCATCACTCTCCTTCCGGTCCTCCACCCTCTCCTTCTCTTCTTTCTTTCCTCTCTCCTTTCCCCTCCTCCTCTTCTTCATCTTCTTTGTGTGTGTGTGTGTGTGTGTGTGTGTGTGTGTGTGTGGACTATACTTTTAAACGGCAGTAAGAAATGTAAACCTCGGATTCAGAGTCATTTTCCATCATCTGGGGACACAAAGGGTTCCAGACAGTTACAGAGGAAAAAAAAAAAAAGCCAATCTACGTAATTTTGTCCCAGCTCCCTTGATTTTTATTACCAAGAAAAAACAAAACCCCAAACCAACATGGATGGTAGCACAGAGGGATGCATATCTGGGTGTCCTGGCTGCAGAACCTTCCTTGGTTGCTCAGACCCGCACTTTCAGCACTGCCCACAGACAGCCAACTGGTACTCAGCACCCTCTGTCACTTGAGCAATCCTTTGTCAGTGCCAATCTCGTCACGCCATCCGTTTCGTACGCGTAGTAAAATCCTAGTTCTGGACTCCCCCCTCCCCGCAACATCTCTGCTATCTTAGGGGGCAGCAAACATGATCTCATGGGGTGTAGCACACAAGTTGCTTCTGACTGAGGTCATATTCCTGTCATGTCAGCCCATCAGGGGGTTCCAGTGTAAAAGCACTGTGTGGCCCGGAAGGAGACAAGTGCCAGGCATTCAAAATAAGGACTTAACGTAAACCTCTGCCCATGGCTGTTCCTCTTCATATGGTGGCTACGGCCATTTCCATCCTTTCTATATCACTCAATATCTTTGTGTTCCATAATCTATTAGTTTTCTTGCCTCTGGTGAATCAGCTCTGATACATATTTTGTACCAACTGACTTACCTAAATGCAGTCTTTGTGCCATGCTAAAAAGACTGGCTAACTTTCACAGCCTAGGGGGAGAGACCGGCATGCACAAGATTCACATTCACTGGGGGGTGGTATGTAATTCCGCCATATTTAATGCATTAATGACACTTTGGTATTAGTGATGTCCCTAGAGGGGTTTATGTAAAGTTCAATCTCTCTCAAAATAAGTAAAAAAAAAAAAAAAAAAAAAAAAAAAAAAAAAAAAAAGAATATCCTGCCATTAATCTTTGCTTTCTTAAGATTTTCTGTGGTAAAGGAATTGTCTGGACAGGGGATTTGGAATGCTTGTGCTGTTTCAGAAGGCAGTTGCTTAAGAGTTAAAACTGCAATGTAAACAGAAAATAGAACGTGCATGGAATTTTTGGTGGCCAGTGCTTGTTGGGTACAAGCCTGGCTTCTAAAGTCACAATTCTTAGGTTTTAGCTTAGAACACGCATTTGCATTCTGGGTAAGATGGTTCAATATAGTAACTTTCAAGGCACCTTGCCTTTTAGATTCATCTTCTTGTTTAGGTCTTACCATCTTGATTTCAGGATTGACAAACACTTATTCATTAATGGTCACCTTCTGTGCTGCTCACTTGGAACCCTCTTGCCATCTCACCAAGTGACTAACTTCTTCCATGTGGAGACACCAAGGGAAGAGAGGCCCCAATCCCCTCAGATGCACAGCCGTAGGGAGCATAGATGAACCAACCCAGCTGAGAGCAGATGAAATGCTGACCAAAAGAACTGGCAACACAGTTTTAAGCAATTATGTTTCAGGGTAATTTTGTACCCAATAATAGCTGCCTTGGACACTGGATGGCTGGTTATTTAACTTAAACAGGTTTTGTTGGCTCTAAGTGGGGCCATCGGGTACCAGAGGGTGGAAGCATTGAAGGGAGTGTGCTAGATAGACGTTGGATAACCAAAGACAGGTGCATAGAGAGAACACACTTTGCTATTCCACAGCAGGATGGGGTGATTACGGCTCACAACGGCCTACTAGATATTCTAAACACTGTCTATGAACTACAGGAGAAGAACTCAAAGGCTTCCACCACGGAGACACAGGGAAATGACTTCTACATCCTGGTTTGATTGGCACACTCTGTGCACACGTGGTGACATGTCGCCCTGTACCTCATGCATGTGTACAACTGTTTCAAGTTCATCAGAACCATAAAATAATTGGAGCTAATTTTAGGAATTTAGAGTTGTGATGATTAAATGGAATAACCCATTTAGAAACACTCAAATGAATAAATAAATAAATAATCAGCAAACATTAAATAGAGTGATTATATTTTATACAAAAATTATTACGCTATACTGCTGTAAAAGGCCATTCAGTTTGCAGTGATATAGTGCAGTATTGCCATGGTTTAGTTGAGCTATTGTTGGAATTGAATCTATGGCCACAGTCTCATACAAAGCACATTCTCTGTAAGTAACCTGTACCTCTGGCCATTTACATGCTTCCTGTTGGGTATTTAACACTTTCTGTGAGGGATATTATCATCCATGCTTGTGAAAAGGTAGAAATTAAAAGCTGTCCTTCATGAACAAGTGCTCACTTTACTGTTTGCTATTGTTGTTGCTGGCTGTGTGTATGTGTGTGCATGTGTGTGTGTGCGTGTGTGTGCATGTGTGCATGCGCATGTCTCTCTCTGTGTGTGTGTGTGTGTGTGTGTGTGTGTGTGTGTGTGTGGTGTTCATGTTGTGTGGATGGGTACGTATGGAGGTCAGAAGACAGCTTTGTGGAACATACTCTCTTTTCTGTATTTATGCTGCTTTGGGAAGTTGAACTTAGATTACCAAGGCATGGGTGTGACAAGTGCCTTTATTTGTTGAACCATCCCACTGACGCCACAAGTAAGCATTTTCTAAGCTTGGACTCTTAGCATCATAGAACAAGCTCTGGCTGTACTTTTAGGTGAGGATGACAGTGGGGAGGTAAGGGGCAGAAGGGGTAGGGATGGGCTAACCAAAACCATGGGTGCACGAAGAAGTCTTAAGGAAACTCACTAGTTTACTTTGTAAGCTAGTTAAAAATACAATATACACAAAAGAGGGCTTGGACAAAAGTACCTTGCATGAGACAATGATACTGTGGTGTTATCAAATTAAATATCACTGCTAGGCATGGAATGCGCATGCCTGGTGTGGTTTTTCTTTTTTGTTTTTGTCAACATGACACAAGCGAGAGTCATTTGGGAAGAAGAACCTTAACTAAAAAAATCCCTTCATCAGATTGCCCTAAGGCAAGTCTGTAGGCATTTTCTTGATTACTGATTGATGTTAGCGGGCCCAGCCCACTGGGGGTGGTGCCATCCCTGGGCAGGTGCACTCCTGGGTTGTGTAAGTAAGCCGACTGAGCAGGCCACGGGAAGGAAGTCAATACACATCATCCCTCCGTGGCTTCTACTTCAGTGTTTGCTTCACTTCCCTCAGTAATAAAGTGTGACTTGAGGGTTGTAAGATGAAATAAGCCCTTTCTGCTCCAAGTTGCTTTTGGTCGCAGTGTTTTATCAGAGCAATAGAAAAGCAACTAAGATGGGATGTCTCCCTATGTGTCTGTTAGTCAAGAAGACCCTAGAGAAACGCCCCAAGCAGGCTACTTACCATAACTACATGGTAAAGCCCTATTGCTGAAGACACACACACTCCTCATTCTGAATGCAGGACAGAAAGAAATCAATCCGGACTTACCAAGAAACTCTGACCTTACTAACAAATTACATAGGACCAGAAAGTGCTATGCAGGGTGCTGGAAAAGAAAAGATACCAATGCCTAAACCAGTGCTAAACCTGCATGCTACAATACAAAGCTTCCCAGCACGAGGTGCCTACTGGTGCAATAGTGGCATTGATCGCTATGGAGATAACCAACCACTTTCTGTTGGTTCAAAGCCTGTTTTACAAAGGGATTTCATGCTAAATATTATGAAGCTGGCCCAAAGATCATGACTGGGGATATCATAAGCCCTAGGGAGGATCCTACCCTTGTTATGTTGAAGAGTCGTCCTGTCAAACTGCCTGCCTTTATATCCATAGACTTGTGCTGCTCTCAACTTATGTCAGAGAAACTTTTTTTTTTTTAATTTAAATTTTGGCAGTGGGCATTGGTTATTGCACAGACTCATAACTGGTCAGAGTGCCAAGTATGAGCAACTGAGTGCTCATCTATGGATGAATCATCTCCATCAGCCTCCCCCACGCAAGGCTCAGGGGACATTGCTGTTGAGTGGGTAGGAAAATGGGAGGGCTGGTATATGAAGAAGAGAGTATGAAATGTTAATGTGTAAAAGTAACTTTTATTCTCCTGTCTCAACTGTTGTCTGGGAGGCTAACTGCCACCTTCGGCTAACCTACACCTTGTTCTGGAAGCTTCTAACGTCCATATAGTCTAACGCAGGCCTACAATGTTTTCAGCCTCTGAGACTTAACTGCTTAATGAACTCACCCTTACTTGCTCTTTCTGAGCTCTGGGCTGGCTCGTTCAACTCAGCTGTTTTGGCTCAAACTCTCCTTTCATCTGACTTAATTAATCTTGTGTCTCTCTCGGCCTGGAATTGCTCTGCTCGGCCTCAAACTAACTCAGCAATATGCTCTAATCTTCTGGCCTTTTCTCATTTTCTGGCTCATTCCATCTTCACCTGAGTTTCTTCTTAGCAACCAATCTTTCTGTTCCTGTCCCAGTAAAACTGCCGGCTCTCTCTGCAAAACTGCCTCTTAAGCAACTTCCTTCTCCACTCTCTTCTCGTGAGAGTTGGGCATATTCTATTATGTCAAATCTTCTCTGATTTGTCACCTTTTCTGCCACTCAATTAGACATCACTTTCAAACAGGGATGCTTCCTTCTACGAACTAATTTTACTTTTGTTTGTGATTAAAAGCATGTACTGCCACGCCTGGATCTAAGCTTTTCTTTACTTGAAACTTGCTCTATATCAGGCTGGCCTTGAACTCAGGTCTGTTTGCCTCTGTCTCCTGGATTAAAGGCGTGTTTGTATTCCAGCTGGATCACCTAGAAGATGTTTGGTTGCGATCTCTTTCCAGAACGGCCATGTTCTGAATTAACATTCTTCTATGCTAAGGTTTGGATGTGACATGGCTGCTGCACACTCCAACTCGCAGCAACTGTGGTTACATGCAGAGTATCAATCCAGTCAAAATTCAAATATGAATTGGGGAGGGATCTCCACTCATGCTCCACACTTGGCAGAGGACCATTGGCAGTTAACAGATGCTAAAGGAGAGAGAGAGAGAGAGAGAGAGAGAGAGAGAGAGAGAGAGAGAGAGAGAGAGAGAGAGAGAGAGAGAGAGAGAGAGACAGAGAGACAGAGAGAGACGGAGAGAGATGGGGGGGACTCTCTCCTTTGTGGACATGGCTGCTGATAGGTTGTCCAACCCCAGTGGTTGACCCCCCCACACCTATTCATGTATGGCCAGTACTAAGCAGACTTAGTGGGTTATTTACAACAACAAAAGGGGAAGTTGGGTGTGAAATGGGCTGATGGTATTAAGGGGATTTGGAGGGAGGTAGTATTGGATAGATCTGATAAAAATACATAATACAGATGTACAAATTTTTCCAAAATAAATAAAATATAATACATAAGTAAGATCTTACAGAGAAATCCCAGAACTTCATGGCATGGATTTTGCATGGGGTCATAACCCCCTGGCCATATTTATAACTCAATTTCTCATATCATTACCTCATTTTTTATCTTATATATCTGTATCTTTCTGTCTTATATGTATCTGTAAGTTATCTCAAATCTTTTAAATTATTTTAAGTATGTATTAGAAAACAATGCAAAAATACACTTTAATCATTACACGTGTCT
Source organism: Acomys russatus (assembly GCF_903995435.1). Lineage (NCBI taxonomy): Eukaryota > Metazoa > Chordata > Mammalia > Rodentia > Muridae > Acomys > Acomys russatus. The sequence goes on along the minus strand of NC_067151.1, from coordinate 11,448,616 downwards.
TCGAGACTTTCTGATGGTAGATGAAGTTGAACCCATAGTGGTGCAGAGCATCCAGTCTGGCAAGGGGAATTCCTCTTCTTTTACAGTGAAAGTGTGTTTCTGTGGCTATGTGGTGATTTAATTAGCATGCAAACACCTGCATTCATAATCAGGTCAGCAATATTTCTTCAGCCCCAGAGTCAGGGACTCTGAAATATCCTATGTGTCCCTGGCACGGACCATTTTACTGATTTGCTTCCTGGTTCAACCTCAGTGCTGTCTGCTGTCTTTCTGTCTTTGCATCCCTGTGTACAAAATAGGAAAGTAACAGCCACCAGCTCTGCGGTGTCTGCTGTAGCCTTGTTGCCTGTATTACACTTGGTGTAATACATGGATTGTAAGAGGCATTCTGCTTGTTGGACATACGCAGAGAAGAGCCATGAAGGCCAATGTGCACAGCCACCTGCCAGGTGTCTTACTGGAAGGCAGATTCTGATTGGATGGCTTCGGGGAGGGGTCCAGGGTACTGTGCTTTCCATGAATTGTAGGGACTGCCACTGCTAATGGTCCATGAACTGCATTTCAAACAGCAGTGGAACAGGAGTAGGCAAACCATGGGCCAAATCCAGCTACACACTTGCTTTTTATAAAGCTAGCATTACAAGAGTGCAAGCTGCTCTCTTGTGTATGGGTTGTCTGTCTGCCTCGGCATTACTGTGGTGGAGCAGATGCAGTGGAGACGCCACAGTCCCCGGGGTCTCAGATGTGAAGAGTCTGGTTCTGGAAAACAAAAGAGTCTTCTAGTTCTGGATAAAAATAAAAAAATAAAAAAATGTATCCAGAACATGGTAGGGTTATAACGTAGGCAGCATCAGGCTGCTAACTGGATAAAACAGGACCTAGTGGAAGACTGAAGTGACGTCAGTGGATCCCACAGGGACTACTAAACAGGATAAAGAAGACACTGGCACTGCATGAGATCCATCAGTGAGTGAGAGACTGCATGGAGAAACAGCACTTCCTGTGACAAGTGAACAGCTGCCTTCACCAGCTCTGAACCCCTTTCATGTCTCTTGCCTCAGTCTGTTCATCTGCAAGTGGGGTTCATCAAACTAGAGTTTGGATTCTTTTGGAGAACTAATGATTAGGTCTAAAGGACATTTAACTCACAACCCGCTATATGCAGCTAATGAAGTAATTGTTACCATGAGCTGGGCCCTGAGAAGAAGAGACTCTTGTCATCTGTGAATGACATGGACTCCAAAGTTTCTGAACTGTGGATACTCACAATCAAATGTTCCTTGTTTTATATGAACTCCTTGCCAAAGGCCACAGTGAGCCACTTGGAGTTGGCTTTCTCACAGAACTCCAGTATGGATGGGAACAAGATTTATCACACAGATAGGGAATTTTCATAATGACAAACTTTTGGTTCACTGTTTACTGTCATCAGGTGCTATTGCAGGCATTTTGTGTCCACTATCTTATTAAGCTATTCTACAACTTGCAAGGTACTTACTGTCACTCATGTCACTTGAAAGATGACAAAAAGTAATGTTCAATAAAATTAAGTAAGCAGAGATAAGCAGAGGCTAGGAACATAGCTTAGTGGGTAGGAATGCCAACTCTGAAGGCCTGGGGACTTAAGTAGGACCCACATAAAATACCAAGCATAGATGGATTATGTCTACACAGGCAGATCGAGAAAGCTCATTGACTTGTTAGCCTGGCTGAAGGTACAAGCTTTGGGTTCAGTGACAGTCACTGTCGCAAGGCAGTCTTTCAGGAGAATGATACCTGAAGACACCAGTGCCCTTCTCTGACCTCCACATGTGCATGACTATGCACCTGCACCCACACACTCACATACATGCAACACACACACACACACACACACACACACACACACACACACACACACACAACCAGGTAACTCAACCAGATAATAGCTGGAAACCCTATGGGGAAGGCAGACACTTGTGAAAATCCCAGCATTGTTTCTTCCTAGGCTGGATAATTTTGTATTAACTTGACACATGCTAAAGTTATCTGAGAGGAGGGAACCTCAATTAAGAAAAAATGCCTCCATAGTATCTATAGGTAAAAGCTGTAGGTAAGCCTGTAGGGCATTTTCTTAATTAGTGAATGATGGGGAAGGGACCAGCCCGTTGTGGGCGGAGCCATCCCTGTGCTGAAAGTTCTGGGTTCTATAAGAAAGCAGGCAGAGCAAGCCATGAGGAGCAAGTCAGTAAGCAGCACCCTTCCATGACCTCTGCATCAGCTCCTGCCTCCAGGTTCCTGTCCTATTTGAGTTCTCATCCTGACTGAGATGTGGAAATGGAAGCCAAATAAACCCTTTCCACCCCAAGTTGCTTTTGGTCATGGTGTTTAATCACAACAATAGAAACCCTAACTAAGAATTTCCTCTTGTTGGTTAAAAGTGTTTCCTTAGAAGAACATCAATATCTCTTGAGATAAGCTGATAGAATGCATGGTGCTTATGTTGCAGGAAAAGTTCACAGCAAAGTCACAATGTTACACCCCAACTCGCTTCATCAACACAACCTTACTGTGAAATAAGCATTGATTATCATGGTCATTTTAAAAGTAGTTGAGTAGTTTGCTATGGTTTCCTTTCTGGATCAAGCCATGCAGACAAAACGGGCCCAAGCCACAGCATGGTGTGATGCTGGGAGTGAGGTCACATGCCCCTTTACTTTTCATTTTTAAAAATGATTAACTTTTTTTTTTTGGTTTCTCGCCATAGATTTTTCTCTCTGTAGCCTTGGCTGTCCTGAACTCTCTTTGTAGACCAGGCTGTCCTTGAACTCACAGAGATCTGCCTGCTTCTGTCTCCCCGAGTGTTGGGATTAAAGGCGTGTGCCACCATGCCTGACAAAAACCAAACCAACCAACCAACCAAACAAACAACACCAAAAAAAAAACCAAACCTTAAACAAAGGACGTAGTACAAGGAAGTGTGTCAGGATTGAGGAGCGCAGTGAGAAGGCAGATAGATGGGCTTGCTATACAAGCCTGGCAACCCGAGTTCACTTCCCAGAAGCCATGGAAAGCTGTAAGGAAAGACTCCACAACATTTTCTTCTGACTTCCACACTCACACTGTTTATGCCTCCAACCCTGAGCATAACACAGGCACAGAAGCGCGGGCGCACACACATGTGCATGCACACTCACTCATGCAGCAGGCACAGAAACAGAAAAAAAAATGTTTCATAGCTATCTCAACACCTACATCTTAAGATTCTGCTGCATGGAAGTGCAGTCGAAGGATGCTGTTTTGGAGAAATTGTAACTTTAAAGTGAAAAATTTTAGCAATGTGCTGAGGCCATTGGCTTGAGAAGCTTGTGAGAACATGTGAAGGTGAGGGGCGTCCCTGTCTACATGTGGGTCTGCGCCTCACAGGTGCTTGGCCTGGCTGGCGACCCAAGCACCTAGGACATACTTTGAAGTTAAACTGCATCATCTTCTGCTTCTGTGATTTTCACCTGGCAGTTGTCACATCGCATCTGCTCTCTGTTCAAGAGACACACAGTGGATTCCAGAACAAGTGCTTCAAGGACAAGCTGGATTTCGGATCTGAAATGCTTAGAGCATCCTTGGCCTACTGTTTTGAGAATGTGCCTTTGGCAAGGGAGAGGCCACAGGGAGAAAGCTCCTTCACTTTGTTTTTTTGGTTTATTTGAGGCTCAGTCAGATATCTGTCCATAGGAATGATCTGACAGGGTGGGACTGGCTCCCACATACACCAGCCATCCTCAGTTTAGGCATATTGTAAGCCCTTGACACTTATCTGAGCAGTCCTTTAAGTTAAATGTGTGCCTCTCAGCATTGTATCCTCGGCAAATACACTATGCGTGGTATAACAGCATACTGTGCTATGTGCTGACCACAAAAAAGAGGCTTAGGATGAATTTGAGAGGATGTAAGGTGTGACCTCCATACTTTCCCCTACATATTCCATCTAGGCTAGTGGTTCTCAGTGTTCCCAAGGCTGCAATCCGTTAAGACAGTTCCTCATGTTGTAGTGACCTCAACTATTAAATTATTATTGCTGCTACTTCATAACTGTAATTTTGCTACTATTATGAGTTATAATGTAAATATATGATCTGCAGGATATCTGATATGTGACCTCTGTGAAAGAGTCACTCACCCCCACCCCTGCCGAAAGGGGTCCCGACCCACAGGTTGAGAACTGCTGAACTAGGCCCATGCAGAAACGAGGCAGCAAGAAAATCTAGTTTTTACCCCAGTGGAGGGGAATATGACTAGATATCTTAGCTCAGAGGAAAGGGGCAGAGGGAAAGAGAGTCAGCAATGAGGATGTGAGAGAGTGTGCAGTGAGGGTGTGAGGAGGGTGTGCAGTGAGGGTGTGAGGAGAGTGTGCAGTGGGGGTGTGAGGAGGGTGTGCAGTGAGGGTGTGAGGAGGGTGTGCAGGGAGGGTGTGAGGAGAGTGTGCAGTGAGGGTGTGAGGAGAGTGTGCAGTGAGGGTGTGAGGGGACTGTGCAGTGAGGGTGTGAGGAGAGTGTGCAGTGAGGGTGTCAGGAGAGTGTGCAGTGAGGGTGTGAGGAGGGTGTGCAGTGAGGGTGTGAGGAGAGTGTGCAGTGAGGGTGTGAGGAGGGTGTGCAGTGAAGGTGTGAGGAGGGTGTGCAGTGAGGGTGTGAGGAGAGTGTGCAGTGAGGGTGTGAGGAGAGTGTGCAGTGAGGGTGTGAGGAGAGTGTGCAGTGAGGGTGTGAGGAGAGTGTGCAGTGAGGGTGTGAGGAGAGTGTGCAGTGAGGGTGTGAGGGGACTGTGCAGTGAGGGTGTGAGGAGAGTGTGCAGTGAGGGTGTCAGGAAAGTGTGCAGTGAGGATGTGAGGAGAGTGTGCAGTGAGGGTGTGAGGAGAGTGTGCAGTGAGGGTGTGAGGAGAGTGTGCAGTGAGGGTGTGAGGAGAGTGTGCAGTGAGGATGTGAGGAGAGTGTGCAGTGAGGGTGTGAGGAGAGTGTGCAGTGAGGGTGTGAGGAGAGTGTGCAGTGAGCGTGTGAGGGGACTGTGCAGTGAGGGTGTGAGGAGAGTGTGCAGTGAGGGTGTGAGGAGAGTGTGCAGTGAGCGTGTGAGGGGACTGTGCAGTGAAGGTGTGAGGAGGGTGTGCAGTGAGGGTGTGAGGAGAGTGTGCAGTGAGGGTGTGAGGAGAGTGTGCAGTGAGGGTGTGAGGAGAGTGTGCAGTGAGGATGTGAGGAGAGTGTGCAGTAAGCGTGTGAGGGGACTGTGCAGTGAGGGTGTGAGGAGAGTGTGCAGTGAGGGTGTGAGGAGGGTGTGCAGTGAGGGTGTGAGGAGAGTGTGCAGTGAGGGTGTGAGGAGAGTGTGCAGTGAAGGTGTGAGGAGGGTGTGCAGTGAGGGTGTGAGGAGAGTGTGCAGTGAGGGTGTGGGGAGAGTGTGCAATGAGGGTGTGAGGAGAGTGTGCAGTGAGGGTGTGAGGAGAGTGTGCAGTGAGGGTGTGAGGAGAGTGTGCAGTGAGGGTGTGAGGGGACTGTGCAGTGAGGGTGTGAGGAGAGTGTGCAGTGAGGATGTGTGGAAAGTGTGCAGTGAGGGTGTGAGGAGAGTGTGCAGTGAGGGTGTGAGGAGAGTGTGAAGGGAGGGTGTGAGGAGAGTGTGCAGTGAGGGTGTGAGGAGAGTGTGCAATGGGGGTGTGAGGAGAATCTTCTTCCAGCCGACTGTGGAGATGACTTTTCCAGTGAGTTTAAAACCTGGTTCCCTGAGAAAGGAAGGAACCTGTGGAAGCTTTATCATGATTCCACTGTGGGGATGAACAGCTAGCTGCTTGTGATGTCAATTCCCCAGCGGTGAAAAGAACAGCAGTGTTAAGCAGCCATCCTTGTCAGGAGGAAATATGGTTTTTTGATTTTTTGAGACAGTCTCAAGTATCTCAGGCTGACCTTGAACTCTTCACCCTTTGATCCTCGTCAGTGCTGGGATGTCAAGAGTGCGTCACCATGCCTGGTCTGCATGGTGTTAGGCATGGCACCCAGAACTTCCTGCATGCTGGGCAAGCATTTGACCAATGAGCCACCACCCCTCAGCTCCGGAAGCCTCCCCTCCCTTTTATTTAATAGTTAGTTTGGACGTTTGACAAGTACTCAGAGAAAATGGAATGTTTCTGACAGGACATGAAGATTTCCACTCCTCTCTTCTCTTCCTCTCTTTCTTCATCTTCTGTGTCTTGTTTCTCTTGTCTGGGTATGCTCCGCATATTTAAGCAGGGTGGGATTTGAGCATACCCCTTCCATGTTGAAAGCAATGGCCAAATGGAGCCAGATGAATTTTGTCAGACATATGGAGAATATAGAATAAAACACAAATCGTGGAGCAAAAGCATAATTCCTTCCAGGACTCAGCCACGAGGGCCTCTCATTCGCTGGTAGGCAGCCTGCCTTGGGCTACATCACCTCATTGGAAAATGGACTCCTGAGACATAGGCATAATGACCCCAGCTTCATGGATAATGCCAAATATCTAGAACAGTGGTTCTCAACCTTCCTAATGCTGCAACCCTTTAATACAGTTCCTGAGGTTGTGGTGACCCACCCAGCCACCCCCCCCACCATAAACTTATTTTCCTTACTACTTTTAAACTGTAATTTTGCTACTGTTATTAATTGTAATGTAAATATCTATATCTTCTGATCTGGTGTTAAGTGACCCAAGTGAAAGAGTCACTTAACCCCCAAAGGGGGCACAACCCCCAGGTTGAGAACTGCTGACTGGTTGAGATGCTATAGCTTTATCATAACACACATAGCCTGGCGTTTCCTCGTCAGCCCATCTGAGAGCAGTAGGCTTCGGATCCAGCAAGGAATAATCCCCCAACCAGCAGCTGAAGACAAACATATGCATCCAACAAAGACCGCAGAGCCCCTGGGGGAGAGCACAGGGAGAGTGGATCACCAGCACAGACCACCTCCCTGTGTGCGATGGCAAGCCGCCGATCAGCAGAGCACAGCAGAAGAGATGTAGAGTTTGATGGAAGCCTGCCATTATCTCTGCCCTTTACTGGCTCTGTCATCTTGGACCAGCTGCTTCCAAACCATGTGCCTAGTTTTCCTGCTTTAGAGGGATGCAGCAAGTGCCAAGGTCCTGAGAGACGGTGCGCATCGGTAGTGACTTAGCACTCAGCACCCACTCTAGCAAAGAGCTCTCTGAAAGGTGAGCTCTGATCACTCCTTCCTCCTCCAGCCTCTTTCTCTTTCCTTTGGGCCAGGGGGAAGCTCATTTTAATCATTGTGATATATCCTACTTAAACTTTACACATGAGCCTGAGACTGCAATGGTTGCAGCATCCCTGCAGCTGGTTGGGGGAACAGGGCTCCTTCTCTGTTAGAGCAATTACCTTATTCCTGACACACTCTGTCATGCCATTACTCAAGATGAAGTCTCAGGTGATAATTTCCACTTTGTCGGGATGTCATTTCAATTCAACGCTCATTAATGTTAATGCTTGTTAATCTATGAAGGAAAGAGTGCGCCTGTTTGCACAGAATCACTTTTTGGGAGGCTTCTCGCTCCATCCTTCTGGACTCCGGTTGCCCGTAGCTGACTTAGAGTTGCATTTAGGAGAAATGGAAGACATCTTAATAGAAATTAACATATGGCCCATATGCTAAAGAAATAGAATTGAGATTGAGCTTGTCATTTTTCTAGATCCTTTTCTGTGTTTTAACATGTCTGTGCCATGTTTGCCCATCTGAGCAGATGAATCTTGTCACTTTTAAAATGGAGAAATTCACATTTTCCTGTCTTCCTTCAAAGAGATGGTGCCTGGATCCATTAGGCTGCACTACTGTTCCAGGCCCTGGTAGGGACTAGGCACCTTTTTTTTTTTTTTTTTTTTTTTTTACCAGCAAGGGGTATCTCTTGTTTTCCTGTAGTGGCAGTCAGCTCCAATGCAGCCTGTGACACCCAGGAAGTCCAGGAAGCCCCAACAAGTCTGGGAGATCCCCAGAAGACTTTGTTTTCCACTTAGAACTGGTTTCGAACATGGAAGGTGAGGCTGGACACGTAGCTGATGTGACCCGGTGTCACCTCGCTCCTCCCTACCTCTGGAAGCCTCGCTCTTCAGACCGGCAAACGGCTCCCTCACCATTTCTGCAGCCCATCTCTCTGCTCACACTTTCACTATATTATTTGTTTGAGTCAAGGTCATACCACATGGCCCAGGCTGACTTTGAACTTGTGGTCACCCTGGTTTAGGCCCCTGGAACATTGGCACTGCCGTTGTGTATCATCTTACCCAGAGTCTTCATTTTGTGAGTGTTTGGTTTTGTTTTAGTCTTCTGAGGTATTCTTTTTAAAAGATTGGGCAAGCTCACCGGGGAGCAAGTGTTAGGTTTTGGGTTTTTTTCCCCCCTCTCCTGCAGTGCTCAGTTCTTTGGAGTTACTCAAAAAGGCCTTCCCTGTCAGTTTCTGCACGCTCCATCTGGGCTGCAGCTGTGCTGCTTTGCTTCCAGTGCCTCTTCCCGCGTCGCGTGAATGGAATCTGGGCATCCGTCCGCATCACCTACTTGCCATCAAATTTCTCTCCTGTGGTTTGAAGCTGTCTGATGCCACTTTAAGTCTAAACCCGAGAACATTCTCGCACAGGCAGTGCTACCTCCCTCCAAGAGGTGAAACGTATACCGGAGCATGTCTCATTAGTTTGCCTGAGATCATCTTCAAAGAATGGAAATCTATTTCAATACAACGCATCCTCCTGAGGCCTCGACAGAGAGAGCTGATATACCAAACATGGCTCTCAGCACGTTGCATAACATATTTCCTTTCATTTTCATGATTGTTTTAGAGACCTGAGAAGACACAGAAAGAAAGCAGTGTGGGCCCAGGCTGCACCCATTCAGGGTGACTGGAGAGCTGACACCACAGGGCAAGTGAGCTGGCATCCTCCCAAAAGGACAGCAATAAAGATTCGCCTTCCTTTCTGCTGGTTGATGTAGAAACCCACTTGCATATGATTTTCCTAAGCAAAAGTTTTCAACATTAAAAAGAAAAATGCAATTATTCTAATTCTTTTCCTTTTTCCTACCAGGGTTAGAATGCGAAGTGAAGTCAAGCACCAGAAAGCATGCACATCCTGTGCTTTGGGAAACCCTGCACTCAGTCTCGGCCGCGTGGTTCCCCACTGCAGTAATCTGTGCTGTTAATTCCTTACCTTTGCTACTGGGTTTCTTTGGGCCTATTTTATGGTTTGGCTCCTTTGAGTTGAGTCACTCAATTCAAAATTTTTGATAGTTTTGTTGTGTGTTGAATACATTCCAAACTGTGAACTTTCTCTAAATATCCGTCCGGCTGTGCCTTATGTTGATATGAGATATTGTTACTCCTCTTCAGAATAAAACAGCTTACCAATTTCATTTAGTAAAATAAAAGTCTTCTTTGAGCTGGGTATGATGGAGCACATTGTTAATCCAAGCACTTGAGAGGCAAAGGCAGGCAGAGCTTTGTGAATCCAAGGCTTGCCTAGGCTACATAGTGGATTTTGGGCCAACCAGGGCTGTATAGTAGGACCTTGATTCAGAAAGCACAAGCAACACCCCTCTCAAAACTCACGACATAACCACAAAAGTAACCAAACAGCCTCCAAGAGCAAACAAACAAAAATCTTTGAAAACACAAATCAAAGAAATCAAGTTGTGGTGAGAGGGTTTTTTGTTTGTTTGTTTGTTTTTAAAGAGAATATGAATTTATTTATTTATTTGAGACAGGGTTTCTCTGTGTAGCCTTGACTGTCCTGGACTCGCTTTGTAGATCAGGCTGGCCTCGAACTCACATCAATCCACCTGCCTCTGCCTCCCGAGTGTTGGGATTAAAGGTGTGTACCACCACACCTGGCTTTTTTGTTTGTTTTTTTAAAGATGAAAATACATACAATATAGAATGGAAGAAGGGGGGATGTGCACGGATCTGAAAGTCACGTGCCATGTAAAAGGAGGGGCAGAGGGGATTGCTGCAAGCTTACAGAATCGAATGAAATGAAAAGTATTTCTGAAATTGTGTGTAGTGTGACTGTCAGTCCAAAGAAGACAGAGCCTGGAAGAAACTAAGGCTGCCATGTCCAACCCATCTCACAGAGGAATTGAGCTGAACTGATAAAAAATAGGTAATATCCCTTGTGAGGGGATTGCCTAATTTCGTGAAGCTAGAATAATTCTGTGACCTAAGGGGAATATGCACACATGCACACACATGCACACATGTATGCCCATGTACACATGCACATGTACACACCCATGCACATGTACATGCCCATGTACATGTGCACACCCACATACACATGCACAGCCATGCACATGTGCACACCCACATATAAATGTACAGCTATATACACATGCACACACATGTACACATGCACAGCCACGCACAGGCATGAACACAGGCACACTCACATAGATAGGCACACCCAGGTACATAGGCATACCCACATACACACCCATGCACATATGCACACCCATGTACATATGCATACCCAGGTACACAGGCACACCCATGCACACAGGCACACATAATACTGTGGTAAAGGCCAATTTCATGGATAGTTATTGAATACAAATGAGATGTCAGCTAGCCAAATCCAGTAATAATTTACAAAAACCATTAAAAGCACACTTTGGTATCTGTAATATATTGAACAATATATAGAAACGTAAGGAAGAAGAAATATTAATATATGACTATCACACATGACATTATAGTAAACTCAGCGGTTGCTTTTGGTGAAGCACAACAAAATAATGAGATTGTTTGTGTTTCTCTGAGAAATCAGGAGAACCAGGCCCTTTCTTCACTTCTCCTTCATAGTTTGCCAAAGGCTGGAAAAAAACCTCAGCCTTAATAGAAACGCTTCAGAGTCGGGCACAAGCAAGAACAGCCTTGTCTCTGCAGGGCGTGGCACCCTAGCCATGCGGTAAGGAGTGAGATAAAAGGAGAAAGGCTGAAAGGGGGGACTTGGGACTGTTCTTATTTGTAAATGACATGAGCATTTACGTCAAACGGGAAGAGGAAGCCACAAGTGAACTACAGAGCGAAATAACTGCTTAGCAAGCTGCCTGGGCATGAGGGGAGCCTAAGCTAAGAAAATACATCATCAAAAGCTGTGGGTGTAAAACAACTGATGCAGTTCCTATGTCCCCTGGGTACAGAGTGTGGAGTCCTGCTGACAAATATGAGGAGCCCGTGTACCCGAGCCTTAGTGATGTGTTTTACATAGAGATAACGGCAAAGCAACGCAAACCACCATGTTTTATAGATCAGAGAACTGGCCCATAGAGTTGAAGAAAGTGGAGCCCTACTTAACGGTACATGTCAAATAGCTCTAATTGAAGTAAGTTAAAAAGCCAGACACAGCAGCTGGTGTTGCCTGGAGTTGAAGCTACTCAGACAGCCAAGGCAGGAAGTACATTTGAGTCCAGTAGTTCAAGACCTGTCTAGGAAATAGAACAGAACTCTGTTTAAGATGGGAGTGTGTGGGAGGAGGAGGAGAGACACGCAGACAGGGAAGTTTTGTTGCTGTTGTAGGTCTAGCTTTGTCTCTGAGACAGGGTCTCAGAAAGCACAGGCTGACTCTGACCTCTATAGCTGAGGCTGATCTTGAACTTTTGTTCCTCCTTCTACAAACCTAGTTCTGGGAGTGAAGGCCTTTGCCATCAGATCTAGTTTCAGGAAAAATTAAGTGTTTAAACAGACTAGGAAAAATATAAATATCATAGAAGGTGATGTCTGGTGAAAATATCTCTAATTTTTAAGTGGAGGAAAAAAATTTCATAAATAAGACTGAAAAACTTTAAAGGGCAAATGTGATTGATTGACATGAAAACATAGGCTATATTAAATCCAATAGGCAACAGAAGAACATCAAATGATACCAGTATGCACACTCACTGGCGGCATTAGAGCTAGTAAGAAATGATAGGAGATCCAGGAAAGCTGGGAAGCATTTCCTTCAGATGGAATGACGTCTCTCTCTCTCTCTCTCTCTCTCTCTCTCTCTCTCTCTCTCTCTCTCTCTCTCTCTCTCTCTCTCTCTCTCTCTCTCTCTCTCTCTCTCTCTGTGTGTGTGTGTGTGCATGTGTGTGTGTATGATTAACTTAAGAATAATCCGAAGACAGGACAGATCATTAGTGTTCAGGGAAATTCAAACTTTAAAAACAATGAAATACCACTAACTTCCACCAAATGACCAGTATTGGCACACTAAATGATTCTGGAAAGGACAGGAGGACAAGAAAGTGGTACAGTGAGTGACACATCACAGGCACCAAGCCTAAAAGTTCTGCTACCTGGATATGTAAACAAAGCATACAAAAGCCCCAACAGATCCATAGGGACAGGTGTGTGAAGTGTTTGCTATGGCAACGTGGGAGTAAGATTGTTGTCTGTCCACTGCTAGGAGGGCAGAAAAGCAAAGTGCCTTCTGTGTATACTGTAGGGTAACCAGCAGAGCAATGTCGCTGCCTATTGAAGCCTCGCTGGTAACAGCATGCTTCACCAGAGAGCAGTGGTAATGCACAGAGAGAGGCAGCCTATTTGTAATACTGCCCTTCGGTATACAAAATGTGGCACACTGGTTATCTTTCTGTTATTGTAACAGACTACCTGAAATAATTACTGTGAAAAGAGAAAGGCTTTTGCTGACTAACAGTGTTGAAGGTTTTTGTCCATGTTTTTGCCTCATTGCTCTTTACCTATGGCAAAGCAGTAGACTAGGGCAGGCGGTGGTTGGTAGGGAAAACATAACATTCATATCATACCAGGAACCAAAAAAAAAAAAAAAAAAATCAAAGAGTAGAATTCCACAATACCTCAAGTATCACGCCCCATGCCCCGATCCTAATAGAAGAACATTTCCCCAGTAGTATCATGGCCTTGAACTCTTGGGTCTTTGGTGGGGTACAAGTGTGTGAGGTCCTCAGTGAAGGAGTGAAGGTGGGGTGAATGGATATACCAAGACTTTAGAAGAGCTGAGAGTCAGAGTTAGTAAGGGACAAAGGCTAAAACAAAAGTTGAATGTGCTTTGGGTGAGGTGTGTGATGAGATGAACATAGTGTGTGGACATACACACGTGAAATAAATTATTTTACTCATTGTCACATTAGAATACTGCTTATACTGACTTACTCACTGCTGTTAACATTTGTTTTGAAATAAGACCCTGATTTGCTCAGTGGTTATTTTCCTTACTCCACATTTTTAAAAATTTTTATTTAATTAATTTCTTCAGATTGCATCTCAGTTGTTATCCCATCCCTTGTATCCTCCCCTTCTTCCTTCCCTCCTGCTGTCACCATATTCCCCTCCCCTAGATCTACGACTGAGGGGGGCCTCCTCCCCCACGGTATGGTCATAAGCTATCAGATTTCATCTTGGTAGCCTCCACATTTTTGCCATTTTGTTTGCATGTATACGTGTTCACAGGTGTAATTAATGTGTGGGCACCTGAAGCTGATGTCAGATGTTTTCACCCATCACTCTGCACTTTGGAGACATGGTCTTTCAAAGAACCTGAATGTTGCAGATTCAGCTAGGCTGCCTGGGCAGCAGGCCTAGAGGATCCCCCTGTCCCCACCCTCTCAGTGCTGGAGTTACAGGCACACAACTCATGGGAGCTGGGGACCGAACTCAAATCCTAGCACTTGTGTGGGAAGTACTTTTAATGACTCAGCCATCTTCCCAGCTCCCTGCTGCATTTTAATGGGATCTGGACCATATCCATTATTTTTATATCCCCAGCACTTAAAACATTATTGTTGGCTCATGATAGACGTTCAATAAAGATTTATTGAATGGATATATAAAATGAACACCATTATCCAAAAGAACACAAAGTGAAGGCTACTTAACTGTTAAGTACTTAGAATATTGTAGGCAATGCACATATGTGTCCATGTGGTCACCAAACACTATGATGCTTTTGCTCACTTTTTAGGTGAAACATGAACTCAGAGACTTGATGACTTTTCTAAACCTTGGAGCCAGGATCTTAACTCTTAATACTTTGATTCTAGGAGTCTTAAAGTTACAAGGCATTGGTAGAGCATGTGGATGGGAGAGGGCTCGGGGAGTAAAGGTCTTGCTGTGCAAACATGAGGACCCCAGCCCAGTCCCCAAGGCTCACAGGAAAAGAAGGTGTGCTGGCGCATCCTTAGAATCCTAGCACTCTTGCAGAGCCGGAGACAAGAAGATGCCTGGAGCTCACTGGCTTGTCAGCCTGGTCTAACTGGTGAGCCTTAGGCCAGTGACAGACCCTGGCTCAACAAACCAAACCAAACTAAACCAAACCAAGATGGAAGATGGTACTAAGGTAAGGATGTGTTCTGGCTTCCACAGTCACTAGTATACATGTAAAATTGTATTCATGCACATATACACACCATACACTTCAACATACATTATACATACTTAAGGAAACTCCTCCCACATATAAACCATATTCACATACTGTATACTCTCCTACAAGAGTTACATTCATTTAAAAAACTTTTATATACTGCCTTACTATGTAGCCCAGGTCAGTCTTAAACTTTTTTCTTCCTACCTTTGAGGGTTAAAAATACAGGATCAAGCCACTAGCCCCAGCCACAAAGGTGTATTTCCTTTTATTTCAGTTGCTGGCTTTTGTAGCTAGTTTTTTTCTAGACTCTGAGAAGTGGGGCATAGGAAAGCTATGAACTTGTTACCCAAGGGGGATCTGTCCTCCTTATCTGGCACCAGTGTACAAATAAGCCAGAGCAGCAAGCAGAAGTTCAGGCAGGTTTCCTTAGCCTAGGGCAGGGCGGATTACAAACCGTGGCAGCAGAGTTAAAATACAAACATGCTTTCACATATATTTTCAATTACAGGTCCTACCTGTCTCCCTTAAAACTTCTCAACTTCTGTCCAATGATATAGAAGGTTGATTTGGGATGTTAATTACATTAATATAGAACAAAGCTGACTGCTGGAAAGTGCCATTTTAATATAGATAATTTATCTGTAAACCCAACGTCATTTTTATTGAAGTCATTTTTTTCTCCTTATAGAGTTGAGGATTAATGTTCACTACCGAATTCTGTCATCATGGCCAGACCAAGCTCATCAACAGTGCGACACACCATTAACTTACCACCCAGAGTTGTGGGAGATTGATGCCATAGCCCTTTGACCACCTGCTTCTCTGCCGCTCTAAGAGATGAGTTACCAGAGCTGCCTCCCTGATGAGAGACTTTAGCAGGGACTCTGAAAGCAGACACTGGCTTTAGGACCATTGCCCCCTGGCTGCTTTCTTGTTATCTTCCCTTCAATTCAGAGAAACATGTGCCCTCCATCCTTGAAGAAATCAGTCTACCCTTTCCTGACCAACATAGCCCAATCACTGTGAGTCCAGGCTAAAATGAAGGCGTCAGGCAAAGCTGTACAAAGTAGAGGAAACAGATTAGCATGCCTGATTACTCATCACAACCCGTGTCTCGGGTGTGAGGCCTCTGCCAGACACTTGCTCTTCTCAGAGCTTGAACAGAGTCGTCTGCCAGGCGCAGGTGGTGTCTGTCCTGCCTCGGGCTCTGCCCTACAGCTGTTTGATCTCCCTGTGATTTTGAAACTGTTGCTCTCAAACTATCAGTTAGGCAGGGACATGGATGCCCTGAGGAAATCAGTGTCCCAGGCTCGCTTTTCTGCACACTGTCACCTTTGTGTTCTGAATTGGATGGACTTGTGTTCAGATCTCGTGTTCCTTTGGGAAGCGAGAGCAGGCTCCTGAGTAAAAGTGGCTGCCAGAGATGGATGAGGGCTTATCTTCCTCCTAGCTAGAAAAGTGCATCGATGCATCTTCATAATATGCATACATGAAGATCCTGTGAAACACACACACACACACACACACACACACACACACACACACGCACACACACACGAAACAGTTTCTCCATCCTCTGTCAGCACGTGCCAGAATTCTAGTAGATCTTTTATTGCTTGGAGCTTTTTCTTACCTTAGCATTTAAACATGCACCCTGAGATGCTGGATTGGATTGTTTTTATTTAAGAAAGGCTCTCACGATGTCGCCCTGTTTGTCCTGGTACTTGCTGCAGATAAGGATAGCCTTGAACTCACAGAGATCTATTTGCTTCCACCTCTTGAGTGCTAGGACTAAACATGTGGGCTACAATGCCTGACAGATGTTGATTTTTTTTTTTTTTGACACAGATGTGTTTTTCTGAGTCTCTCATACAAGCCCTGGTCCATGTTTCTCTCCTACCGCGTTGTGTAGCATGTGCCTTCCACCTGTCTGCCGTGCCTATCCACCCATTTGCCTGTGTCCTGGCTTAGATCCTTCAGTCACGTCAATTATGCCACCTGTGCAGCTGAAAGAAAGTACCATAATGCCTCATTAGGAGCACACCAACCCAATAGTTAGGTAGAGATCTCTGTGTCCTTCCAGGGTTCCCTGGCTGGCTTCATATTGACCCTTTCTGGCGGCCCTTCCTTCTGGTCTTAATCTGAGTCTCTTTTTCCTTCCTGGTTTCCGATAAAAGGAAGTTCTACAGCCCTCATTTTACACAGCCATGAATTAATTCTGAGAGGTGGGCGGGCAGGATCTGGCAGTGGCGGTGATGGGTTATTGTCATTGCACTCCAGAGTGGGACCACAGAGCTAAGGAAGTATTATTCCACTTGCTCAAGACTGTACAACTAGGAATGGACCTAGTGTGTGTAAGTCTGGTCTTCATTTTGCATTTGACCTATCAGACTGCTGCCCACAGCATCTCCTCTACAGTTCATCATGATGAGAACGGCCCATGAGCCTTTGCCCCTCCCAAGGGAATACTGGTAACGAACGGTGGTTGGGACTTGAGGTTTAATTTTTATCAGTGGTGTAGCCAATGAAGTGCTCTTGCTCCAGCAAAGAATGCTACATTCACCCCCTCCCGTGCAAGAAACTTTAAATAAACTCAGTGGGCCACACCCCTAAAAGAGGACACGGGGATTCTGGCTCCTGCTGTTGGAGAGTGGAAAACTTGTTCTTTATCTTCTTTTGTGTTTGTGTTACAAGGTCATAGTAGATGCATGCTGTGAGGATATAGTCTTCCTAGATAGGAGTAAGACAAACCCCCATATATCTAACGCAACTACAGGTGTGTGCAGGAGCCTGCATTCAATGGTCTCACTTTACAAAGAAATGGGTGGCTTGAACACAAGCCAATCCAATTCAGATCACAAAGGTGACAGTGTACAGAAAAGTGAGCCTGGGACACCGATTTCCTCAGGGAATCCATGTCCCCGCCCAGTGGATAGTCATGGTAGGAGGGGGATTTATTGGGAAGAATAATTTCAGAGCAAGATGGAGGGGAATGAGGGACAGGAAGGGGGTATATGTGTGCCTGTGTGTGTGTGTGTGCCTCTGTGTGTGTGCCTGTGTGTGTGTGTGTGTGTGTGTATGTGTGTGTGTGTGTAAAATGGTCTAAATTCATTATATAATTGTATGATAGTGTCAAACAATAAAATGTTAGAAAGAAATCTTATCTTTTTCTCTTGCAGACCTTTTTCATCGTTTGACCTTTACAAACTCAATGTCAGCGTGTCTCTGTTTGTGTTTCTATGCCATTCACCGTCTAACTCTGATGTTTGTAAACAGCAGCCTCGCTGAATCTCTCCACCTCCCCTCAAAATTTCAAAGATACTTGGAACATAGCACTGTTCACTCTTACGCAGGATTGCTGTAATTTATTTTACCTGGGGGCAAAATCCTAGCTATTTGGGAAGCCTTATAAAAAGTCTCCAGATGGCTTCATTATACACATTTAGGAACCAAGAACATAAAAATAAAACAGACAGAGAAGTACAACTTAGAGTCATATAGAAACAAAAAGTAAACATGAAAAGAAAATAACTAAATCTTCAAAGATGAGATCTTCTCAGAAAGACTCAAGCAACAGAAGAAGATGAAATTCCTCCAACTGGCGAAGAACTCGCTCCTCACAGTTAGCATCAGAACAAGGGAGGAAATGTGGCACTGCACTCCTTAGATGCAGAATAACGCGTGAACTTCCTCTCACCACTCCCACTCAACGTGTTACCCAAAGTCCTAGTTGCTGAGGTAAAATATGAAAGAAAAGGGCCCAAGAGATGCTGCTCTTGCAGAGGACCGTAGTTCACCTCCCAGGACCCGCAACGCACCACATGACTCACAATCAACTTCTCTAAGGGACTGATGTCTTCTTCTGGTCTCCAAGGTACCACCCATGTGTACCTACAAACGCATGTACACATCAATAACTAGAAAAATATGGACAAGAAAGAAAATGTATGTAGTTTGCTAAATAAGAAACACAGTTTTCTTTACTCATGGATGTTAAGGATAGTAATGGAGAAAATCCCAAGGAATTGATGCAAAGTTCCCCTGTAACTAGTAATTGATGATAGATGATGTGAACTTAGTATGCAAAAGTCAAACGCTTCTTCATACACCAACAATAAAACAATGAAACTTGAAATGAAAGTATATAGTATTAGGCTGGTGAGCTGGCGCAGTGGATAAGTGTAGTCTGGCAAACCGTAGTCTATACCTAGACCCATGCAAATGCCGAAGGTGAGAACTGACTGTACAGTATTGTGTGTGACTGCCACACATGGGCCATGGCATAAATGGCCCTCCAATATCACGTACCAATGCCCTTATACTTCCACTCATCAGAACATCCACTTGTCACCTGCCACCCGCCTGTGCAAGGTGTTAAGTCCAATGTTAACATTCTCCTCAAACAGTCTGTAGTTGCCCATGTATATTTGTTCACACACATACATGTGCGCACACATGCACACACACACACACACACACACACACACACACACAGAGAGAGAGAGAGAGAGAGAGAGAGAGAGAGAGAGAGAGAGAGATAATAATAGAGATAATAAATTTAAGATCAGTTTTTCGGATATTACGTTAGACTTTCTACTACATGATGAAATACTGAAGGAAAGCAACAGATGAAGGCCTTATCTTGGAGTTTCATACGTCTCAGTGTGTGGTTGTCTGGCTCTATTGATTTGAGCCTGAAACAAAGACTATCATGGCAGTGGGGGCCTGTGTTAGAATAAAGCACCTTAGCTCAGGATGATCAGGAAGTGGGCAGAGAAAGACAGGAAGAACCCAGGAACAAAACAAGTCCCCGGTGACCTTCTTCCTCCAACTAGATCCCAGCTTCCACAGTTCTACCCCCTCCCAATAACTATTCAAATTATAACTTCATGTAGAGGTTAATGCATCATTAAGTCAGAGTCTGCCTGCCTCCTAAAGTCGATCTAGCTGGCAACTAAGCCTCCTACATATAGGGCTTCCAGGAATGTCAGCTCTACATTGTAACTGTACCATTTAAATGCATTCCAGAAGGCCAGACACGGTGCTAACAAACTGAATGGACAACACATGGAAGCCAGGAATGTCTTTGATAAGAGAAGTCCAAGGCTAAATAAATGGTACATGTCTCATGTTCATGATATTGTGATGATGTCAAATTCTCCTCAGGGTAACTATAGAGTTAAACTTCTGATTAAAATCCGAGAAAGCTCTTTGTAGATACTACCATGATAACTGTAATGTTCACACAAATAGGCAAAAATTCTTCAATCACTGACATGATCCTGAAGGACAATGTACTGGAAGGATGCACACTGCCTGATTTCAGTGTTCTATAGGGACAGTGTAGTGTGGTGAAACACTCAACACACACATCCATAGAACGTAGTTTAAGAACCTGGAGTTAAGTCAACTCATCTCTGCCGAAGCAGCAAAGACATTTCAGTGCAGAAAAGATATGTTTTAAACGAATGGTGCTACAGTAGTGGACTCCATATATGCATAAAAAAGATTGCAGGGACCTAGAAACTTTTCACAGAGTTTAACTCAAAATGGATCATATACCTAAGTGCAAAACTGAAAAACTTCAAGAATTAAACACTGAAAAAATTGACATGACCTTGAGTTTTTAAGGTACAATCTCTCAAGTACAACCCATGAAAGAAAAGTGGTAAGTTAGTCTTTAGTTTACAGACATGCATCTATGGGTTGGAAGTTAATTTTTGCCTATAAATAATATTCACTTTCGGTTTGGATGAGTTTTGCAACATGATCAGGAAAATAAGGACTCAAGACATTGAGACATCATCATACAAAACAGGCATTTGTGTCTGTTGCACTGGGTTGTAGGAACACAAAGTCCACAGAGGACCTTGTTGGCACTTCCGAACTTGATGTTAAACGGCAGTTTTCCTTTGGAGTTCAGGGGGGAAAGCAACATTCTACTATGTATTGAGGGTCTATGCTGTGTCAGGCTTTGCATCAGTATGTACGTAACTGCAGGAGGAAACCCCGTCCTCTGCCACCTTTAGTCCTGACTTATTATTTGCACTCATTCTACCCATAAATAATAGGAGAGCATTCTTCAAGCTGAGAACTCAACCAGTGATGCAGGAAAGCTTCACCGCAAAAGGACCCGCTGTGTTACAGAAGCAAGTGGCTCTAGGTATGTCTGTTACCTCAGGCATCATCTTATGACTTTAAATATTCTAGGAAGCCGTAGACTTGAGTGCTGTCTCACAGAGCGTGCAAAGAGGAGGACCATACAGGAGGCAAATGTACGCATTTGGAGAATGCGCGGAGTGCTGTCCGCTTCAAGGCAGAAGATAATCTGAGGGTAAGAAGCCAGCAGCTGGATTTTAGAAACACCGTTTTATTTATTTTTAATTAGGAACTCTCTCGGATTGGAAATACCTCAGAGAGGATAAAGTGAGCACCTGAGAAATTACAGAAGCTTTGCAAAGTCACAGAACTAATAGCAAATTTCTGGACCTTTGGCTAAACCTGAGACCAACCACCTTGCTTCTCTATAGGAACTCATGTCATGTAAGATAATGGGCAAGTGGGCAGAACCGAATGCCAAACAATGTGGGCTCTTCTTCTGCATCTCCAGTTATTTTCTGTGTGATCATGCATAAATATTCAACATATCTGTGCCTAAGATCCACACAGGGAAATCAGATGGCCGCTTACAGTGAAATGAGCAATAGTGGGACAATTAATGTTAAGCTTTTGCTGGGTCACATGGCGTAAGTACAAGATAAGCAAAGGTCAGGGCAGGATTATTTTAATATGACTTTCTTTTCTCCTAAAGAACAAATAATACTTGAAAATGTTTATTGGAATCTCAAATGCCACAAAACATCTAAGCCGAACTTTATTCTTGGAAGACACAGAGAGAGAGAGAAGTATCTCATTAATGCCACTTTAAAAGCCTTGGAGAGAAATGATTCTATATCAGGGCAGCCTATCTGACCCACTGATGCCTCCTGGGTGCTTTCCACTGCCAGAAGGATGAGTTTCTAGCTCAATTGTAATGTAGTTGTTTTTCTTAAATTTTTCTTCTGATTCGAGAACTTTAGATGTGAATTTTAGATATGGGTGTTTCATTTGGAACACCTCTGGAGGTCATAAAATTAGAGGCCATGGGAGAAGGGGTTGGCTTTCAAGGGAAGGGAGACAGAATGCAATAGTATAAAGAGCAACAGAGGAGTAATGGGCATCTTCATCAAATCCATCCCCTCGGGGACCAGGAAGGAAGGCGTGGAAAGAGTATAGGAACCAGAGGGATGGAGGACACCAAGGAATCAAGGTGTTCTGGACATAACAGTGTGGACACATGTATAAACTTACAGAAACCGAGGCAGCATGTACAGGGCCTGCGCAGGTCTGCACCTGATGGGGTCCTAAAACTGAAAGGAGAAGTGGACATAACCCCAGAAGATATCTCCAATTAATACCCACTTGCAAATTCAAAATAAGTTTTCTCCAAGGGCGTTTCACTGGGGGTAACAAAGCATACTTAAGGTTAGGGCCCATCCCAACACTGGATGGGTAACACAAAGGGAACTCACTAGCATCTTTGGGGGGTTTTTTGTCTCATAATGTCAATTCAGTTTTTGTTTAACCTTATAGATCCTTTCTGTTTTGTGGTTTTATATTTTAGGGGATTCCTGTGTGTGTGAATGTGTGTGTCTCTGTGTCTATATGCATTTCTTGTGCTTTTTATTTGACTCTCTTTCTTGTTTGATTGTGTTGTCCTATTCCAGTTTGTGTGTTTTTGTATTATATTGTATTTTATTTCATTGTATTACTATATCCTTAGATGCCTGTTTTGTTTTCTAAGGAGAGATAGAAAGGGGTGGATCTGGATGAGAGGGGAGGGAGATAGGGAGGAACTAGAAGGAGGAAGGAGAAGGGACGCTGTAATTAGAATATATTTTATAAAAAACAATGTATTTTAAATGAAAAGGGGGGAAGTAATGCAACAAAGTAGTATAAATGGGGTGGGAGGGGGAAGAGAGGGTAGAAGAGAGAGGAAATACTATGAAGAATAATTAACACTGCATACCTTTGGAAAAAGTAATTAAGGAAACCTGCTACTATAGACATTTATCAAAATATATACATGCAGATATCTAAAAAGAATTTAAACAGAGTTATCCTATAGTAGGGTGATAATACTCTGTAGAGACTTCAGGCTAAGTAAAAAGCCCAGGTTCAGAAATGGGCTACTTCTTTAGGACTCAAAGTCAGTGAGGTCCCATAGATCCACAAACAGCCTCTTGTTTTGGGTTACCCTCCAGAACTTGATGAGCTAAGACTGTTGATGAACACAGCTCATACCTCAGACAAAGAAAATGGAGAAATCAAGGTGGTACTGACCTGGAAACTCCATCTTTACTAACTTGTTTCCACAGTGCTACAAGGTGCTATGCATGCTACCAGAGGAGAGAAGGGATCATCAGTCTTAGCCACTTGTGAAGCTTGTGAGCTACAACAATGTCCAGCTTGCTAAGACGTGGCCACTGGTCGCACAAATGTTATGGGAGTAAACAATCACTCTCTGAATTCAAGTCCCACTTCACAAGATAAAACTGATACCTGGCATTATGACCCGGGCCAAGAACTGGATAAAGCAAAGAATCCACTGCCACTATGGACATAGTAACTGACTCCTAGTGACCTATTGCTATACACATAGATTAGTACACCTCTGGAGCCTCAGCAGAGAGTCTTGGTTTTGCAGTAGATAGCAATTAACACAGAGACCCAGGATTGGTCAAGGTGAAGAGAATGAGAGACTGTGGAATGCCCATCCCTAAATGGTACATCAAAGGTTCATGGATCACGGTGAAAGAGAGGACAGAAAAAAACTGGAAGAGCCAAATGTGGTAGATTCCTGTTAGGAAACAGTGTTTTCCAGGCATAATAGGGAAGTTGTGCATATGAATTTATAGCATTTTTGACAGCATGCCCAAGTCCTACCCAAGCCAGACAAAACCTCAGCACAGGGCTGAGAGGTGATCACAAAGTCCTTCCCCAACACTGAGATCTATTGCGGATTGGTTGCTCCTGGAAGAGTTGATTTTCTTTAAGGAGTGGCCCCTGATAGGTTGACCAGGCTCCAGTGAAGGGCCACACACCCAAGAGTGTTTGGGTAGCACAAACTGGACTTGATGGGATTAAAAACAAACAAACAAACAAAGAAACACAAAGTTGGATGGGTAGGGAAGGGCATGGATCTGGGAGGAGCTGGGGGAGGGGTGAATATGGTCAAAATACATTGTATGATATTCTCACAGAAGTACTTAAAAAAAAAGAAAAAAAAACTTTATATGAGCTGGGGTCATCCTATATACAAGGCTCTGTCTTAGCTACGCAGAGGACTGTCGTTTCATACCCAGTGAGGCTTTCGTTTTGGACGTGGTCTCCCTAGTTCACTTTGGCCGCTCTGAAACTCTGCATCAGACTTGAAGCAATGCTCCTGCTTCTGGTTCCCAAGGTCTGGGGTTACAGGCAGGTGTCTCCAAAGAGAGTTTCTGAAGTAAATATTTTAACATAATAAGTGAGAAGTGTCACCGCAAGGGGCAGATTAAACACCGTGGGTGCCTGGAGGTAGCGGAGGTTGTTTCCAGTAGGAAGACAACGTGAAAATCTTCAGAGGAGAGGTGGCATTTGATTGGAGCTTTGACACAAGCACAGATTTAGCCATGTGGAGATAATGAGAGACATAATCTAGAAGGGAGCAAAACCAGGGGGAGTCTAAAAGAAATTCAGCGATGCTCAGTAAGCTCAAAGCATATGTGAAAGAGACGCAGGCGAATACAAAGAAAGGGGTGGGCTGGAATCAGGGCCTAGGACTATCACAAAGCTGCCTTGAAACTGTGGGTGGGTTTTATGCACAGGTTAAGGGGAACAATTGAATGCATTTAGGAATAATGGTTTCTGAGAAATGACTCTGACCCTTTCCAAAACCTTTTGGGGGTGGGTAAAGAGAGAACCCGGGGGTGCTGATTTAGGTAGGACTGTGGAATTCACAGTGAGCTCTGAGCTAAGGTACTGAAGGTCAAGAGGACATGACAGCAGTGACCCATTGGGGAAGAATCACCAGACTTTCTTCCCTGTTCGGACGTGTTTATGGAAGCAGAGAGGAGGAGTCCAGTAAATGTCAAGGGAGCTGGCTACAAGGGAGCTAGAACCTTCAGCAGAAACAGACACAGAAGGGATGGGGCTGACAGAAATATGGAATCATGTAGAATAATAAGTTTGAGGTCCATTTTACATAGCCTCAAGCAGGTATATTCAGATAAAGGGTAGAAAGTGGGAAAGAGCCACCGTGTACAGTATTTGATGGAGCTTTTCCTACCGTAGCTATGATAGATTAGTGGCCCCCAGCTTTACCCTGAGAGTTTATTGGTGGTTTCTTCATTCCTTTGTGGACACAATTTCACTGACATTCAATGACATATATCTTTGAAGAACAGGTGTGGGTGACTCAAAAGTTTGTCTCACTATAGATGACTCACAGGTCATCTATAGATGGGGAAACTAAAAATGCTGTCATTCAAGTAGCTCTTGGCAGGTATTGGATAGTATTGATGAATCTATTAGTCAGTCTTCTACCATTATCCATGCTCTACTGTGTGACAAGTGAGGTCTCCTCAAGGATCCTGCCTGCCATAAGATACTTGAGTCCATCCATTCTGAGGTCATCTGATCTCTCAGGGAAACAAGTAGCAATGCCAAGAGAAGATGCCCTATCCAGAGAGAGAGGGAGAGAGAGAGAGAGAGAGAGAGAGAGAGAGAGAGAGAGAGAGAGGAGAGAGAGAGAGAGAGAGAGAGGGAGGGAGGGAGGGAGGGAGGGAGGGAGGGAGAGAGAGAGAGAGAGAGAGAGAGAGAGAGAGAGAGAGAGAGAGAGAGAGAGAGAGAGAGAACAAACCAGTTCAGGAAAGGACTGCAATGGCTCATTCACCTGCTGCTAGTATTTTATATTTGTTCCACACTGATGAGGGGAAAAGCTGGATTTTTCAAGGTATCAAGAAGCTGAGGGATTGTAATCTTTCTGATAATATTTTTGTGTGTGTATATGAATGTGTTTTATACACATGTATGTTCATAGGTGCGCATGGCACACTTGTGTTTGAATGTGTGTATATGTATGTGTGAAGGCCAAAAGTCAGTCTTGGGTGTTGCTCCTCCAAAGCTACCCACCTTGTTTATTGAGTCGGGGTTTCTCACTGGAACCTGGACATAGTGGTTATGCTAGGCTGACTGGCCAGCTCCTTCAAGAAATCTGCTTCATTGCACCTCCCCAGCATTGGGATGATAACATATGCCACCAGACCTGGCTCTTTGGATGAGTGATAGGCACTGAAGTCACATGACAAGTACTTTACTGAACGAGCTATCTTGCAGCTCCTTGATTACACAGCATTTTAGTCTCCAATACACAGGGGCATTGGAGGCCAATGACCTAGGACTTGCTCCCTCTGTTTGAATTCTGAAAGACATAATTCATCAGTGTCAAAGGGAGGATTTGGGGCCTGGAGAGATGGCAAAAGGGGTTAAGAGCACTGACTGCTCTTCCAGAGGTCCTGAGTTCAATTCCCAGCAACTACATGGTGGCTCACAACCATCTATAATGTGATCTGACACCCTCTTCTGGCCTGCAGGTGTACATGCAGGCAGAGCACTGTATACATAATAATAAATAAATATTAAAAAAGAAAGAAAGAAAGAAATCTGCATGAGTAGTAATTCATAACAAATCCCTTGGTTTGGAAAGTTGAATGAAATTAGGTGCTGATCTATCTCCGTTTCTGAGGTTCTGTACAGATTTCTACTTTACTGAGTCCACGAACAATTAACTTTATTTATTGTATCTAACTTCAAGTACAAAATGAGTCATATAAAAGTGAACAAACCACATGTAATGTGAGCTCTGGAGGTGAAATACCCCGCCTCCTTTCCCTAAAAACTGTAATGTCTACACAATTATGAGACAGTAGTTTTTTTGTTAACGAGTTGTGCTAGCCCACAACGGATACACTGATTACCATCAATTAGTAGGTAATGAGGAGCAATCGAAGCATTGAAAATGTGAAATTATAGTCATTTTTCATTGGCGACATCGGTGATATTTATGATTCTAATAAGCTGAAAGACGACCTTACGCTCACAGGCATAGAGACTCGGTGATGAATGATTGGTGCAGGTAGGAGACATAGGATGGGTATCTGACCATAGGATTTTCAGTTCTTTGACTTGACCATGAACCCTGCAGGGAAAATGCATATGACACAGCGAACAGAGCAGGAAGGTGCAGTGTGTGGCAGGATGCTTATGGGGAGGGTTTCAGAGATCCACTATGCCTGATTATGTACAGAAGCCTGTGATGTGGAACTTCTGAGAGCAGCTGCAGGCAAAGCTGTCCCTTGCTTTTCCCTCTGCCTGGTATGAAGAGCGAACGCACTATGAGATCCACGCTTCTGTGTGGGCACATGTACACTCACACATAGCATGGTTGCTGCAAGCCAGAGTGCCCAGTCTGCTGGCATCTTGACTGAGGAACTTCCCCAGGCTGGAAGGGTAGAGAACAAATCAACATTTTGTATGAGATTTGTTCTGGTGTCTTGTTCTCACAGGTAAATAGACTGGTTCAAGTTTCCTCCCCAAGCAAGGGTGTTGGTTCATCTTCAGGACTGTTGAGCTTTGCTCAGTCTTCCTTTTCTCCTTTTCATTGCTGACTGCCAATCCCCATCCCCACCCCGTCACTCCACCACACTAGAATACATTATGTCCTGCTGTATCCTAATATGATAAGTCATATAACAAAAGAGATATTTTTTCCTTTAATAACCAAAGTCCATGAGCCTCAATACACTTTGGATGGGGCAGAGAAAGAAGCATCGATAATGCCAATGTGCTGTGACCATTGCTGTGCCTTCCATGGTTGATCTCCATCTATTCTATTTATCCCAGGCTGAAGAGAACAAGATTTTCCATTTTGAAGCCCTCATCTTCAAAGAGAGGCCCTGGAGTCTCAGGGGCACACAAACTGATCCATGGTTACTCTTCTGCCATACCCTCTGAGATTTCACGTTATAAAGGTGGCAGCTTCTAGAACTGCGATTTCCACTGCTCGGAAAGTATCTGGGTTTAACCTGTGTATTTTAAGTATGTGTTGTCTACTCATCTTAGCTAGACACACTTTGTACCTCCATGTCCTTGTTTGTTAAGGAGTCAAAAGCAGCAGGACACACCCCACAGTCAGGCAGAGCCTCGTATTTTGAGCCTCTGTACTGTGATGTGCACTTTTCCTGAGGCAGCATTCTCTCTCTGCTTCCAAAGAGTCAAAACCACCACAACCAGGCCTCACCTCCAGATGATGCAGAATAATTCATGGTCTCAATTAAACTGCTTCCACACCTGTTGCACTGGTGAATATCCTGCAACGAGTGCCAGTTAAGTTGCCCATGCTTTCATTGTGGCTAAAAACATCTTCTAGAAAGCCTGGAAGCTATGTATGCCATGAACCTGGGATAGAATTGTTATTTTTTTTCCATATACACAGTTTCATTATGTTGGGCACACTTGGATGGCTTTAGCATTACATCAGCACAGTTAGTTTGTAGTAAAATCCAAATTAGTCAAAGGGAATGAATTCCATTTTGGTGGCTTTGACTTAATTTGCTGTACCAGACCTTTTAATTTGACTTGCATCAACTGGCTTTGAGTTTTTCTTTCATATTCTGTCTTCACTGGTTTCAGTCAAGTCTATCCATACGTTATCATCTATCATCCATCTGTCATCCATCCATTATCCATCACCTATTCATCCATGCAGCGTGCTTGCATGTATCCATCCATCTCTCCAGCCAGCCAGTATCCGTGCATTCAGCTGTCCATCATCTGTTATGTCCTTACAGCACCCATGCATCTGTCTGTCCATCATGCGTTATCCATATATCATACATCATCTGTTCATCCATCTGGCAGGCAAGCACGTCATCCATCTATCCATCCACCCATCCACCCATCCATCCAGAGTCCATGCATCTATCTATTTATCATCCCATATCTATCCATCATCTATCTGCCATCCATTCATCATCCACCCATTCAGCATGCATTCCTTCATCATCCATCCAGCATCCATGCATCTCTCTATCTATCATCTCTTCATCCATCTAGCATTCATGCATCCAGCCAGCATCCATGCATCATCTATTATCCATTTACCACCGTCTACCCACCCACCCTTCCATTACCCATCATGCCTAAGCATGAACAGCAAGAGAACATCAAAGACTCCTAGCCATTTGGACAAGAAGATTGAGAGCTTTCTTTGCTTATCCACTAAAAGGGTAAAATGCACCCATGCCCTTGAAGCTATGAAGCTAGGTCCTCTATCCCTTATTCTCAGTGTAGCAGTGATTGACAACACTAATAATCCAGCAGTCCCCCTTTGTCTTATGTTAGGCAGGAAGTATCACTGTGAGTGACACCTTTCTAGAAATCACTGCAGGTACTGAGAGGCCTATCAGCCACAGAGAGGAAGAGGAAGACAGCCAAGGTGGCTGGGCTGAGAATGAGAGGCAATTTTCACCTCCAAGGATCATGTGTGGAAGAATGAAAAGGATCTCTGTCTTTCTTTAAGTTCAGTTGTTTAAGTCCTTTTGAAACTTAGACTTCCAGCAGGTGACAGTGGGAACACTTCTGGTGCATAAGGCATGCTGCTTTCTTGAGATTTATTATTTATAATATGAGTTTGGGTTTGTTTGTTTTTGCTTGTAAATAATATCTTATATATTGAACATCGTGGAAAAAAAAGAACATACTTTACAGAAATAATTTTTCCACATACTTTAATTTGCTTTAAAACTCCCCTAAAGCTATTAGACTTTGTTGACATAAAGTCAACAAAGCAATCCCAGCATTTCTGATCTTAAAAAGCCCATTATAAGCATAACGGACTATGCTGCTTAGAAGATTTGAGGCTCAAAACTTGTCTCTATACCAGTTCATCTACTAGAACATACAATGGCTATGATTTGTTTTCACAAGAGACAAAAGATAAGGGCAAGAGAATGATGGAGACACTGGCATATGTCTCACCTCCTCACATTCTTGGACTTATAGTGCATTCTTCAGTAGAACAAGGGCCACCAACTGTTCCATAGCCAACCCAAGGTCACCAGTGGTGACATTGTAGAGTATAGGGTTTGGAAGAGACCATTTCTTCAATGATTGGCATCTACAAAAATCCAAGAGTCCAGGATCTTAGAATTATTTCATAGGAGAGCTCAGGGTGGATATCTTGCTGGGTGGGATGCTGATTTTGCATTCCAACACAAAATTTAACTTGTTATATACTTATTTGGTGGTGGGCTCTAGTGAGCATTGATGAGAATTGTGGGGACCAGTGGGGATTAAAGCTCATTCCAGGCACCCTGGAACTGCCATTCTTGTCACAGTTTTAGTAAGATCAGAAATGACAAATTGTTGCCCAGTCTCCTAAAAAGACCTTCACAGAAGTTTGCTTGGTCTCCCAGACATGGAGGTGAGGCAAGAAAGAAGCAAGATGGCTGTGAGATCTCCGGTGAGTCTATTGGTCGCAATGGTTTAGTGTTGGTTGTCATCTTGATGGAACCAAAAATTCACTTTAGAGGTCAAGCTTTTGGGCCTGCCTTTACAGCGTGATGTGCATTAGGCTAGCTTCTAAACACACCTGTGAAGGATTATCTTGATTAGGCTAATTAAAGTAGAACTTCCTCAAAGTGAGTGGCACCATAACCAAGGCTTGGGCTTGAGGACTGCACACCAGTGAGGGTGTCAGCTGAGCACAGTGCAATCACCTTTCCCTGCTTGCTGACTGTAGATGCAGCTTGGTCAGGTATCTAAAGTTTCTGCTTCCAGGACATTTCCCTGTAGCCTGTAGCCTCAAGTTGTTTTTTTTTTTTCAGGTATTTTATAACAGTATCAGGAAAAGTGGTCAACACACTGGGCATTACTGGCAGTACATTAAACATCATGTTGGCTTTCTAGGTTGGAACAACAATCACCCATATCCTTTAGCTACTATGAGATGTGCTGTAATGCAGAATTAGCTCTGAGCACGGAGGTTTTTTAATCACTGAGGATGGAGATGGTTAATAATAACATATAATAGTATGTAATAATAATAATAACAACAACAACAACAACAACCTTATTCCAATTGTCTTGACTTGAATGCCTTTTAGTTTGGAAGTTACAGATGGGCTGTTTCCAAGATCTCAAACTCACTCTTCCACCTTGGTCTTCCATTCCTGTCTTGATTTATATGTGCTCACTAGATAATCCTTCAAGATCAAGGAGTTTGTCTTATTGCTCTCCTTGTATGTGCCAGAGTGGTTCACACAGAAGATGCTCATTACATGTTCCATAACAAAGCACAAAGATGCCTGGGATCTAGAGTGCTGGCAGTCTCATTCCCCAGAGCAGGACCATTTTGTGCTGTTTTGGATCTCTCTGATTCAAGATAGATTCAATGTGACCTCAGTATCCAACCCATGCACCATCACCATCAATGCCTGTGCTAGAGAGATTCAGTGATTTTACTGCTATTAAACTGGACCACTCGTAGAGTACTTTTTGTTTGTAGTAATGTGTACACATGTGCATTCATGTGTGGGTGCATAAGTGTATGAGTGTGGGTATGTATGAAGATTGTGTGTATATATACGTGTGTGTATATATATATATACATATATGAATATATACATATACATATACATATAGTGTGTGTGTGTGCACACGAGCACATGCACGTATGTATGCATGTGTGGAGGTGAGAGGCTGGCAAGTGTTTTCTTTCTCACTTGTTCTCCATCTTCTTGTTTGGCACAGTATAGTCCATTGAACCTGGACCTCACTGATTCAAATGGACTGGCTGACCAATTCCTGGCATCCTCCTAAGCTGCCTCCTCAGTGTTGGGGTTACATGTGCGTGCAGGAGTGTCTATACTTTTATGTGGGTTCTGGGCATCTAAACTCAGGCCTTCACACTTGCCCAACATCTCCCAGGGTTTCCTACCACTGTTGACAAAGGATCTATTACTTTCCTCCTTTCAGAGAGAACTCAGCCCTCTGTTAAAATTTCCTGCAGAATTTTTTGCTTTCTCTGCATTCAGAAGACACTATGTATGATAAACAAGCCACGAGGAATAAGTGATATGAGCAAATGCATGTGAAAAAGTTTAGACTCTTCAGAGAACAGTGAATAACTTGTCATTGGTGGAATTAAAAAATAGAGAAAACAAGTCAAAGAGTAGAAAGAACTTTACAAAGCTAATCGTGGCCTGAAATTAGGCTGAGGTTCTTACCCTGACAATCAAGTCACTTAAATGATTAGAAAATAGAAGTGCTTTGAGTGGAAATAGAGATTACATTGGTTAAGGTTGTTTCAATTCAATAGGTATATAATATGTCATGAGAAGGTATCTATGGAGACAGAGCTTACAGTAACATGAGCCAGACTCCTGGGCTTTGAGGAACTTAAACTAGGTATGTATTTTCTTAAATACACATACAATGGTTGGAGTTTATAGACAGTTGAAACCACTTTCTGCAGTACCAGCCAACATAGACCATGTCCTTTTCTCTAAGGTCACTTTCACATCTCTAAATCTGAGCAAAAGCCACAGTGTTTGTTAACATGAATGTCAGAAAATATCCTCTGATGGGGAAGCCTGCTTTTTATGACCCTCGTCTTTGACAGTTGCATCCTCAGATCATTTCAATTGTATCCTGAACTGGATACTGAAAACCTCCTACATCCCCCACTAATTTCAGACTGTAATTCATTGAGAATATTGCCCAGTCACAATCATTGAGCCTCGCTCTCTACACTCAGAAATGTTGGTTCATCTCCCCTCTACAACATTTATAGCATGCTTATTTTTTGGTTTATGTTCTGTGTTATAGGAAGTAAAATGTTATGATAAATGCACTTTAATTGCCGGAAACCAGAATGGTCATTTTTCCTTTCTTTTCATAGGGTTCTTTTTCAAAGAACACTAACTGTGGAAATCAGAAGCAAATTCGGTCTGGTGTTTAGAGAGGGAGGCAGGTGCTCCCGACTGCCTGTGGTGGGGTCTCTTGTCAGCATTAAACAGCAAGTGGCACACAAAGGAGGAGAATCATGAGTAAGAGAGGGTATGGGACACGTTTTGGGGCAGGACTAGGGAGAAGATGGTGATTGACACACACAATAATCTTCTCTGAAGTCCCTCACCAGACAACTCAGAGTGCACCTGGAGCTGTTTGGGGCAGGAGAGCTCCTGCAGCTAATTCAGGGGCAAGTGAGGAGGAGCCTGTGCTCAGCAGCATTCCCAGCAAAGCTCCTCCCCTCCACAGCTGGTCACAGGGGGTGACTCTTCCTCATTTCCAGGATGTTCTGGGTTCACTGTTCCCTTAGCACCAACCTTTGTGTTCTTAGTTCTCTGGGAAGCCAGTGACTGCGATGCCAAAGCAGAGCATCTGACAGCACCGGTGGCTGGCTCCAGAGTGTCTTATGAGTCTGAGAAACACTGATACATTCAAATGTAGGATCAGCATATTCAAGGCTGACATGGCTCAGGCTGTTCAGTGCACAAAAGAGAGGCTGTAGGTTTGTTCTGTCCCACCTGTAGCTTCTCAGGGATGGCAGTGAGAAAGGGCTGGGCCCTGGGTCGGGGTGGGCAGTGTGTTTCATGGTGCTGTAAAAAGGGAATGAAGGAAAATGAGATATCATCTCTATTCCCTGCCTTTAAGAGAATAAGAGTAACCACTCCCTGCTAAGGAAGGACAAGGGATGCTGGGAAGAGATATCCCTGCGAAGGCACCACCATGAGAGCTGGACAACCAAATGGAATTCTATCCCTTTAGCCATTATAAGAAGTAGGGTGGGAAGCATGTATCTGTAATCCCAGCACCCCTACAAAGAAAGTGGAGACAGGAGAATCCACAGGATGGCCACAGACCATCTATCCTGGGATTAAAAAAAAATGCAGCAGAAACCATGAGAAAGACCCTGCCTTAAAATCTGGAAGAGAGAACCAACACCTAACAGTTGTCCTCTGATCTCCAGAAGCTCACTGTGACACATTCCCCCCCCCCCCCCGGCCCCGTCCCTCTCTCCCTCCCTTCCTCACCCTCCCTCTTTCTCCTATGTGTCTCTGTCTGTCTGTCTTTCTCCCTCTCACCTCCTTCTCCTCCATCCCCTTACTCATATGCACACACAATAGTAGTTAGTACATGTAAGAGAACTATCACCAAGTAAGCAAAAGATAAGTCATATCTTGAATGAATACTAAGAATTTTAATCTTTCTTTTTGGTCACTTTAAAAATGTTGGCTTTTAACTGAGAGAAAATAAAACACATGTCAATATATGTAAATATACAAGCTGTAAACCCAGAGGAAGCTGTCCAGGAGGCAAGACTAGGTACTTACTCTCCAAAATGCCCACGTTAATCTTGGGTCTTGCCCTGGCCAGTATAAGGTAACACGGCTACAGTCACAGTGACTACTTGCTGAATATACCTGTGTGTCCAGGCACCGCACAGGCATTGGCGTACACAGCTTTATTTGAGTCTTCACATTTCATTGTAACTTTCACTGTACAGATGAGGGACCCTTGCTCAGGACACACTAAGACTTGCTGAGGCTGCCAGTTAATACACTGCACAACTCCTCTTGGGAAGTCTCTCTGGCTCCACGTGGCCTTTGATTTGCTGCCAGATCAGAGTGTCCACTAACGTACATGAAGCTTAATGAAGCGTCTGGGGCTGTTTTCCAATTTCCTCAGCTGTGCTTTTAGGAAGAGTTCAAGCACCAGAAGCATTCTGAAACGGCGCTTCAGCTGGGTGCCCCTCGTCAATTTCTTTCCAACGAGTCATCCATTTTCTGTAGACTGTTCTACAGGATAGAGAATGAGACGGAGGGGTGGTGCCACGCTACTAATCGGAATGCCACTCAAATGAACAACAGAAACAAAATCAAAGGGGCAAAATCCAGTCTTAGTGTATGCCTCATGTCTCAGCTTTGTTCTTAGCTTGCTATAGGAACATGAACAGGTGATGTGAGACCCAATAGGGACAGTGCATCTGGACAGCTACTGGGAGACCGGAATGGGAAAAAATATACCTTGCAGGCTAAGAGTTCTGTTTGCAGCTAAGACACTTAAGAATAATCTTTGTCCTGTGCAGGCTAAGGTTTCTGTTTGCAGGTAAAGAATAAATTCCTGTCTGTCTCGTGTTAAGTTCTTACAAGTTAAGGTTTCTATTTGTAGCTCAGAATAAGTTCCTGTTTCTTAGATCTGACATAACCTGCAAAACATGCTTTTCAGCCCTGTTCACATGATACGTATCCTTACCCTTGTTCCTTCCTTTTCATTGTATCTCTCTAGCAACGTGTGACAGCCTGCTCTCTCATCCCTGTGGACACCTGATCTCTCCTATGGAAGAGACTTCAAGAAGGCAGTAGGGGCTGTTCTCTCAAATCCCGACTTAGGGTGAGCCAGCTGGCTGGCCAGTTATGGGTGCCCCCCCCAAAAAGCAGTTGGGAGAATCGTGCATAGATTTCCTCTTTTCTCCTCAGGATTCACAGGTTTAACAGTGACCCTTATTCCTGTGAGAGAGGATGCAAATGTGAGCAACTCCATCCTGACCATGTGTCCTATGTCAGCCATGCACAGCACCGCGGTGAGTGCCCAGGACAGAGGAGGAAACCAGCTCAGGGAGTTGAGTAGTTTTCCCAACAGCCCCTACCAAGCAGGTGAAGCATGGATTTGAACCTGCCCATAGTGCTCTCTTCTCTATTTTACACTGTTGTAGGCCACATACTAACTCCATGCTTCTTCACGCAAACTTCGTTCTCTGCCTCCATATAGAAATGTTGCCAGAGACTAGAACATGGAAGGCCACTGGAGACCTTTCAAGAGCCCCGGTTCTACATGATTTGCTAATCCCTGACACAGCATACCCCATAGGTGATGTGATCTCAAAGAACGTGGTTGAAACGGAACGTGTTCAGTGTCAGCTATTTGAGGCACTAGTGTGTCCCAACATTTTCTTAGTTCTCATATTTCACTGCTTGGGGGGGGCATAAAATTGTACACTTTTTAATATTCAAGGCGATAATGACACCATTTCTCTTCTTTTTTGCATGTATGTATGTATGTATGTATGTATGTGAGAGTTTGTGAGCTTGGATGTGTGTGTGTGTGTGTGTGTGTGTGTGTGTGTGATATACACACATGTGTGTGAAAAGGCTGGAAGTATCTGAGTGCCCCACTTCTGTCATTTTTCACACTATTCCTTTGAACAGGGTCTCTTACTAAATCTGGCTCTAGGCTGGCAGTCAGCAAGCTCCTGTCTCCTTGGCCCCCTCTC
Source organism: Acomys russatus (assembly GCF_903995435.1). Classification (NCBI taxonomy): domain Eukaryota; kingdom Metazoa; phylum Chordata; class Mammalia; order Rodentia; family Muridae; genus Acomys; species Acomys russatus. The sequence continues at coordinate 11,412,842 of NC_067151.1, read as the reverse complement.
TCATCCCCTAACACTGAGGTAACAGGCATACTCATCTAGGCCTGGCTTTTAATTGAGTCTTGGGATCCAAAGCCTGGTGTTCATGATTGCACATCAAGGGCTTTTACCTGCAAAGTCAGTGCCAAAGTCCCAAAGAACACCATTTTAAGAAATTGACTTGTTCCTGGGCCAGCTGTCAACCAGGCAACACAAAACTAAAAAGAGGCTCTAAGCAGGTCTGCTTCTTTCTTTACAGGTTCTTGGGGCTGTATTACTGGGTCCCTACTGGGAGCTCCAGGCAGTTTCATGTTCCCTGCTCAAGTCTCCTTCAGGTGGATCAGGGACCTGGGGTCATCTGATAGCTCAGGGCACTGGGAAGAAACAAGTGGGTGCTAATCCACCAGAACTCAGGGCACTGGAGAGCAGCTGAGTCTGATGTAATTGCTTGCCTCTGGGGTGCCCTTTGTTTTGAAGGCATCTGTTACTTAGGAACCCCTGAAGGCTGCCCCAGGGCAGAGATCCACTGGGGACTGTCACACCTATACTTTGTGAAGCAAAAGCCAAGCCTGGCTGGAGTTCACACTTAACATCATGGGTGGCTTCTGCACACCATTTAAATTGAGGCCTTGATATAGTCCATAACTCAATTTATAGATCTCTATAGCAAATTTGCTTCAAATAGGATTGCCAAGCTTTAAATATAGCTCTAACATTATTATTTTTATTTTCTACTAAACTGGGAAATGAAACAAGATTTCTTTCTCTCTTCTTCTCCTGTCCTCCCTTCTCCTCCTCCACCCTCTCCTCCTTTCCTCCTCTCATTCCTTTCCTTTCCTCTATGTGCAGATTACCCATACAACCACTCTCAAATAAACACAGTTTTTAAAAAAGTCTTTTTTTAAAAAAAAGAGTTCTTGTCTCTGTTTGATGGGGAGTAAACCCAACACTTACATCGTGGGAGAGCTTGAAGGATAAAGTGTAATCTGCTTGTAAAAGGCTTTGCAAAGTAACTGACATAAAAAATGTACTGAAAGCTAGCTGTCAGCTATTGATTATGGAAGATGTAGTGAAAAAAAAAGTGTAGGGTCTTGTGAGGGAGAACAATATGAAGACCTGGTCTTTTTTTTTTTTTTTTTTAATGAGGTATTTTTTCTTTTTTTTTTTATTAATTTATTCTTGTTACATCTCAATGTTTATCCCATCCCTTGTATCCTCCCATTCCCCCCCCCCATTTTCCCATTATTCCCCTCCCCTATGACTGTTCCTGAGGGGGATTACCTCCCCCTGTATGTGCTCATAGGGTATCAAGTCTCTTCTTGGCTACCTGCTGTCCTTTCTCTGAGTGCCACCAGGTCTCCCCCTCCAGGGGACATGGAAGACCTGGTCTTTACTGGCTTAGAAAGGCAGGACAGATGCCTAGAAGATACTTTAAGTGAAATGCAAAAGAGAAAACCTTGAGTCAAGAATGTTAAGTGCAGAAACAGATCCGGGGCAGAGTTGTGTAAGGACATCAGCAACTAGGCTGTTAGTATCAAGGAGGAGAGAAAGGCCAGTGTGGGGTGTGGACACAGGCATAGGGGAGGGCTGCAGAAGAGGGAAGGGGAACTCCCCCATCTGCTCCTCCCTTACCCTCCATGACAATTTAGGCTTTGTCATCTTGGACCTAAACGGTGCCAGTGATGTAGTCCCTCACTTGCCTGTGTTGCCTCTTCCATCCTCTGTAGATAATCTCAGAGGATTAGGTACACCATCATCCCTTTGAACATGAGACTGTCCTACCAGGAAAGCTGCAAGTTGACTATTATATATCAAACAAAATCCGTAGTCCTGCCCCCAGTATGCAGTGATGTTTCCAAGATGGCTTTCATCTGCTTTGGCTCATTTTTCTCAGGTCTGTCAGACATCTACCAAACTTGTGCTCTGTCCATCTCTCTGTAATGAATCCTTCTTGCTCCTTGCTCTAATCTCAGCCTGTACAAGTGCGATCTGTCTATTAAGGATGACATCAAATGCTATCTGCTCATTAGTTCCCATAGAGAACTAATTTTATGGTATGTCCCTGGACTTGAATATTACGCTGCCCTTAAAATAATGTTTTCAATTACTTTTTGTGGATATAACATAGTAATGAAAAGTTCATTTCTATTAATTAAATAAAATTGTTTTTATTCCAAAACAGGGCCTCTCTGTGTAATAGTTTTGGCTATCCTGGACTCGTCTTGTAGACCAGGCTGGTCTCGAACTCACAGAGATCTGCCTGCCTCTGCCACCTGAGTGCTGGGCTTAAAGGTATGCACCACTACAGCTGGCTAAAATTGTTTTTCTTAAATAAAAAAACTATAGAAAAGATTCACCGTCCATTATTCTACGCTTGGAAATTAACTCTTGCATACTTTCCATTATTATGTTGTATCCACAAAAAGTCATTGAAAACATTATTTTAAGAGCTGTACAATATTCAGGTCTAGGGACATACTACAAAGCTAGTTCTCTGAGGGAACTTCAGTCTCTTTGTCCATAAAAGGAGTCAGTGAGAATATTGTGAAGACTAATGAAGTGAGTAGAAAGTGTTTTGCATTAATCATGAGGGCACTGGATGCTTAGAAGATGATGACCATGATTCTGTCTCTTGTCCCCAGAACTTCTCTCTTGGCTCCCCTGCTCTCAGGGGAGGGCTGCAGTGAGGAGGTCGAGAAACCGGTCCCTAATGGGGCTACCTAGCTCCTCAAAACAGCCACCCGTTTGCCTGCAAGAGACAGTCTTTGTGTTCCTCCCATGATACGGATCTCAGATTTAGTAAAAAAAAAAAAAAAAATCTAAGTAATACAAACTGGTGCTTTAAGCAATTGTTGGGTCAAAAAAGAGACCAAATGTTTATTAAAATGTTGCTTGGAGTTGATGGAGAATTTAAAATCATTTATGTTTTTCTCTGACCCTTCATTGTACATATAATTGTGGCTTTAGGCTTTTCTGGTTTATCGATGCAGCTAGAAGCACTTTAGGCTTAGTTTCTTTACACTCTAATAAACCTTCATGTTATATTTCATCCCACTCTCCCTGATGCCTGAGAGCAGACCAGTCCTCTCTGTTTAAAGCCTGTAAATCTTAGATAATCCCACAGAACAGCCACCTGTTCTCCACTCAGCGCCATGTGCTTCACAGCTGGGCTGTTCGTTCCTTCCCGTTCCTTTCGCCTTGTTCATACTGGGCTGCCCACTTGTTCTTCCCTGTGATCTCTGTCATTTAACATCCATGTGGTTTTCTCTGTCTATCCTTAAAGAAGAGTGGATCCCCGTGGGAAATAGACCTGCAGCCCCTGCCCACGTGGGAGGGCTGGCCACGAGAGTTTAATTCTCCTTCCAGTGTGTTCCCTAACACTAGGGGCCATGGCCTTCCCTGCAGTGTATCCCCACAGTAAACTGCCTGACACAGGGCAGCAGACATGTTGTCTAGTACGCTGGTTATGATTATCTATTTATTTTGTGTCATGGTGATAAAACACCTGCCAGAGACAACTTGAAGGAAGGAGGATTTGTTTGGGTTCATGATTTCAGCCCATAGCCCTTGAATCTGTTGATACTATACACAGGGTGAGAAAGAACATCATGGTGACAGGACCATGTGGGGGATGAGGTTGTTCCAACTCATGGGGGATGGAAAGCAGATAAAGGGGGAGCTGGGACCAGATACAACCTTTAAGGGTGTGCATGCCTCAGCACCCTTCTTCCTCCCTCTAGGTTTAAACTTCCAAAGCTTCCAGAATCTCCCCCTTAATAAATACATTTCTCATTGTTATGACCAAAATACTTGACAAAAAGCAACACAGGGAGGGATCATTTTGGCTCACAGTTTAAGGGGATACAGTCCACTGTGGCCAGGAAAGGCATGGGGGCAAGAACAGTGGGCCATTGGTCATACTGCGTTGGCTGACAGAAAGCATGCGAGCAAACAGGAAGTTGGGCTAAGCTTTAAAACCTCAATGCCCACCCCCCAGTGATGCACTTCTTCAAGCAAGGCAACAACCTCTTGAAGGTTTTCACAGCCTCCCCAAATACACCTCCATCTGGAAACCAGGTGCTCAAAACACCTGGGAATCATTTTATGCTCAAATCACAACACTCCCTAAATAGCACCTCTAACTGGAAGCCTGATGTTCTGTACAGGAGCCAGTGGCAGACATTTCACATTCAAATGGCAATAGTCGTAACCGAAATCATTAACGGCAAAGTCCTTCCTTAATGATGTTAGAGACAGGACTTGGGATTCCACTCACTGGCTTTGAGTTCCTGGGCACTATTGCCTACTTTCTCTAGATTGCAATTTCTTATCGTTTCACTAGGAAAGTAATTCTTACCTTATCATAGCTATAAACGAAATAAGATGTGACAGGATTTGGCACACAGAATAAATATACATCAAAGAAGGTGTGTTCTTTTCTCTTTGAGACATCCCAATTGAATCTTTGAAGTTGATGTTTGCTTCTCTTCTGAGATTAGCTCAAAAGAGAACCCAGTAGGTGTGGGGATAGCCATGGAAAGCGATGGCCATGGAAATTGGTAGGAAGATTTGAAAAGGATGGGGACACTGATGTTTTCCAAACCTTCTGATTTTCTTTCAGTAACTTTCATAATAAAATAAAATGGATGGGTGTTTTCGTTTGTCAGATTCTCTTTCTTCCTTGCAATTTGTAAACGAGATGAAGGCAAAAGAAGAAGAAGAGTGAGCTTCAGGATTCCCACACTTGTCCTTTGCAGCTAAGACTGAGGCTCTCCCACCCTTGTTCTGAGAGAGCTGCACCTGTGTGTGTGTGTGTGTGTGTGTGTGTGTGTGTGTGTGTGTGATGACTCATACACATGTGTGCACGTCAGTGAGGTTGTGAAAATAAAACGAACTAGTCTATGTGACGAAAATCTTAGCCGGGTACTTGGTACACAGTAAGGCCTTAACAACACAGGAATAAAGAAGATGATTGTGACGACACAAGATCGGAGCCTTACTGAAACAAACAAAACTAATATTTGTGCCATTAGAAAGTCTTTGGAGTAGAAATTGTGAATAACTCAGTGTTTACATGCTGAGCAAATAATCTACCACAGAACTACAATTCAACTATGACTTTAGAAAACAATAATTTGAATGTGTGTGCTTCAACTTTTTTTTTTTTTTTTTTTTTTTGCTTAGCTTGGTTTACATGCAATCTATAAGAAATAAAATAAAGTTTGTATTTTTACTTCTAGTAAAATAAAATTTGTTATATTTGTTGTGGATGATTTATTCATAACTTGTCCAAATTTTATACATCTGTCTTTTTCTGTATGTGTAGTGCAAAACGTTACAGCTAATAGTTTCTTCTTAAAAATATTTATTCACTTTACATCCCGGGCATAGCCCCCTCCCTCCTCTCTTCCCAGGCTCCCCCTCCCTCCCTCTCCCCCTCTCATATTCTTTAGAAAAGGGGAGCCCCTCTACCCACCCCCCGTAGCTCATCAAGTCTCATCAGGACTGAGTTTGCCCTCTTCCTCTGTGGTCTGGCAAGATAGTTTCCTTGGGGAAGTGATCAAAAAACAGGCAACAGAGTCCATGTCAGAGATGACCCCCACCCCCCTAACTAGTGGACCCACATGACGCCTGAGCTACCCATCCACCTCAACTATGAAGAGGACCTGAGACCAGTCCATGCATGGTCCTTTGTTGGTGCTTTGGGCTCCACAGGCCCCCTGGGCCCTGAGTTTCTTTCTCTCTTTCTTTTTTTATTAACTAATTTATTCAGCTTACAACTCAATTGTTCACCAATCACTTGTATCCACCCATTCCTTCCTCCTTCCCACCCTATTCCACTCCCCTAGGTCCATGATAGAGGGGGATCTCCTCCCCTACTTTATGGTCACAGGCTATCAGTCTCCTCTTAGTAGTCTGCCTATTCTTTCTTTGAGTGCCACCAGGGCTCCCCACCAAGGGGAGGTCATCAAGTATGGAGCACCAGAGTTCATGTCAGAGTTAGTCCCTGCTCTCCACATAACTGTGGAGAATGTCCTGTCCGTTGGCTAGATCAGAGTAGGGGTTTGGTGTTTACTACTTGTATTGTCCTTGGTTTGAACAGACACCCCTGTGGGCCCTGAGTTTCTTAATGTCTATAATGATTACATCTGGGGAAAGGTCTTCTTTAGGTGGGGTTAACTTTATCTGTCCATTCTTTTATTTTTCATGCATTAAATGAAAATCTAAGCATCTCTCTAGAATATTGTGATTTAAAAAAAAAAACTGTCCTAGTTTCATTTCTATTGCTGTGATAAAATATCCTTACAGAGATCAACTAGGAGACAAAAGTGCTTATTTTGGCTTGCATTTCCAGGTACCATCAGGAAGTCACAGGGTCAGAAGGCTGGCATAGCTGGCAGATGGCATTTGTACTCAGGAGCAGAGAGAGAATGCACACATGCATGCTTCTTCTTGGCTCGCCTTGCCTACTCGCTCGTGGCTTTGGACCCAGACCTGGGGAATGTGCACACAGCAGTGGGCTGAATCCTCACTTATCAATAATCAAGATCAAGATCACCCCACAGACACATCCACCAGCCGATCTGCTCCAGACCATCCCGCCTCAAGATTTTCCCCATGGAATCCTACGTTGTGTCAAGTTGAGTATAAAGTTTAACCGTCACTCTAATGGGATAGAAACTAATATTCTAATAATGACTAGTTCTGCGTGGTAGAGATTTGGGTAATTTTAGTAACTAACACACACATGCAATCATCTTAAGAATCATGCTCGAATACACACACACACACACACACACACACACACACACACACACACACACACACACCAATCAACCATCTCAATTTGGCCTGTCCCTCACCACATTTCTCCAGGAAAGAAGGTGGAATTATTCTCCTGGTCATCAGGGCTAGCCTGGTCTAGTAAGAAAAGTGAGCCCTGAGACATAGGCACTCAAGAAATGGTTTGCATTGATCTACAGGCACATCATGGAAACATTTTCTTGTCTATGAAAAGAGGAAACAAAGTTCTTCCTCACCCACCAATCAGAATCCATCAACTGTGAAGAGATACACTCTAGCGTCGTTATCACAGTTTCCAAAAATCTCTTCAATAGTTTTCTGTCTGGACTGGTTTTCGCAGGGTGGGGTGAGGGAGGTTGCCACGAAAGCCTTCCACGTCTCTCATTCTGGGTTATGAGTCTGCAGTCACCCATGTCACTACTAAAGAGGCTTCTCTGCCCATAGCAGCCAGAGGCAGCATGGATCATGGACTTCAATATGGCTTCTTAAGGTAAAAATATCATGAAAGGCCAGTTCTCGGCACAGTTCTTCTCTTCTCTTGCCTTTGCTCTGCTCAACCCCACTCTGTTTTACTTCTCCATCATCCCCTCTGTCTTGTGCTATCTTTCCCACTCGATGTTCATTTTCATGTTTGTTTAGAATAATTCAGTCTGTGACCACATTTTAATCTCCTCTCTTCCTCTCTGTGCTCTCCAAGATTCCCCAGTACTAAAACTTTACTTAAAGGAGAATTCTAGAACTACCAAAGAAATGGCATTCCTGCTAGCTTAATAGAAACACAGAGCCCACACAAGTTGATTAATTCCCAAAAACTTTTACAGCCAATCTATTTTTTCAAGAACTTTATTGACAAAATGCCAGAACACACGTTATGAATTTATTCCTATTTGATATTCAATAGTTTGACCTGAGAAAGCAGGGATAATTCTTTAAAAATAAAATTAAGTTTTAAGTTTATATATGTGTATATATGTGTGTGTCTTCATGTTAGTGTGTATAGGTGTGTGTGTGTGTGTGTGTGTGTATGTGTGTGTGTGTGTGTCTCCATAGAGGCCAGAAGAGTGTTGGATCACCCAACATGGGTCCTTTGCGAGAGCAGCAAGCTCTTATAACCTTTGCCTGGGGATGCTTCTACAGCTTTAGTGACAGTACTGTCTGCATATGTAAAACCAATAAACTTGCAAGTGACCATAAGTGGACACACACACACACACACACACACACACACACACACACACACACACACACATGCACACACGACAATTGCCAATTGTGATAATCATATTTACTTTCTCTGACTCTCTGGCAACCCTATATTTAATGTCTGAGATAAAATAAATCCATTACTGAGTTTGTGAAGCACACAGCCTTCACTGTGTCTCTAATGTGGGAGCTTCAGAACAGGCAGCCAGTGGACAGATAGCCAGAAGCCACGGAGGACAGATAGCCTGAATTCAAGGTGGATAGATAGCCAGAATCCAAGGAAGACAGATAGCCAGAAGCCAAGGTGGACAGATAGCCAGAAGGTAAGGAGGCTTTTAAAGATGCTCATGGGCTCAAATGTTAGTTTTCGATGGTTATTCATCCACAAACCTTTTTTATTTAGTTATTTTTAATATTTGCATTGAGGGTGTGTATATATACTGGTGTGTGTGGGGGTATGTGTGTTTGTATTTGGGTGCATGTGGAGGTTAAAGGTCATCTTTGGTTGTTGATCCATCAGAGATGTCAACCTATTGCTTGGAGGCATTGTCTCCCAATGGGATCTGGGGCTCACTAGGCTAGCTGCTCAGCAAGCCCAAGGTATCCTCCCAGCCCTGTCTCACTAGTGCTGTAATTACAGGTGTACACCACTATATCCAACTGTTTACATGGGGTTCTGGGGCTTGAACTCAGATCCTCATTCTTGGAAGGCAAGTAGTTTAGTGATTAAGCCACCTCTCCTCCACCACACACATATACACAAGCCTTCTTATCTTTTGAGTTCTTAACTTATAATCCAGTTGGCAATTCATGTGTTTCAAGTCCTTAGAGTTCAGTCAAAACACCTGGGAAACTACTCTTGCATCCTTCCCCTACCCGGTCCCCCACTGCCAAGTTTCCACTGCCATATGAGGCCTAAGTTGCATGGAGTCCTGGTTCTGAGTCTGACCTTCTATAGTCCACTCAGTTGTTATAATTAACTGAGTGGTGGCAGACATGAGTGATGCACTTTTAACAGTCTGGTCTGTCATTATTGGTCCACATGTAGGAGGATAGATGGCTCTCTCAGAGTCTCTTTATGAAGAACACAGATTTTCATGACCTCAGCATCAAAATCCTCACTCCTAACACCATTGCATTCCAACAGGGAATTTGGGGGATATGGAAATTTAATTGATTGCCAGTCCTTAAAACACTACTTGACCTTAACCAAGATATTCAATCCTTTGTAGCCTTTTTTTTAATAGATCAATTAAAACAAATGCATTAGATTTGATCTACCTAGACTTTTATAATTCTGCAAGTTATAACTTATTATATTCCAGTTTTGGTATAATTTGCTATGTTTACACAATTCTTTTTTTTTTCTTTTTTTTTTTTTTATTAATTTATTCTTGTTACATCTCAATGTTTATCCCATCCCTTGTATCCTCCCATTCCTCCCCCCCCATTTTCCCATTATTCCCCTCCCCTATGACAATTCTTATCTAGCTAGGGGATTATAGCTTATTTAATCAAATTGTATAACTTTAACTTAGTAGAAAATGATAGAATAGAAGACCAATTTTGCGTGAAATAAGTTAATAAGCAATAGAACTTATTCTGGGCTTTCTCATTTAAGGAAAATCACTATAAAATAAGCATGATTAATCATGAGCACATCATATAAATGCTTTGGTAAGGGACAAGCTAGTGGGTATTAATTAATATGAGATTTTTTTCTGGATTTTATGATGTTAAGAATCAAACTTATCATCCCAAACTGCTAAGTTATATTATATTTTTAGTTTATTTTGAAAACTCCATGACATTTTTAATACTGTACTTGAATGTCAGAATGAAGATCAAAAATTAAATTTGGGTTTTCAGGAGAAAAACGTGAACTTTTAAGACAATTATAAGTGCTGCTGGCCACATGATACGATATATTTGTGGTGCTAAGTTATGCATTGTACTAAAATTTTCTTATTTATAACTATCTAAAAAATTTATAACATATTTTGATCATATTTTTCCTCAACTCCTCCCAGATACTTTCCATCTCTTTATCCAGTCAACTTTATGTTATTTTTCTCCCATAAGAACAACCCATAAAAATACAGCAAAAAAAAAAAAAAAAAAAAGAAAATGAAGACAGAAAGAAATAGAGAAAAGGAAACCCATTACAACATGTGTCACTCCCCCCCCAAAAAAACTAAACAAAAAGCCCACACAAAATGACATGGAGTTGGTTTTGTGTTGGCCAACTACTCTTGGGCATGGCATCTGCCTTGCATGGTGGCTGATATGTCCAGTGACACTCCCTTGGAGAAAACGGACTTTTCCCTTTCCCAGAAGGTATCATTTACAAATGACTTCTTGGTTAGACTTTGTTTCTGCTTCCGCTTCTCATTGCTAGCATTTTGTCTGTTTTGAACCTGTATAGGTCTTGTATATGCTGTCACAGTTTCTGTGAGTTCATATATTTACTACAGGAGAGAATTAATCATCGATATCACCCAGATAGAAATCCTGTACAGACCTACAAAAGAGACCTACTTGGAAGATATAATTGGTGCGTAGTGGTACAAATGCTGTGGGAGTAACCAACCACTTTAAAAAAAATTGAATTAAAGGCCCATTCCATAAGATGTAACCCATATTTGACACTTCCAAAGTGGAAAAGAATATGAGACTAGCTAGATCATGGGTCTAGCAAAAAATTTACTAGCATTATTCTGCTAAAGGAACAGAGCAATAAAATGGCTCCTAATGACATATTGCTATACCTGTAGAGCAGAGAACTGCTCAACCCATTGTAGAAGTTTCTTCTTGCAATAAGTGGTAATTTTCACAGATACACAACTGAACAATGTACAGAGAGTGAGGGGCTTCAGAATGTATTTATGGAAGATTTATTCCCTTCAAGACTTGGGGATCCCTGTGGAAGAAGAGATGGAACACTTCTAAGAGCCAGAGGTGGTTGGTTGACTCTGAGGAAGCAGTGTCTTCCAGACACAACAGGACAGATACATGTTGCATTTTATAAACCTGGCTTAATTGCCCTTTCAGCATGTTTTATGAATTGTATGAAACTCACTTAACCTGTGGGCAGGGTCTTCTGTGTTTCTTTCTGTTTTTCCTTTTATTTTCTTGTCTTTTCTCTTCCTTCTTTTCTTTCTTTTGTTTTTTCATTCTTTCTTTTCCTTTCTTCTTTCTTTGTTTTCTTCTTTCTTTGTTTCTACAGGGCTTTCTTTCTTTCTTTCTTTCTTTCTTTCTTTCTTTCTTTCTTTCTTTCTTTCTTTCTTAATGTAGCCATTGCTGTCCTGGAACTCACTTTGTTGCCAGGCTGGCTTTGAACTCAGAGAGATCCACCTGCCTTTGCCTCTCAAATAAAAGGCATGCGCCACCATGCAGTGCTTGGTCTTCTGTAATTTTATAGTTTATTTGACTGATCTTGTTCATCTTGTTCCTATGCAACTTGCATACTGTTCTCCAGATGCAGATCAGCTCTGCAGCCTATTCTCTGCCCCCAAGCTGTGCTTACAGTTACCAAGACATAGTATCCCTCTTTGCTCAGTCCCAGATATGAGCCCATTGAGCACAGGTGGACAACAAGACACGAGGAACCCCTCAAACAAAGAAGTGAGCAGAACACATCAGGTGCCAGCTATCTTTTCTTTAGGCCAATATAAGTGCAATCAATGGCTGTCCCTCTTACCAGTTCCCAGGGCTGTCTTCCCATATAAATGACATTTTAAACATGCCCCCTGAACATAAAATTAAGGTACTTGAGCCCAAGACTCAGCAGTGGAATTTGCAATCTGGATAGAATTTCCTCTGCATGAAGTATGCTATCACTGTGCTGGTGTTGTCTCTGTCATCTCTCCTACCACTCTCTCTTACAATGCTTTGCCCTCCCAGAGGTCCCAGCCTCTCTCTAGTCAGTCTTCTCTGTGCCCTTCTCTAAAGTGTGTGATGGACTTTCTTTCTCTCTTGGACAATTTGATTTTCTTTTTGCCCACTCCTCAATTTATCCCCTCCACCCCAAGATATAGTCGCATAGTGTATTAATTTCCACTTTTCCAGCTTATTCCCACATCTTCAAGTTCTGTCTTTATGATTTTATTGCACTTCAGCAGGACCTTAACCGGCATCTCCATCCTTTATCACCTCCTGTTCAGGGCAGGTGAGAGATACAGTTAAAGCACAATTCCTTAGTGCCTAGGAATTGAAAAGCAGTGCCCTCAGCCCCAGTGTCATTCCTGGCCCAAAGGCACTCGCCTCTCCCTTTAGTGAGTAATGTAATCCTCTTCCTCCACATCCCAAACAACCTGCAGTCCTCTTGAATCTCGTCATTGATGATGGTCAGAAATATCACCTTAAGCATGCTCTATCACCTTGCTCAACTCCCTTGCCTTCTGGAGTGTTGGCTCTCAGTACCCAGCTTCAGAATGGCTGTGCGAGCCTCATAGGGGAGCTTGTCAAATGTGTGTTTTCCACCTGCCTGCGCTTTCATTCTGTAGCCAGCTTTGGTGCTCACTGAAGTGTGGGACCCCTGCCACCCTCAGAGACTCATTTTATGTTTTTCCTACTCAACTACAGCTCCTTTCCAGCACATTGTCCCCTTCTGAAACGTGGGTTCCCTGTGTGCTGCCGTTCTGCTGTTCCTCTTCACCTGTGGACCCTAACCTTAGCTCTTGTTCCACAAGCTGTGCTGAGATGGACCGCCCTTGGAGAGCCTCCACCAGAACCCTGTGGCATCTGCTCCATGAAGCCTCTTTGTGGTGATTCAAATCCCCTGGATGCCATAATCTTTGAGAGTTCTCAGTGTTAGGTACGTAGTTGGATACCAGTGACTTGAAGGTCATTGAGGACCCACAATGCTTGCAAAATCAGGACTGAAATTTTGGGATTCTGATTACTGGTCAAAAAAAAAGGGGGGGGCGGGATCTGAGTTTATCCCTGGCCCTGAGTGGGCATTTGACATTCTTGAACTTCTCAGAAATCATGGTGTTCCTATTTAGCAGAGGTTTTCTGGTAAAAACAACAACAACAATAATAACAACAACAACAAAACCCCCCAAAAAAAAAACCCAAAAAATACCAAACCAAACCAACAACAGTAAAACAAATAAACAAACAAAAAAACCCAAAGACCGTTGTCCCCTCACTTCAGCGTTAATCTAAATGGGCCTGTCATTCCCTGGGATAGCGGGAAGAAGCTGTTAGAGAGAGTACAAACAGTACGCAACCTGCCTAAGCATTAGGATTGGCGAGGTGGTCCCTCTGGCCACTGTCCACTCTCACCCTTGAGCACTCCACTTCATCCGGTGATGAGCTCTGCCCATCTTCCATGCTACATTTTGTTCTTCTCAGTCACCAAAGCCTGGGGTCCAGGGCAGAGAGAAATCCCAGGGACATGGAGGTTTGATCAGAGCACCCCTTTTCTACTCACTAATGATTTATCTGAAACTTATTATATCAGGACTTCCCCCAGGGAAACAGTAGGTCTCCTCACCCAGACGTTCTGAGTAAATCATTTGACGTCAGCTTGTGTCCCTCTGCCTGCATTCACGTCCCATGCTCAATTGTACCTGCTCTCAATGGGCAAGCTCTTCTCCTTTTCCAGAACCTGTGCTTTGCCTCTACCCAATTCCGTCCGTCATCTTATTGCTAAGTTGATGACTAGTTAAATTGGTCACCATCTAGGCTGGTGATGAGGGAGTGATCCCCTGCTTATCTCTCTTATACCTCCCTCATTTTCCATAGCAAAATAGTAAGTCTGAGGAAAAATCATATCATCCTAAACATTTTGAGAATTAGTAAATTAGACCAAGGGGTCTAATTCCGTCTGACCTACAGCCCTTTCAGCCAACAACTTAACTCTATTCTATGCTGCTGCGCTTGAAAGTGGGCGGGCAGTTACTGCCTGCATATTTGCATAATGGCTTTCCTGTTGTTTCCTTTGTTCTTTTGTGACTCCTACTAATTGCTTGAGAGTGGCAAAGTTAGCTTCTCAGACTCTGATAGGCACCCTCTCTGCTGATGTGTAAAACACAGGTAAATTGCCTTTTCAAAGCATAATGTAGAATTTATTGGTTTTGCTGTAACTTTTGGATATCAAAGGAGAGGTGGCTCTTCTCTATACTTTTTCACCCCCTGCCTCTAAAGGACAGCCCTTCCTAACAAGAGGTAGGAAAAATAGATGGAGATTTTAATTTTTTCTATAACGTTTACTGATTCAGGTGCAGAGAAGAACAAAGGTTATGCTATGCAGAGGGCATATGCTGTTTTTGTTTGACCCAGGACTTCCCACAGTAGTAAGACCACAGTGGAGCAGCAAGGTGTAGATCCCCAAGAGTCTATTCATTATTCACTTTCTGGATCTATTGCTTCATCTCTCTGAGACAATGGATTCCTCCCCATCTTCCCTGAAGAAAATTCTTCAAAGAATTTTGCTTTATAAAATACATAAAGCTGTTTTTCATACGGATATATTTTCTAAACGACAGCTTTTTAATCAAGTCAGTGAATTTCCAAACAAAGGTAGGAACAAAACTGCCATGTGATCCAACAATTCTACTTCTCACGGCATCATACATCCATAAGAATTAGAGGCAGATTTTGACGAAAGATTTGCACACTCGTTCCTAGGAACATTATTCACAACACAAAGGAGAAGAAGCAATCAGCACTCGCATCCTGGGACAGATTATGAAGGATGTGTTGCATATATAAATGATGTTTTTGAAATTTCGTATCTATGACAAAACCTCCATCAAACCCTAGAGTTGGCGAATCAGTTTAAAACTACAGCATCTCTGGTTTCTGGCATCCTTTGCCAGTTCTTACGTCTGCTGGACCAGTCTGTGAAGTACACAATCGGCCTTGACGTTTCCTCATGCAAACATCCTCGGTATGATCCCATCTCTGCATTGTGGGCTCAGTCCTGTAAGTCCCTGCACAACACTGAGCATTCCAAGCTGGGCCTTTCCTCTAACCAAACTGATGAGATCTCTTGGGGACAGGCTCTACGGATTTTACTAACATCCACCTGCCTCCAAGTGTAATATGCAGCCAGACCTGGGAACAACTGACTAGCGAGGAGGGGAGTGTACAGGCTGTTACCCTGACACACAATCTTAACTTCAACATGATCCCACACTCCAGATCACGCGGGTCTTCATGTACTCAACACTCGCCGCCTTCTAGGGCTGTTGTTGCCACCCCTGGTACTTCAAGCTCTAATCCTGGCAAACTGAACTTCCCAGCACCTGACTCAGCAGCGCAGACATCACTGTTCCACGTTGTTCCCTTCCCCCTCCCCCTGTCATGATTAATTAACCATCGTAGTCACAAGTTTCTCTTTCATCTCTGTCACTGGTATCTGTTTCATCATTGATGTGTATCCTTTGGGGTAGATTTCCTTCCCAGATGAATGCCTGAATAAAAGCAAGTGAACAAATGTGTGACTAAACAAAATGCCTACAGGAATTCTAGAAAATCTGGATGCTGTATCTTCACAGAGAAATTTACATTTCCGGAGGACACTGACTCTCTGTCTCTCTCTGTCTCTGTCTCTGTCTTTCTCTGTCTCTGTCTATCTGTCTGTCTGTCTGTCTGTGTCTGTCTGTCTGTCTCTCTCTCTCTCTCTCTCTCTCTCTCTCTGGAGACAGAGTCTCACATAACCCAGGCTTGTTGCTGAATTCACCAAGTAGCTGTGGATGACCTTGAACTTTTGATCTGGGAGCCTCTACTTCCCAAGTGCTAGGATTAGAGGTGTGCACCATCATGCTTGGCTTATACGTGGCTGGAGATGGAGGCCAGGGTTTGGTGTATGCTGTGCAAGCGCTGTCCTTAGCTGAGTCACCTCCCCAGCCCCCATGGTTTGTTTTTGTTGCCTTTCCTTTTCCTCTAAGATTGTTCGCACAAAAGGAGAGCCGAGATTATAAACAGACCCAGTTTTTTTTATTAGTGTAGCTCTGCCGGAAATGGAAAGATGAAAACCAGCATCTAAAAACCTTGCCTGGAACCACGTCGCTCACAAAGTACGGCAGGAGAAGGCACTCTGAGCATCTCATTGAAGGGTATTTATGAGAAATTAGTGACGCAGCATACTCGAGTGGCTCCACTGTTTCCAAATGCAGCACGCGGTGACTGGTCTGTTGTATCAGAGAGTCAGCGAGCAGAAACGACAATGTGACTTTGTCCTCATACTCATGCTTTGCATGCCAATCCCATCCGGTAGAAACTTTCCTTCAGGTGACTCTGTGGAGCTGCCTGTGCAAACTCTATTGCCAGGTGGTGAGGGGGAGGAGGTCAGGAGAAGGCATGGCACTTAGACACAAGCTTCATTGCCCTCATAGCTGTGGCCTGTGGATCATTTCCCCTAAACTAAACTAGCTGGTAATGGTATAGCTACAGAGTTGTCCATCAGTGCCTTTTCCTCATTAACATAACAGTCAACATAACACTCCAGCAGGCCCTGCAACACAATTGACTGGGCAAAGCAATGATTGCCAAAAGGCCGAGAAGCCACTTATGAAAGGTGGAGGTTCTCTGTGGGCATGAGAAGTGACTGCTCACATAGAGACCTGTTCAGGAGAGGTAGCTAAGACCAAGACACACTCTTTTCTATGAGTCTTCATTATGAAATTGAACAAAGACCCGTAGATCTTATCATGTGAAAGTCTACAGCCACCAAAGCTAAGGTGAGAGTGACTTTGGGCTGCTCAGGGAGGTGACAAACACAAGTAGAGGGAACAGTAGGACTTCCAAGGTTCAATCCACAGCAACCCATTTGCCTCTTTAAATGTAGCTTCTCCAGGTGGGCGGTGGTAGCGCACGCCTTTAATCCCAGCACTCGGGAGGCAGAGGCAGGTGGATCGCTGTGAGTTCAAGGCCAGCCTGGTCTACAAAGTGAGTTCAGGACAGCCAAGGCTACACAGAGAAACATTGTCTCGAAAACCCCCCCCCCAAAAAAAAAAAAAGTAGCTTCTCCAAACTTAAATTAGGCTCAAGAATGCTGTGATTATGTGAGGTGAGGCACAAAGTCACGGGATGAAATGGGCAGTCAAGCCCTTTGGAAACCGGAAGCTATTGTATGCAGATAGGAGGGATTTGTTTTGTGCACAGGACTTGTTAGCCGTGATAGCCATCTGAAACCAGACAGCTTCATCAGAGTAGCATATTGATTTTGTTCCAGTTTTGCAAATATATGACTGTGAAGACATAGACTAGGAGGACATGCGCGATTGAATATTAGAAGAGATGATTGTATTTGCTGTTCTACATTAACCTAATAAATAACTCCATTAGCAGTGTGTCCTTGGAGATGAAAACTGCCAACACGTTTCCATCAGAGAAGACAGTGAACAATAAAACCCCTGGAAGGATACTGAGATCAGATATTTGTGTTATTTACAGTTCAAATTTGGACCGCCGTCAGTATTGTGCCTTTATTCATTTCCCTCTTCAGTGGTTTGTAATGTGTTAACATTTCTCTTCTCTATCTGTATTCATAAATAATGCCTGTAGGTTGACAGCTTTCAAATTGAATTCTCCAGTTGTAAGCTCCTTCTCTCCAGCTCCCGATGACCAGCATCCTTAGACAGTATCACATTCCAAGACCCTGCGAAGGAACCAGCTTTGAGTTTTTTAGCCCTCTAACCTGGACAACGGCTACTCAGTTTTCCAGTTCTTTTACCCCAGACTCTGCGATCATTCTTGGCATCCTCTTCTCACATAATACATGGATGCATCAGTAAACCCTGTCAGCTCTGGCTTCCGAGGCTATGCAGAATCTAGCAACTTCCTCCCAGCCTTCCTTCCCTCTTGCCATCTCTGCTTCCTGCCATTTCCACTTCCCACTATTGCCTCTTTCCATCATTGCTTCCACTTCCCCAGCAACGTCCTACTTCCGTTATTGGCTTTACTCTTTAATTGGTACCTCTGCTTGGGCTCTTATCATACTTCCCATTCATACATAGACTCTGACTCGATGGGCAGAGGTGGCTGTGAAGTGTTGGGCAGACCATGCTGGTCCTGTTTTCATCCTACGGACTTTCTTTATTTTTTTTTTTCTATGTATAATCTGTATTTATTTATTTTTTAAATTTTATTAATTTATTCATATTACATCTCAATGGTTATCCTCTCCCTTGTATCCTCCCATTCCTCCCTCCCTCCCATTTTCCCCTTACTCCCCTCCCCTATGACTGTGACTGAGGGGGACTTCCTCCCCCTGTATATGCTCATAGGGTATCAAGTCTCTTCTTGGTAGCCTGCTATCCTTCCTCTGAGTGCCACCAGGTCTCCCCATTCAGGGGCCATGGGCAAATATGAGGCACCAGAGACTTTCAACCTCAATAAGAACATAAAGACCCACTTGAGCTGCTCAGTGCATTGGCAGTACATTATCTTATGAGTATTCTTCAGTTCCTCTTGTCTCGGTGGCCTCCTGCCTGTGGCCAAACATGCCAAGTATTCTGGGTAGGTAAGGAGGAGAGAATGGTATCCTTGAAGCTGTGGGTCTCAAAGATAAACTCCAGTGCCTGTGGGTGAGTGGGGGGGGGATATGATGGATAATATTTCAAAGAAACAAGATTCAGCCAGGTAATAAATAGTCAAGTATGTCCAAAATGTTGGGCTTTATCCGATAAAGAGAGTCTATAAGGAGTTAAAGCAAAATGATGTCATGATCAGGTTTTCATTTTAAGAATTTTAGGTGGAGGATGTACTGAGAAAGGTCAGAGAGGGAATGAAGGATTGCACTAGGACACAGGCAGAGCGGTAGCACCCAGGGCATTGGTAGTAAAGAGATTGGTTAAGATTAATTCAGAAAGTAGGGCATGTTGCACTGTATGGTATAAATTGTCAAGGTGAGAAGCAAGAGAGATCTCTCTCATTGGTCAAAATAGTAGAACAGAATGATTCATTTCCAGTTGGTTTTCAGTTAGATGGCTGTAGGAGAGTTCAATCAGTGCTTTGAAATAACTCCTTAGAGTCAGGTTTAGGAAGTGCAACTTATGCAGTAAAAAGCCGGCTCATAAAAGCCCGAGTCTCTCGTTCTAAAGTGGTACCTTTGTGTGGACCCTGCGCCACATTCTGTAGAGAAGACACACTTTCTTCTCTCATCCCTCTGGGAGGAGGCGAGCTGGGTGTCACGTGGCTTCTCGGTGGGTTGGTTGTTTTATTAGACACTTTTTTCATATTTTGGTACTTGTTCCCAGGTGTATCATTTTCCATTTCACACCCCATAAATATGTACATAAATATTTTAGCAGTTTCTGTCTCTGCAGGTTGAATATGTGCCATATAACGGATAATAGCTCAAACTGAAAAGTTCCCAGGTAATAAATTGCTCTGTTCTCCAAATTTAGATGACTCTCAAATTCAGGAATATTGTGCTATGGTTAGCAGACTTGAGCCACAACACTCACCCCAAAATCAAGGTCTCCATTTCTCTTCCTCCTCCTAGTCCTCCTTACCCTCACCCCATTGTTATCCTCCCTGTCCTCTTCCTTCGCCTCCATTTTGAGGCAAATTCCTGTTCTGTAGCCTAGGCTGGACTGCATCTCACTATGTAGCCCTCAAACTCACAGCAATCCTACTGCCTTACTCTCTTGAGTGCTGTTATTACAAATTTGAGTTACCACATCTAGCTCACTTTGTTTCCCTTTTTATTGTGGCACCGAGGATTGAACTCAGGTCCTTGTGTGTGCTGGGCAAGAGCTCTAGCACTGAGCTACAGCCCCAGCCTTCCATTTCAATTTAAAAATGAGATTGCCTGGTGAATGGACTCAGCAAGCCCAATACCTTTGAAGGCAAAACATTTAGAATCCATAAATGATGTTTTCTGAGGCTATGTAACAGCAACGGTGTCACACACACAAAATGAAGAGATGGTTGGCAGGCATCACAAGCCCCAGGAAGTAAGCAGAGAAACACAGCTGCTTCTGAGCCCTTTGTGTAGAGAGGAGAATTCAGTACAAACCCACACTTTGCAAAACCATCACCCTGCCATGCTGCTGATGTAGATAGATGGCCCAGTGTCTATGCTCCAAGAATAATTTAAATGGAACAAAACATGTTGACAAAGACAATAAACTTATTAAAACATAAAGTCTTATCACTTGGTGAAGTCTGTTTTACTAAACGGAAGCTGCTTATAGCCCATCAGAGAGCCTTTCATAGCAAGTGCTGACCTCATGTGATCACAAGCCCAGCTGTGTCTTTCCCCCCTTTGATGCATTTCACATGTGCGTATCTCTTAAGAAAATTGAATATGAGTATCAATATTAAACGATGTCTTTGTCCTGGTGAGCCTCTGCCTCACGAAGCTGATGTAGCCACTGTCCTGGCAAAGCAGAGGGTGAGCAGTGTGGCATTTGTGTCCGGGCAGGACTTTGTTTTCCTACAGTACAGGACAATGTGGTCACTCTGTGTCTTCGGAGGCACTTTGTGAGAGGAGGAGCAGGTTTTGAGATGATATCCTATGTGGAGGAAACTGCATCTATAGCTGTTGATGTGACCTAAGGCAACTCAGGCTCTCTATCATCGTGGCCAGTAAAACCAAAGAAGACAAAGTCCATGGAAAACAGTGTCTGCTTTTGATAACAGGGTGTATAGGGGACCGACATTCTTTTGGCTTTGTTTGGAAAGATACAAACTTGAATTGGGTTTTTTTTTTTCTTTACTTGCATAGGGGGAAAAGAGAATCCAGGAATCTGTTAATCCATTAAATTTTAGCATAAAAAATAGTAGCAGAATCCCTTTTTCTAAGTTTTCTATAGAAGCTCCAATTACAAAGTGGTAAAGAGAATTGCCATGGGAAGCCAGCAGGGAGGGAGAAGGCTAGGACCTGCCTTTTCAACCAGCAGACTGGCTCAAACACAGGCACCAAAGGCAGACCTTTGCCAGATAAACAGGCAGAGGCCCAGGCCTTCACTTAAAGAGCTACAACCATGTATAAGAAGTGGTGAGAATTGCTGACAGCCCCGAAGGGCTTACCAGAGCCTGGGAACAGGTGGCCCAGCTGCCTCTCCCTGGATCTGGATCTGGATCTCCCTGGATCTGTCTGAGACACCTCATCAGTCCTGCTACCCGCCATGGAGCCAGGCAACAGAGCCAGTGCACGGTGTTAATTCTACTAGACAGGATTCTGTTCTAGCCCTTCTGGCCAGGATGGACAGACCAGGATGGGAGGTACTGACTTGTGAAAAACTCACCCAAACTTGTGGCATATGAGTTATTCCATGTTAGTTTGTGCCATTGAAAGAAAACAAAATAAAATATGAACTCCCTCCCCAGTAAACCCAACAAAAGCCTAGGTGAAATTCGGAAGCATCGTGCTGCCAGTCACTACTATTCCACACTTTGTGGTACAGTAGCTTGAGGCTCATGCGACATCACAGAATAGTTTGAAATAAAATTAGCAGACTCACTTTTTCTTTCTTTCAAGCAAGGACTAGAAAAACCTCCCAGTTGGCAAGTTAAAAGTTTCTCTAATTTTGTTCAATGTTTCTACTACAATGTGCTCCAGATTCTACTTATTAAAATTTCATTACATAGCCCTGGCTTGTGTGGAACCCACCGTGTAGACCTGGCAGCTCTGGCTGGTGTGGAATCCACTGTGTAGACCTGGCACCTCTGGCTGGTGTGGAACCCCTACGTAGACCTGGCATCCCTGGCTGTTGCAGAATCCACTGTGTAGACCTGGCATCCCTGGCTGTGGCAGAATCCACTGTACAGACCTCACAGCCCTGACTAGTATGGAACCTACTATGTAGATCTGACTGGCCTAGAAAGGCATGCATCGCCATGTTTGATATAACTCTATTTTCAAGAGGGATTGAACTATTTAGTACATGAATGTAAACTAGCTTGAGAGTGTTGCAATCAGATTTTCTGGGATGAACATCTTTACTAACTAGAAGCTATGTGGCTCTAGGTACACTTCTCACCTACTCTGTGCCTTAGAAAGGATTTAATAGTAATGGCGATACCCTAGTGTTGTTAGTAGGGACTAAGTAATACAGTGCATTCAGCTCTTGAAATGACTGGCCCATAGAGAGGCCTCAGTGAATGTTATTATTTGTTCATAATGGGCGATACTTTCCCTTAACTGTTTAGAGAAAATTTAATGCAATTTAACTGTTATGTTTTAGAAGGTGTAGATACATTAATGAAAAATGTTATGGATTTAAAGGCTGAAAGTTAAAATTTTTGCCAATTTCTTTCCCAACTTCAATGTCAACTGGAGGCCAAACTTTTGAGTGGAATACGGTGTTTATGAAAAGGAGAAAAAGGGGGACGGATAAACACCAATTCTTCTAGGAAATACTCATTTTCCTTTCTTTCTTAACTAACCATTTGTCATTGTGACCTCTGCCGTGGAATGGGAGGAGAAAAGAAAAGAGGCAAGTCTCAGCCTGAGTGTGATCCTGCTGTAAAGTCAAAATCTGGCGTTTCTGGATAGCCTCTGAGCTCAGTACAAAAACAAACAAACAAACAAACAAACAAGCAAACAAACAAACAGACACCAAAACTGATCGACTCCCTTTCTCAGTGGAGTCCCCTCTTTGCCTGATCTGGGGAACCCTAGGTCCCCCAAGGAGCATCACAGAGCCCTCAGGGAAGATTACAGGCCTGACCCTTTCCTGATAAGAAACCTGTCAGCAAGCACCTGGGGATTCCTGGAGATACCCACTCGATGCTAATGCAATGTCTTGGTGTCTTGACTTTCAACCAATCACCTATTAACTGTAGCTGGAGATTCTCCCCAACCCATAGGATAATTAAGTACTGTCTTTCCCTCTTAAGCTAGTGCTGTTTTGTTATATGCAGATTAAGTATCCCTGGCACTTCTAGCCCCAGCGACTCAGACACCTTCACCCTCAAATCCCTCTCCACTGCCCATGGTTTATAAATCACTGATTCACAAATAAAGTTTGACTGCTTTGCTCTCTCACTCCACTTCTCTACCATGACCATCTGCGATTCATTTATTCTGGGGATGAATTGCTGCTGGACACCTGGGGCTTGACTGTCAGTCAAGGCATCAAGGCAGCAATGGTGGAGCTGCCTTGGCAGCCGCTGAAGCCCTCTCCATCACTGTGAAATCAGTGCTGACCACTGGTGAAGCACTGGCCAGGTCTGTGTCTCACCAGACCTATCTTCCAGCTGGTTTCGGGCATCTGCCCTCATCCTCTGCCATACCTAGTGTGGCGGCTTAACAAAGGGCTGTAACACTTTTGGCATCATCACAGGCATTTGGAACTCCCGAGTTCCAATCTCATTTTAAAAGAGCCAACTTTAACACCCAGTGGACAACTCATTTCCACCTCCCCCGGTGAGACCAGGAGCCTTGCCTAATGCATAGACCTCACCTTGAGGAACCCAGGGCACAGCTGGATGAGGAATGCCATGCTTAGGCCTTCCCAGGGCTTGGGGTGATGGCATTTTAATCTCATGTCAGCTCTCCTCACCATTATACTTGCAACCATAATGGTTAGAATGTTGATAGGAGCCCAGATCTCATTGTAGGTTTATAGAAAGCCATGGGTGTAGAGGAGGCTGTGGGTTTGAGGAGGCTATGGGTGTGGGTGGGGATGTGGGAGTAGGTAAGGTTGTGGGCATAGAGGAGACTGTGGGGGAGGAGGAGGCTGTGGGCGAGGAGGAGGACTGGTTAGAGACAACCATCCCAGAATGATCCATTTATATTGCCATGGCTTCCTTCAGGGATTGGCAGGATGGAGTTGATAAGGCGCTGTCGACTTCAGCCAGCCAACTAGTATGGCTGTGTGGATGGCTGGCCTAGTTGTAGGTTACAGAAGTCCTGGCATGGGCAGGTTACTGTCCATCCTTACAACTGCCTGGCATCTCTTCTCAGCTGTGCAAGGATACTGGCCAGGCCTGGGCTGAGGGCTGGCTGTGGTCTGTGTCCCTGTGGTTTGTTTGTTTTTCTGCTGTGTTTGGGACACCAGGGTATCCACGGAGATGTGCTCATGTGCTATGGCGACAGCATTCAGTTCAGTTGATACCAACTGCTGTGTTGGTTGTGGGGACATCCAGAGTCAAACTTTGTAGCAAAATTTGATGACTTTTTCCAAGACCCTGGATAGGAAACTTGGGCTCTGGAAACGAGATATTCAGCTGTATGGGGTTAGAAAGTAGACGAAGGTGAATCACTGAAAGGATGGAGTAAGATGTTTACATTTGCATGCCATTAAGGTTTTAAATAGTGTTCTTCTTTGGATAAACTTACTTCCTTCGTAGAGTCCTTCTTAAGGCTCTAGAAGATGGCTTTCAGGAGAAAACATTCTAGGGCTAGGGTGATAGATGAGTGGGTAAGTGACTGCTTTGAAAGCACAGGGACCTAGCTTGATTCTCTAGAGTCCTTGTGTGTGTGTGTGTGTGTGTGTGTGTGTGTGTGTGTGTGTGTGTATAAAGAATTTTATGAGAATGAGAGACCATGTCTCAAAAAAAATCAATGCAGCTGGTACTTAGAAAATGGTAGATTGTCCTCTGGCCACCACATGTACACACACACACACACACACACACACACACACACACACAGAGGGGGACAGATTTAGTTCTGACGTGTGCCTAAGGGAATTTTCTAAATTCCTCTAGGATCCATAAGGCCACTTAATAATGTGTGTGCGGAATATATCTATCACCTGATGAGCCTGTAGCAGTCTCTGGCTACCTGCCTCAAGCCCATTATCTTATAAATTACAAGAAGCCTTTGAGTGGCTCTTCATGTTTTACTCATGAGTCTCCTGGGACTCAGGGACCTGAAGTCATCACCAGAGGTTCTGATAAGTAATGTGCAATGGGGAGCTTAGCCTCAGGGTGCTGGGTAAGGAGTGATAGTACTAGCAGTTGTTCCTAGTGTGTCTGTGAGGAACAAATGTGTGTATATACACATGTCGGCATGTACAATATAACATGTATGCACTCATGCATGTCAGAGACAGAACACAACTTAAAATGGTGTATCTATCTATCTATCTATCTATCTATCTATCTATCATCTATTTATCTACCAATAAATCATCTATGTATGTATCTATGTATCTATGTATCTATCATCTATTTATCATCTATCTGTCATCTATCCATCCCATATGTGTGTGTGTGTGTGTGTGTGTGTGTGTGTGTGTGTGTGTGTGTGTGTGCATTCCACACAGGATTCATTTGATCAGTGGTATCATCTTTATGGGGATTATCTTCCCTTCTATAGAGACCATCTTGCTTCTCTAGAGGAATATGGGTACCCAAGAAAGCCAAGGGGTGAATGAAGAAGTGTCTGCTGAAGCTGTCCACATACTCCCAGGAACAGTTCTAGTTACTCCTCCTCATCTTATTATCCACGGTTCCTTCACATGGCCTATCCTGTGTTAAGTAATAAGACACTTCTATGCTGTGCTTAATAATGATGGCAGGCCTTTTAACCCTATCTTCGTTACCATTCATAGCTAGAACCAGAGGTTTGTCCCCATGGGGAGCTTTCCTTGCCAACCATACTGTTCAAGGCTGCGATCAAATTTACATCCACTGGCCCAGAACTTGATAACGTGCACAGGGAATGGCTATCAGCAGTGTCGGCGTGAGGCCAAGCAGAACACGCTGGGCACCTCCAAGACAGATCCCTGGAGACAGAGGGCTAACCCTTCAAATGCTGTTCTTCAGTGAGAAATATCATTAGATCTCAAGGGTCTTTCTCATATCCTCTTCCCTCCAACACTTCCCCAGCCTTAGCATAGTCTAGGACATTGGACATGGACTGATCTGTTTAAAAACAGATTAGCGTAGTCATATAGCGAAGAGTCTTCTTGGAACATATCGCCTACAAATTAAAGTTATAATCCATATGATGTTACAGAGAGATAAGCAGACCTAGCAAGCAGAGCCAGGGTAGGGCAATGCTCTGTTCTGCTACCCTACAGCACAACCAATGTGGTTAGTCAAAGAAGAAGGGAGTATTGAAATATATATATATATATATATATATATATATATATATATATATATATATATATATGTGTGTGTGTGTGTGTGTGTGTGTGTGTGTGTGTGTGTGTGTGTGTGTGTGTGTGTAAGATAAAGTCTGCATTCTCCTGAAAGAGCCAAAATAAAATCCAAGTAAAGTAGAATTGAAGGCTTAAAAATATATTATGCTGAACAAGATCTAGGGGAATCATTTTAAAGTTTGTCAACAAACCCAGAAACCATAGGGCAAAAGACTGGCATACTTTACGGCACTGACAAAGAGCATGATGTCCTCTGTATTTAAGTACAGGGAAAAGAGTTCACTAGTGTGTTAGCAATAGTGCATCCAGCAGGCGCAATTCGGAGAACACACGAATAGATGTTATTTGGACTATTAAAAAACTTGAAAAGGAAACAGGGACATTGAGAGCTTATCATGCCCAGGCCTCTTCTTTCTATTATCCATTCTTATCTCATCCATTATCTGTCTGAAAAATAGTGTGGATTCTCTGTGTGCTTCTTGCTTTAGCTAGTCTCCATGTTGTTTCTTTATTGCTAGAGATTATTTCATCTCTGCTACCTTGCTTCTATGAAGTCTTCTTCCCCAAACCCCTACCTCTGTTCTGAGAAATGATGAGAGATTACCTTTAAAAACTGACTTTTCAATACCTATGGACATTGGAAGGCAAACTAGAAGCCCTTAGACTCCCTGGCATGTGGGATTCATGAGCACAATTACTATTTTATGGTTTTGTTTTGTTTTGTTTTGTTTTCTTCTCACCTTGATAATGGCAGATCACAAAAATCTTTTCTAATATGACCTCTACTGGTACTTACAGCTTGGAATTATTTTCATCTTGCATTTAGAGCCCATGAAAGTCAGGGCTGCACAGACCCTTTAGCACACCTCATCAACTCTCCCATCCTGAACTTGAACGGCCTCCACAAAATTCTCTTTCTATCCATTAACATGCTTGCTCCAGTCGTGCCAGCTTATGTGAATGAACCCAGAAAGCAGGACAGAAAAACAGTGTGAAAGGAAAGATAGCAACCTCCTCACTCTGAAATCTCAGTGTGTTCCTATACCTCTCTGCCATACAGGAAAAACAAATTAAAAGTCAATTGCAGATTATTTTGTAAGAGGTTTTTGCTGTCTGAGTAAAACTCCCACTCTGCCGTACACGCTAATAAACTTAAGTGGTAATGTTAGAACATTTATGTGAATGAATTATGCCTAAATTATCAGCTCATATTATCATATGAATAATTGCTGTTGCCTTCTGTCCCAGCAGTGCTATCATCTCTAATAAAGCAGTTTATACTGGCTGTAAGTGAAACGACAGTGCCCTAGAAAACTAACATTATATTGTTTTAATAATGAAGAAGCAAAGTTATTCAGGCAGCTCTTATTGGCTTCCCAACTCTCCGGATTAGCTTTAAGCCAGACCAATTAGATCTATGAGGAAAAGACAGTTGACTGACCCTGGATTAGCTGTTGTATGAAACACCCCAGTTTCCATCTATTCAGAGGCCCTGGTGAGAGGGCAGAGTCTGTTTCTGGCCTTCTTCTCCCTCTTCTTCCCAACCCTGCAAACTCCTCCTACAAGAATTCGAGTCCCTACAAGAGAAAAGAAATGGAAAATAATGGTCCTACCTTTGGTGCATGGTGGCCATGGTATGGACAATGAGAAGTTGTTTAGTCTATTGAGAGGGCTGGTTAGTACAAGGCTTGGATTTAAATGAGGCAGATTGGCTGTGTGCAAACAAAGAAGAAATGACCTGAGGGGAGGAAACAGATCCCCACAAATGTCACATTGGGTCACGTGGAACTGAAGAGCCACTGACATTCGATGTTGGGCAAGTGCATTACGATGATGCTGTGCGCGTGCTAAGTTCTGCTGGAGTCTCAAACCACAAGCACTCTCAGAGTTGATAATTGCCCAGGGAGATGATCTCCTTTCTGTTCGCTGAGATCTAACAGAGGGAAAGATGATCCTGTCCAGAGAGTTTTAATTTGCTTAAGAGCCTTAATCAGATGATAATGTTTTCCCCCTGCGGACCCCTCTCTCTGTCTGTCAAGAGGAGCCCAGCTGCTAAAGCTGAAAACACGGGCAGACACACACTCCCTGTTAGGAAAGAAAGCATTGCACACAGGTGGTCCAAGTGTGGTATGTACACATGGCTGTACCTCAGATGGTTTCTGTTACATTTACAGAAAGTGTAAGGGGGCTACCTAGATCTGTGGCAATGAGAAAAAGCAAGTGTGATAATTAACTCACCCTTTTATCAAGAGAGTAAGTTTGGATGGGAGGTGTGTGTTTGTGTGTGTGTTTGTGTGTGTGTGTGTGTGCGCGTGTGCGCGTGCTTACTCATTATTCATGCAGTAAAAATCTATTTGATCTGAGCCCAAGAAATTGGAGTGCTCTTTGGTACATGTTGGTTCTTGGAGTGGGAGGGAGGGTAAGGATGCAGGGACTAGGAGGAGCATCCTTCAATAGAGCAAAGTGTTCCGTCCTGTTGGTAACTGAGCCTCACTAATCTTCATTAGTCTGCATACGGGAAACTATTCCAATCCTCTTGCCTTTGACTAGCTTCTCACTCACACCTGATGAGGCTTTCATGCTGAGTAGAGGATGCCCCTGGACACATCAGATGCTGTCAGCCATTGCAGTGTGATGGCTGAGTCCTCCTGTAGTGGACTATCTCCTCCATCGCCCTTTTGAGGCAGATAAATGTAGCACTACCGAGGGCAATCCCTCGCTAGCTAGTGTTTTGTGTTTTCTGTATATCCTCTTTGTCCTCTTGGAGAAAGTTGGACAACACAATCTGTATATAAAACAACACCATTTCTTGTTGAATAACTCATTTCAACCTAGCTTTTCTAGGCAGGGCAGATGATCTAGTTGGTACCTCATAGAACCCAGTCTCAGCCAACTATTGTATCACGGTCAGGGTGGAAGAACACCATG
This sequence comes from Acomys russatus, assembly GCF_903995435.1. NCBI lineage: Eukaryota > Metazoa > Chordata > Mammalia > Rodentia > Muridae > Acomys > Acomys russatus. The sequence goes on along the minus strand of NC_067151.1, from coordinate 11,383,908 downwards.
TCCTCTGCTGAGCATCCTGCCTTGAAGCCTGAGCCACGTACTCTGGCCATCCTTCTCTCCTGCTTCTGTTTTCTGAGTGCTATCAATAACTTAGGCTAATTTATCCTTCTAAAGAACCACACTTTTGTGAACAGTATAGGAGGCAGCACTAGCAGAGAGCACAGGCAGAGAGCACTAGCCAAGAGCACTCCCGCACTCAGAGTCTGGGCTTCAGAAAGCTCTGCAGCTCTCAGGATTGTAGAGATGGAAAGAAAGCTGTAGCCGTGGCAATGAAAAATGCCTCCTGGTCCCAAATTCATCCTCTTAAGGTCTTCAGAGTTAAAAAGTCCAACCAAAGGAAGCCCATCATTGGCTAAACACTTAGTAATTCAGTCATATTGGAAACAAAGAGATTAAATTTCTAACTGAATATTCTAACCACAGAATATAATCTCCCACTGCTGAATTAGATAACGTTTTTGGAAAATTCCCAGCCAAGAAGAGATTGGAAGCCAGTGTTATTAAGTTCACTTTTCATATCTATATAATTAAATTCTGGTTAGGACATGAAAATAAAATTTGGCCAGTGATGAGTGTATACTAATGCAATTGCTTGTCTTTCCTTATGAAATGCAGGTAACAAGCACATTTTGAACAGCCAGTTATTCTATAAGCACAATAGCAGTTTTAATAGTGTTCTAAAATTTCTGAAATACACATCCAACGTGGAGCATTAACTCTGAGTTAGCCATTTACTTTTCAAGTAAATGTGTCCCGTAAGCCAAGTCACTTAGTGTCCTAATCCACTCATTTTACTGAATTCAAAACAGAGCGTTTTCCATTTTTTTCCTACAGTCAGCTGAACACGAAGAAAGTTGGTTTATTTTGAAAGATGACACACCTCACAGAGTTCTTTGTATGTGTATAGAAAGCTAGCATACACCATCCATTTTCTTCTTCAGTCTTACTATTGGGGAATCTCAGGAAAGAAACTAGCTGTTTCTTCATGATCACATGTTTTTTCCTTTGTGTAAAAATAATGCTCTAACCAGGGCAATTTTTTGATATAATCTTATTTCATAAAGATTGCTGTCCCACTTCTTGTAAGTATGCATGGAAACAAAATCATATACAAAATCTCCCTGGCTTGGGGAGACCAAAAGAAATATGCAATGGGTAAAAGAGAATAAAAGATGGTTCTCAGGGCTAATTCCATACTTTAGTTTATGTAGGAATTAGTAGTGGGGGTGGGGTGCCCAGTCCAGACAATTCAATGATTTCAGCATGTATTTTAAGAACAGATGAAAGAAAGAAAGGGAGACATACTTTTCTCTGACTTTGTAGGAACTTGAGGTGAGATGTGGAAAAGGCAACAGGAAACTTACAATCATGGACAAACTTCTGACCTGAAAGTTATATATGTTTTTCAAAAGATCCAGGTCTGGGGATTGTGACAGCCTAAGTGGTGAAAGGAACCCTTTGATTTTTTTCAAACCCTTGTTTCAAACAAGGGCAACTCAGACATGTCCAGGTAAAACCTTTCCCCCGACGGAACCTCAGGCTGCATGACGCTCTGTCAAACACATGAGCATACGTCCTAGGTACCAAGACTGCTCAGCTTCCATAATGTGAGGTCAGCGAGCATCTGAATAGTTTGGGCACCAATGTGTTTCCCAAGACCCTAGTTTGTCCTGAATATTTATGCAAAATCTCTTGTAGCTTTTCTTCCTAGTTAGCGGTTAGCCACTAAACAATACTTTGGAGTAGGAGTCACGGCAAGTTACTGCTGTCTTTGCCTTTTCCTAGATGGCTTCCTTGACGTCTTAGGCTTGAGTCTCCTCCTATGTGTTCATAAACTGCCTGTTGACAGCTTGTGACAGTGAGTACAGACCATGCTTGGCTTGCAGTTGGTTGACTGAAGATTTTCCAACTACACAATGGTTTGAGAGGGACACATATTTAGTAGAGCCTGCGCTTCAGGTTTTCAATTTCATTTCTTCCAGAATGTCATTCTCTACTGCCCTGCTTGCCAGACACATGGACATGAGAGCAAGAGCGAACCTCTGACACTACCGTGTGTGGTGCCACTGTGATGCTCGGCAGAGCAGTTGTATGATCCGCATTTTTAAAAACCTCACTATATTCTCAGCTTACATGATGAGCTTGTCAGGATCAAACGTCACTGTAAGGTGCGGCGCATCTGTGAAGCTGAAACTCAGTATGCTAGTTTTCACCCTGGCTATTGGGGAGGACTGGCTGAGAACACAGAAGTCTGAGAACGCCTTACGGATGGTGTAACACACAGTCCACTCAGTTTAACCACACAGCCAACCAAGCATCTTGATAACCCTTCATCTAGTGATTTTTCAACATGTATTTTACTATTTCTATAGAATGCGCCACCAGATGAGTTTATCTTATTTTTGCTTTTAACCTTTTGTTATTGCCTCCCCCAACTAGAGTGAAAGCATACTGCAGTTACGTAGTTTTGAAAAATATCCTATTCATGTCATTGCATCCATTTTGCTTGGGAACAGGGAGCTCAAGTGATGACATGGCTGTCATTCTATAATCAAAGCTGGTTGAAGGATGGCTGGCCACCTGACTCTAGGGTGTTGAAAGCCCCATGGAGGTAGTTTCTTGGGAATTGTCACAAAGAGGGTAAAGAGAATTGGCATGATATAATGCTTGCAGAAATGAAAACATGTGTGAAGGGGACTCCTAAGGCAGCCATGAAGGCTGTGAGGACATATTGAATATGAAGAAGACACATTCAGAAAGCAGAGAGAAAAGATGTTCATGGGACAAAAGGTCTATACTGTTCTGCAGCTGAAGGAAAGGATGCTATGAGGAACAAAATGAAAGTGAATCCAAAGGTGGAGATGCTGGCTGTTGGCTTCATATTTGGTACCCTCCATCTCCAAAGAAGCTTTTGCCTCAGGATCTTCTTCTACAATGACCTGAGTCTTCCCAATTCCCAATTCCTGTGCTTTCAGTAGACATATGTTCTGGACTCTGAAAATTTCAAATTCAACTACTTTTATTGATGTCTAACTTAGAGTGCAATGTGTTTTAGTGTGTGCATTTTGAAAGAATCAAACATTAGGATAGCATTTTATGGTTTGTAGTATCTTAATGAAAATTCTGCTCTTTGTTACTCAAAGCAGTACTGCTGTCCAACAAGTGGCTCCTGAATTCCTTTAGATGAGGTTTCTCTCTTGCGTCCTGAAACATCACTCTAGTCTCTCCTATAGATCAGGAACTTAATTTTACCCACCAAGTTCCTAGAACAGAGCTTGTCTCAGCATTACAGAAGTTTCTGGGTAAAGCCTTCAAAGGATACTAACACGTTTTCAAGACTGGCTAAGGAGTGATATCATCAGTTCTAACTGCAGTTGCCTCTATGACTTAGCTAGACTCTGGATTACAAACTTTTGGAGTTGAAATTTAGAACATTTCTTTCTTCAGATATGCTTATGTTTGTATTTTGTTGATAGAAATCTCTGAAGAATCTTATAATACTTGTTATGAGGATTTTTTAATAACAAAGACAACAAAACACAACACTCTAAACATATCTCACTGTAACGTGGTTCCAGATTTGTTGCTTTGAGTTTCTAAGCCATGGTTTGGGTTTTTTATTCTTCTTTCAAAGACATAGTGATGGCTCTTCTTCCTGTGTAAGTGGCATCCTGAGTAGGGTGGGTGAGGTCATTCCCACAGGACCAAAATTTGCCTAAAAATAGTAGATTTTTACCTTTGTTTCATTTTTCTCTCTTAGTTTTAAAGACATTAAACTAAAAGACAGAGGAGGGAGGCAAAGGATAAACCAAAATGAAAAAGATTCTGAGGGCTCCTCGGTGGCCACGGAGAGAACACTGGGACTACACTTTCCTATGCTTCTGTAGGTGTAACTGGGTATGTAAGAAGTCCTAAGAAACTGCTCTATGTACTGTGTCCATGTGACTGAGAGTCCAGGTAATCTTACATTACTACCAGAAGATTCCAGAAAAAAAGGTATCTGGCCTGCAGATGGTTCTACCCTCTAGAAAAGATCAGTGGTGCCCTGTTCTGTTAGCAACTGTGTTAAATCCGTACATTCATTGTTATCCAGGTCATGGTTATGGACACCTGTGACCATCTTGTTACGTTCTATGTAAGCAGTGGGGGAAATAAGCCACACAGGGGACATAGAAACAAATGATGGTCAAGAGTCTCACCAGGACCCTGGCAGTGGTGGCGCACACCTTTAATCCCAGCACTTGGGAGGCAGAGGCAGGCGGATTGCTGTGAGTTCAAGGCCAACCTGGTCTACAAAGTGAGTCCAGGACAGTCAAGGCTATACAGAGAAACGCTATCTCAAAAAACCAAAAACAAAAAACCAAACCAAAACAACAGTCATAGCAGGTTTCAAGATAGAGCCAACTAGTTAGTGAAAAGTGTTACATATGCTTATAAAGGGCAGACTTGTGAGCTCTGTCTTGTAGAGGAGTGGGGAGATGGACTTAAGGAAAAACAAGCTGAGTTCACAGAAATGGAAAGTGTCAGCCAGAAAAGCCAGAAAACAGACCTTTTGAAGGAAGTGAAATGATCTATGGCCCTGTCCCCATGAACGTGTCTGCTGCTGTTTGTGAGAAGAGAACCGATGAGAAAAGACCTGGGATGCAGTGACATGAGCTGCCCTGGGTCACTGCAAAACTGCCTGGGATGCAGTGACAGGAAGCTGCCCTGGGTCACTGCAAAACTGCCTGGGATGCAGTGACAAGAGCTGCCCTGGGTTACTGCAAAACTGCCTGGGATGCAGTGACAGGAAGCTGCCCTGGGTCACTGCAAAGGTTCTTCAGTGCAGCTGGGAAGAAAAAAGGGGAGCACTGGGAGAGAAGTTAAGGAGTGTACATACTCCTGAAGGATTTCTTCTTTAACCCAAGGACCACAGGGGTCCATTGGAGGACTCAGAGAACAGTAAGGTTGGAGTTCATATCAAGAAAGGCAAGAGAGTTGGGGACAGAGGGATGTCATCACAAGTTGATGTGCTACCAGAGTCCCTCATGACATAGATGTCAGCCGCAACCTCACTCTGTCATTTGCCACTATGAGTCTTCACGCACGCAACAATTTTTGCAGCTTGGAAGTTAAGCATCACTCTCTGAAACAAGTGAACTATCTAAGTTAAATGCCGTTCCAGGACTGAGCATGGTGGTGCATGGTTGCAATCCTATCCTGTGGGAGGCTGAGGCAAGATGGAGCATTCAAGACCAGCCCGGGCTAGAGAGAAAAACCCTATCTTACATTGAAACAACGCAAGGACCACTCCGGAAAGCACACCATGCTTACCTGCCAGTCTGTCTGCCCATAGCTCCAGCTCACACTGGCGGTGGGAAGGGAAGAAGGGAATGCAGAGGAACCACAGAGTTCAGGAGCACAGATAGGCGGTCCAGCACTGCCTTCACGGCCAGTGTGTCTGGTTCCTCGGCTACAGGCACATGAGTGCTGGTATAGGGAGGAACTTGAGTCCGAGATGCTGAATACGAGAGACCCAGTTCCACCACAAAGCATCACATGACGTCAAAACATAATTGATTTCTCCCAACCTTGGTTTTTCATCTTTAAAGTACCTGGAATGTATGTGTGTGTGTGTGTGTACGTGTGCATGTGCGCGCGCCGTCGTGTACATGAGCGTGCAGGTGCCACATGTATGATGTAAGTGAAGCAGCCAGAGGCTGTCCTCTTAAATTGTTCTCACAAATTTTTTGAGACACGGACTCATCACAGGACCTAGAACTTAGAGTCAGGCGATCACTGTGAGTTCGAGGCCAGCCTCATCTACAAAGTGAGTTCAGGACAGCCCAGGCTACACAGAAAAACCCTGTCTCCAGAAATACAGAAACAAAATACAAAAACCAAATCTAGAGCTTGTTGATTCACGGGAAAGCCTTACCAATTGAGCCATTTCTCCAGCTGCAAATGTGCAAAGTATCACTGTGAGAGTCTATGCAAGACAGTATCTTTAGCTCAGAGATTTTAAAAATGTTTGTTTGTGGTTTGTTTTTGTTTGTTTGTTTTGCTTTGTTTTTTCAGTAGCCCTGGCTGTCCTGAAACTCACTCTGTAGACGAGAGTGGCCTTGAATTCAGAGATCTGTCGGCATCTGCCTCCTGAGTGCTGGGATTAAAGGCATGTGGCACCACTGCCAACAAGCACAAAGAATCCTAATACATGAATCCTTTAAAATCAAGGACATTCTTCACAGTTGAGTGGAGAGTGGGGTCTGACTTTCACACGAACTCTGGTGCCCCATATTTGACCAGGTCCCCTGGATGGGGAGGCCTGGTGGCACTCAGAGAAAGGATAGCAGGTTACAAAGAAGAGACTTGATACCCTATGAGCATATACAGGGGGAGGAGGTCCCCCTCAGTCACAGTCATAGAGGAGGGGAGTAATGGAAAACTGGGATGGAGGGAGGAATGGGAGGATACAAGGGATAACAATTGAGATGTAATGTGAATAAATTAATAAAATTAAATTTAAAAAAGTCAATGCATCCCTGAAAAACGCAAGAGTGAGAATCCATAAAATATAGCATTAGTGGAGGCTCTCTCCAAAGTGCGCTAACTGCACACACGCCTGCTGGAAACCACCTTGCCATCCATGGGTTCTCTTCTGACACATCTATTTTCTACTATAAATTGCTATGTGAATGAAAGAGTTTATATTTTGGATTTACAATTTTTACCATTCTGGGTGTTATACAACAATCATTTCTACAAAAAACAAGCAATTTTCAGGGATAACTGTGTAGAACTTGCACACTCTGGAGGTGAGTAAGGTTTCTCAATGCAAAGGTGCACATAGGGCACTCCCATGTACACATTTGCTTGAGTGTGGCACATAGCTGAGTTTCCTGCAGAGGAAGGAACATTTCTTCTGCAACATCATTTATTAACTGGATCAACTAGACACAAAATTATTTCTGTGAATCAAAAAGTAAATTTCCATAGTTTATCTTACTCACAAACACATCTTCAACTTTAATCAACACTTGGAGGTGGCCTGGGAGCACTCGCATTAGATTTCAACCTTACCTGCCAGGTTATTGGGGGGCACTCAAGTGTCTTCAGATGTCCTTACTGTGGGGAAAATGTTGCCAGAAAAACCCTCTCTCTCTCTCTCTCTCTCTCTCTCTCTCTCTCTCTCTCTCTCTCTCTCTCTCTGTCTGTCTTAGAATCCCAGTATGTGAAACTGGACTAAGAATTCTCAGACCCCCTGACCAGTAGGTGGCTCTCTATTTTTTCATAAGCCACGTCACTGTCCAACTTCCTGAACTGAAGTTTAGAACAGCCTATACTCTCTCAGTGTGGCTGAAGTCATGACTTTGGACAGTATTTATGGGGGTGAGGAGGGTGCCCTTCCTCACCCTGGTTAGGTGAGGCAGAATCAGGTGAGGCGTGTCAGTGTGGAGGTTGGAGCTTCATTGTCCTAATGATTAAATTGGAAGCTGAGTGAAGGTTTTCGTGCTCACTCGCCAGCAAAACCCTTTCCTTAGTTCTCACCCATTTTGGAAAGCTGCGGCAAAGTGGTTAGACCAGCTTGTCTGGCTCTAGGCAGACATTTCCCCGATGGCACACTTACAATTCCTATAACCACCTTTAACCAACTAACCCAAGAGATGACTTGGAACAAACACAGTTCAGATCCGTGATAATACAATGTCAGATGTCGTCCGCATCCTAGGTGATGCTGAGCTGAGGAGGAGGAAAATTACAAGTGGAACACGAAGAAACGGGACGTCGGAAAAACATGAAATCTGTAAAGTCAACTAGAGATCCCGTTGAAAGGGCATGTTGCAGTGTAGTATTTTCAGAGAATGTGGTTAATTTGTGGGCGGAAACAAAGCAACTGTGAAAACAGAGCACAGTGTCTGAATCAGAAGATGGTTAGCTTGTTCTCCTGGGAGAACCGCTCCAAATTCCAAATCTCAGTTTCCCAGTTCTCAAAGTGATGAAAATATAATATCGCTGCCATTGCTTGGTTGGGTGGTTACATTCTATATGGCAATGCAGGTAGATGTTAGTGTAACCTGTGAGTAAGATTGGAATGCAGTTTGGAGGAAGATTTTTTGCCTCAGACCTGGATTTGATCTTTGTATAGCACAGTACAAGGTAAAACAGGAACTCACATTCTTGGCCAAAGCTTCTTTTCTTTTTATCAAACCTCACTGATTCTTTTGCCTCCTCCTCCTCCTCCTTGTCCTCCTCCTCATTGTCCTCCTCCTCTCCCTCCTCCTCCTGGTCCTCCTCCTCCTTGTCCTTCTCCTCTCCCTCCTCCTCCTTGTCCTCCCCTCCTCTCCCTCCTCCTCCTTGTCCTCCTCCTTGTCCTCCTCCTTTCCCTCCTCCTCCTTGTCCTCCTCCTCTCCCTCCTCTTCCTGGTCCTCCTCCTCCTTGTCCTTCTCCTCTCCCTCCTCCTCCTTGTCCTCCTCCTCCTTGTCCTCCTCCTCCTTGTCCTTCTCCTCTCCCTCCTCCTCCTTGTCCTCCTCCTCCTTGTCCTCCTCCTCTCCCTCCTCCTCCTCTTCCTCCTCCTCCTCCTCCTCATCCTACTGCTCCTCTTTGTGCAGTAGAGCACATTTGTTTTCTGTTATCATTTTTTTTGTGGTATGCTGATGAAGTGCCACTTTTCCTCATTTTCCCAGTTCCTCCTCACTCTGACTCAAGCGGTCAGGTTCTCTTTCCCTCTCTGCAACAGCGGGTGACAACTGTGTGGTAACAGTGGAAGATAAGTCTTTGTCACTCTGAGTTATTAACAAAGGAAACGTACTTTAACAAGTGCGACATGGCATTATCACTGCCACTGGTCACTGCAGAGAGAGAGCGTTGAAATGAACTGCTATTGTACTGCTCCGTTTTATAATATAACTTTTACTTTTATCTTGCCTCAAATATATTTACATTTTCTTCACTTATGATGCCATTTTTCAGACTGAGTAAAACAGATTCTAAGGGGTGCTTTTTGACTGCAGTCCACCACAAGTGATAAGAAACATATATTAAAACACTGTTTTCCTTTCAGTTTTATTGTTTGCGTATTATTTCTCTCCTCGGTATAATTGCCAACCCATAATAGCAAGACGATCTGGAGAAGCAGCTTAGAAATGGAATTTTAGACAAACAGGTAAAAGGCTGAACTGACGTGCAAGGAACCCTGAAGGTGTCAGTGGCACGGAGTGCTTTGTCCTGAGTGGAAAAGGAATGCCATTCGTGGAGGAAATAGTCACAGCAGAGAACACCAGATGATAACTAAGAAGCTGGTCTCTTCGCTGGCCTGTGGCTTCATGCAGGACAGATGGGTGAGGGTTTTTTTTTGTGTGTGTGTGTGTGTGAAAGGCAAGAGCTCTGTTATAAAGAAACACTAGGGATTAAAAAATTATCTTCATCCCTTTGTGATGTGCGTGAGAAGAGAAGAGATGCAATGCGAAGACATGGACAGCAAGATGCAAGGGCTGAAGTCATTGCTGGAAACAGCCCTTGTCACTCCTTAGGCGGGTGAACTTCAGGGCAATGGCGACATTTTTCAAACTCACATAAGGTCAAAGATAACTCACTCTATGCCTATAAATATTTACACTTACATGGTATCTTTCAGCAGCTACAAAGGGGGCTTTGTGTAAGTTATTGTTTTAAATGTGTGAGTATGCGTTGCATTCAATCACCTCACGGTGAGAAAACGTTCCCTTTCTGTGCTGGTTGTTTCGATTCTGCTGGCTGGGGTGTGTGAGTGACTGAGGCAGCAGGGTCTAAGCATAGGGAGCGGCTAGGAGAGCATGTGACAGAAGCGTACAATAAGGGCCTGGAGATGAAATCCGTTATTTTGTCTCTTCTATTCCTCTTTACTTTGAAAATTGCCCCTTTCTCTTATCAACCTGCTGAGTCCACTGTCACAGGGCACTTCTGCCACATACCACAGATACAGTCACATGAATAGAATAAAGGTAGAAAATCAGAATGTGCCATTCGGATGACATGATTGATCACCCTGATCACTTGGGGCCAATCAGGTCTCAGTACGGTCACTTGAAGGCCCTGCTGGTATAAACATTTGGATGTTTGAAGAGATCACTTCTCTCTGTCTTTTGGGGGAGAAAGCCAACCCAAAAGCATGCATCCTGCCGTAGGAAGATGATCTTCTGGAAAATGTAGTTGAATCAAACCAAAGGAAGATGTACCTTCCTCCCTTAAGATACTTTTGTCAAATCATTCAGTCACATCTACAGGAAAGAATGTACGACAACTGATGTTTGCTGATGCATACCTGGGAGGCAGGTAGTTTGTATGTGAGGTCAAGCAGATCAGCAGGAAAGTGTAATAAAAAGAGTGGCTTAAATACATTTCTGTGGGGACCAGAGAAAGCCCTGAGTGAGTGAAGTCCCAAGCAAGTATGGATTTTATCATGGATGCAGCTATGCTAAGAACTCCAAGGCCTGAAGTCCATGGGACAAATTGACAAAGCTGGTACCCATGGAGGGGGGGATTAAAAAAGAAAAACGCTGGCACCCATATGGGTCAGGCTGACGGGCATTGGCCAAACTTCCCTGGGGCATCCAAGTATGAGATTTTACCATTCAGTATGTGCAAAGAGTAACAAGCATGTCCTCCTCTCTGGAGGAGAGGCTTTCAAGAGGCACCGCAGTGCTCCGGTAAGGCTTTAGACTTTCCTCCTGGCTACTCACGTCGTCTTTGTTTCAGGGTCTCGGGTAAACTTCAAAGAGGTTGGTGTTGGCTAATAAGTCATGCTACGTGCTATGGTTTGAAACTGAAAGCCCCCAGCCGGGCGTGGTGGCGCATGCCTTTAATCCCAGCACTCGGGAGGCAGAGGCAGGCCGATTGCTGTGAGTTCAAGGCCAGCCTGGTCTACAAAGCGAGTCCAGGACAGCCAAGGCTACATAGAGAAACCCTGTCTCGAAAAACAAAAAAAAAAAAAAAAAAAAAAAGCCAGCTATGCCTCTAGTTTGAAGGATGTAAAGATTTTAAGAGGTGGCACCTGGGCTGCAGAAGTAGATAACTAGAGGCAGAACGGTGAAGATGAATCCTGGCCTGCTTCCTCTACTTCCTGGTCTGTTGTCACGTGAACAAATTTTGCCTTGTGCTTTACATCCATGAACCTCCCCAAGTCTTCCCTGACATGGTGGACTGAAACTTCCAGAAGAGAAGTAACCCCTGCCCCGGAATGTTTTGACTGTTTGCATGTCTGTGCAGTACCCATGGAGGCCAGAAGAGGGCGTCAGATCCCCTGAAACAGTAGCTGCAGCTGGTTATGAGTTGCCTTGGGGCTGAGGACCAAGCTTTGGTCCTCTGGAAGAGGCGCCAAATACGCTTGACCACTGAGCCATCCATCCTCCAGCCCCTGTTTTAAATTTTTTAATTAAATGGGTGGATTAATGAATAAATTTATGATAAATGAATATGATTATGATATGAATATGATGTGATTATGAGTGATTACATATATCTACATTTATTTATAATATACATCTATATGATACACACACACACACACACATACACACACACACACGCGCGCGCGTGCGGTTTTATCAGTTCTGCTCCTCTGGCCTGTACCTTTTGAGTGCTGAGTTAACCAGAATGCACCCCATGTCTGCTTTATGCAGGGCTGGGGACTGAACCCAGGACTGCTTCAGTGTGCTAGGCAAGTGCTCCTCCAACTGAGCACATCCACACCAAGTGTCTTGGTCACATGCTGCCAAAGCTCCTAACAAACACGTATCCATATACAGGCACACACTCACCCAGGGGCAAGCTCAGAACCTCGGCTTACGTCAACCTTCTGTTCCTGTTCAAGTATTCAGTGAGAGGAAAATGAAAATGAAACCATTCAGGCTTGTGCTGTCCCAAGGATGGAGTCACAGTGTGCAGGTCGGGCACTCACTTAGCCGGTTCCATAAGGGCAGAAGGGTGGACGCCACCGCATCAGTCCGTGTGTAATCACTCACTGTTATGCACCCTCAGCACCTGGCGCTGCGGCAGGGAGTTTATCTCTAAGCAGGAGCTCCTCATCCGTGTCACACCAGTGCATCCCTGCTGTAATGATTCCCTGGGAGCCATTAGTGGGCGAATGTGTGGAACATGACTACCCATTTTACAAAGTTGCATTGTAAACATATTCTTAGTGATGTTTTTCTTAAAATATCCCCATCTGAGTAAAAGTCACCTGGAGTTCATTGACATAAATGGAAACAAAAACCAAAAAGTGATGTTGTCACTGTTACTCAGTGGCAAGGTGAAGTTCTGGGTTCGAACCTGTACCCACAAGCCTGAGCACATATAGGAATGCAACCAACACCTCTCTGGCTTTGGGTTCAAAACAGGAGGAAAAAAAAAAAACATTTTCTGGATGGAGACAGGATCTATCTAGTCCATGCAGGGATAGACTGCTATGCTCTTGATTGGATTCAGAGAATGTTTCTCATTGACTTGCATGCAACAATCTGTAGAAATTTTCTTTGAGCTAAAATTACCAAGTGGGTTGGGCTAGAGTGATGGCACAGTGGTTAAGAGCATTGGCTGTTTCTCCACAGGACCTGGGTTCAGTTTCCAGCACTTACATGGTGGCTCACAACCCTCTATAACTATTGTTGCATGGGATCCAACACCCTGTTCTGACCTCCACAGGCATGAGGCACATGTGTGGTGAGCAGACAGGCATACGTGCAGCCAAAACAACATCACATACACATAAAATAAAAATAATTAAAAATAAATCTGTCAAGTAGCAGTGCACAAATGTGTGTTTGTGCATGTGTGGATGTGTGTGTGTGTGCATGTGTGGATGTGTGTGCACACATGTGTAAGTGTGTGTGCATGTGTTTGTGTGTGTGTTTGTGTGTGTGTGTGTGTGTGTGTGTGTGTGTGTGTGTGTGTACGTCCCTGTATGGAAAGTCCAAATGTTGCCTGTTTAGATGCAGAGGGCCTTGAGATATGCAGATATGGACCAGTTTCATATTTAGACCTATAGCTGTCTCTAAAAGAGAACTGAAGTATTATTTTATCTTGCCTTTTAGGACACAGACAAACCAAACATGCTTTATAACCTTGAAAAGGTTACAGACAATTATGAAGGGCCCTGGAAGATTTACCTTTGAGTGCCTTTGTTTGAGAGACTTCTTGCATTTTCATTTGGATGCTCTTGGAAGATGCATGTGAGAGGACAGAAGACTTTAGAAGACTTTAACTGTCTTTGGATGGCTCGATTTATTCTTTCCTCCCCTCTACCAGCGGGAATCTGCTCTGCTTCAAAGAGATAATTCTTTATCACTCGGCTTAATTTTTCCATTTTCTCTATTCTCAGGGCTTTGGCCATATTTTTGCATTTCTTATAATCATGTTCTTTTCTGTCTTGATGACTTTGTTTCAGGATTCAGGACCTCATTAATAATTATAATGAAATGTTACTAAATATCGCAGTATCTCCAAAGCTCTATCCCTCTTGCTTTCTGAGAGACTCAACAGTGGAGCCGGGATTTATGAACGTCCTGCATCTCACTGTAGAGTGTTTGTGACCAGCTGGGGGAAACACTCATGGGAAATCTGGGTGTGATTTTAGAGACTTAGGAAGTGGGATTGTCAAGGACAACTGTGTAAACATGACTGTGTCTGCGTGGGTCACTAAACAGGATACTCAAAAGAGCCACAGTTTCTCGAGAGAACACACTATCTTTGTGTCTACAGACCTGTGTTCACCTTTGGGCGGAAGTGTATGTGCTGCCATGTGGCCTCCAGCCATGCTGCCATTGATTTTCCTTGGATCAATTTATTCATATTACATCTCAATTGTTAGCCCATCCCTTGTATTCTTCCATTCCTCCCTCCCTCCTGCTTCCCCTCTACTCCCCTTCCCTATGTCTGTGACTGAGGGGGACCTCCTCCTCCTCCTGTATATGCTCATAGAGTACCGAGTCTCTTCTTGGTGATCTGTTGTCCTTCCTCTGAGTGCCACCAGACCTCCCCATCAAGGGGACGTGGTCAAAAATGGGGCACCAGAGTTTGTATGAAAGTCAGACCCTTCACTTACCAGGAAACTGGGACAGAGGGGAAGGCATCCTATTGGGACTCTAAATGAGAGACGCATGGGAGAACAGCAAAATAAAAGGATCCAGAGGGTCCTAGAAATCTACAAGTAGAACAATATGATAGGCAGATTTGGGCCCAGGGGTCCCGCTCAAACTAAGGCACCAGCCAAGGACAATACAGGAGGTAAACTTTAAACCCCTTCCCAGATCTAGCCAATGGTCAGAATATTCTCCACAGTTGAGTGGAGAGTGTGATACGACTTTCTCACATACTCTGGTGCCTCACATTTGACCATGTCCCCTGGAGGGGAGACCTGGTGGCACTCAGAGGAAGGACAGCAAGTAGCCAAGAAGAGACTTGATACCCTATGAGAATATATAGGGGGACATAATCCCCCTCAGGAACAGTCATAGGGGAGGGGAATAATGGGAAAATGGGGGGGGAGGAATGGGAGGATACAAGGGATGGGATAAACATTGAGATGTAACAAGAATAAATTAATAAAAAAAAAAATAGAAAAAAAAAAAAAAAAAAAAAAAAAAAGAAAGTCAGACCTCACTCTCCACTCAGCGGTGGAGAATGGCCTGTCCATCGGCTAGGTCTGGGTAGGGGTTTAAAGTTTACTGCCTATATTTTTCTTGGCTGGTGCCAATAGTTTGAGCAGGACCCCTGGGCCCAGATCCGCCCATCACAATGTTCTTCTTTTAGGTTTCCAGGACCCTCTGGATCCTTCTATTTCCCCATTCTCCCATGCTTCTTTCACCTAAAGTCCCAATAGGATGTCCTCCCCTCTGACCCACTTTCCTGGTAAGTAAAGTCTTTCATGGGACATGTCCCTTGGGCTAGTGTCTCGATATAAGTGAGTGTATATCATTTGTCTCTTTTTGTTTCTGGGTGAAGTCACTCATTATGATAATTTCTAGGTGCCTTATTCATAATAGTCAGAACATGGAAACAGCCTAAGTGTCCCTCAGTAGAAGAATGGATAAAGAAACTGTGGTACATTTACACTATGGAATACTATCCAGCTATTAAAAACAAGAAGTCCCGAAATTTGTGGACACATAGATTAAACTGGAAAGCTCTTTCTTTTCCTTTAGGGGTGAGTTGGCTGTACCTCACTTTCTGCTCTTGAGAGAGCTAGCACATTTTGGGGGTGGCACTGCCAAACTGTAAACTCAGAGGTAGATTGCACAGGGGGAACTGGAATAACCAGTGGCTGTTTGTGTGATTTAAGACTCAATGTGCCTTTCTGTCTTTGCTTTTCACTGGGATAGTACATATTTATTTGAAACGGTTTAATGAAAATGGAAGAGCAGCCAGTAAAGAAGTTTCCTGCACCCCAGATCTTACCTCCTTCTTTTTACATGTTAATGATATTAAGTACCTACCGTGGGCATTCTAGACTTTTACATAGAGATTAATATTTGTAATATTAACATGTATTTTGTTCATTAAAAGCTGTACTTCTTACTTTGTGTCTTAGTTGTTCATATTCAAAAAGGATAACAGGATAAACTTGTGGTAAAATTTCATAAAATCTATCCCTTTGGACACAAAACAGACACTAATAAAAATTTAAGAAAAGAAAAAAATATTTCCAAGGAACTCAACTAAATTTAATTTCACACTTTTCACCATTTTTATTTCCGTCAGAGTAATTTAGAATTTAGATACATTCTAAGTTATTTTATGAAATATAATTAGGTTGGCTCTCAAAATTTAATATTAACATAATGCTGCCTTAGGGCAAGGGGAACACAAGCTTCCTGGAGACTAGAGAGAGAATTTCTGAGGAGTCACTGACTATAATTGCTGGGACTATCATTTTGGTCTTTAAAAATTCTGATAGGTCTTATGGGCGACTTCTTAAAATAGTTATCAATGTCTAAGCCATCCACACAGGGCAACAGAGACAGCGTATTAAATATAACCCTAATTTTCTGTGTGAAAAATGGGGATACTTTATTTTCTTTTTTCTCAAGGTTACAATGAGGTTAGCTGAGGTGACACATGTAAATCACACGTAAGCACACGTAAATCACATGTGAACACATAGAAATCTAACCACCCCCTGCACCAAACTGTCTGCGGGATTAGCCTTTATTCCCACGCTTTCTCTGTGGAACCATCCCTGCTCTGCACAGCACGCTGTGATGCTCAGATCCGCGTCAGTACTGTGCTTCCCCTCTATTTTGGTTACTGGTGCCTTAAGTTGGTCATTGTTCTATTGTGACAGATGCCACCACCAAAATCAGAATTTCATGTTTTAGAACCACTTTGTCTTCTGCTATGAATCTTCATTTCTGTGTATGTGTGTGTTTGTGTGTGTGTGTGTGTGTTTTAGCGTTTCATATATACATATCTAATTTGAGTAATTTGAAGTTAAAGTGTCTGCCCTCTTCATGGTCAGCATATCAGATCGGCATCTGATATGAGATATATAAATCCTAAAGTTGAATATATATCACCCCATTATAAAGAGTTAAAGGCTTTTTTAATTTAAAATGTGTGTGTGTCGGGGGGGGGGTGTACACATGTGCGTGCGTGTGCGTGCATGAAAATGCCAAAGCAGGGCATCAAGTTGATCTGCTCCATCACTCTTTGCCTCAATCCCCTGGAACAGAAACTCTGAGTGTGGAGCTGAGCTGGTGATGTCCCACTCCCTACAGTGCTGTGGCCTAAGGTACAGATGGGACTGTGCATGACTTTTCACATGTCTTTTTGGGCTTTGAACTCAGGCCTTCATGTTTGTGCAGCAAGTGCTCTCACCCACCCAGCAACGGCCCCATCCTACAAGCCCTGAATACTGTTGTTTCCTGTCATTCTGTCTATATTGCTGTAGGACTTCGACCTCCAGGGACTTCACTCTTTGTTGTAGGCGCTAATGTAACTTCTCTATACATTATTTTCAGTAGGACTTAACTCACAGTACTGCTTGATTGCTCCGCCAAGGTCGGGATGAGTCTTCTGAGACAGGAGATGATACGCAAGGCCAGTCATCACAGGAAGAATGACTTTACCTTCAGGCGTTTGATGTGCATAGAACTAACCCAAGTTTTGTAGCTATCTCAAAGAACCTCCTGGGGCTGAACCTGATAAGCTCCAAGGCTAGATGAGTTCTCCCCTCTGTCATAATACTGTCACCTACCTATGTCATCTCCAGCACTGTGACAACTCACTGAACCTCCAGTCATCTCTGTACAGGAAGCACATTTGGTTTTGTTTCATGCTTAACTGTACAATGTTTATTGCGTTCTGGGCACTTTACAAATATTTGCTCATTTCTTCCTTAATGGCTATCTTATTTTTCTGTTTCCAGCCCTTAAGAGACAGCACCCTAGTGCCTTCTCCAAGTAACAGTCTTCAAACACCTTTAATACAACCAGTACATTCTCCAGACCTACTTTGTTCTTCCTCCAGATTGTCATATACCAGTTGGCCCACCTCCTGCAGGCCTGTGAGGTGCTTCAGGCCATACCCACTCTCCCCTTGAATGTTCTTTGACTCTTTAATATTCTTCTCAATGATTCTGGCCCTTGGGTGTGTTTTTGCTTGGCATGTGCCTTTAAATTTTTTTTTTTTCTTTCTGAGTAAAAAAAAAATCGGAAGGAGTTTAAAGCCTTTCTACAGAGCCTGCCCTCACCAGTGCTCTGACCACCTCAGTTTCAGCTGTTCTGTTTAATCGTCCAGTGTGTCAGAGGATATATCAAGTGCCACGTGTAGGATTCACCCCTGGTTTCACATGGCCGCAGCCCAGCCAGGGGCTATGATGCTATCCAGTGTAATCTGCAAGTTTGGACTGGTGAATCACAGCACTTCTCCTTGTCATGCATTTTGCCCTCCATGAAGCCTCTAAGGCTAGATTTATCATAGTTATCTTCAGAATAAAAGCCCTCTTGCACTCAAGCATCATCAAAGATCATATGGTTTATTGAGAGTTTAGAATTGGAAGCACAGGAGAGGACTAATGGACCGTGGAACCCCCTAAGCTATCTTCTTAGCTATGGCTCTTGGGTCTTCTCTCCGCTCTTCCCTCCACCTCTCACCATTAGCACTTGGCTTCATGAGCTACTAGGGTGCTCTCTCTAGGGATCTCCCCACCTCTGTCCTTTAAACATGCAAGACAAGTTAATACTGACTTAGCTATCCCAACAAGGAAGTGGCAACACTTATGTCCACTCAGCTCGCAACAGATTCTCTACTCCTCAGGAGCTGTCTGCTGTAAGAAGGAGGCAAGTGCTTGTAATCAGCAAAACATATTTTTTTTTCTGTCACAGAAGAACACTTGTTTTAGAGCTATGCAATGATTTTTAAGCTACTTTTCTTTTCTTTTCTTTCTTTCTTTCTTTCTTTTTTTTTTTTTTTTTTTTTTGTAGACAAGGAAATCTAGATTCAGAGAGGACACATCAGTTAAGACAACAGCTGGTTACTAGAAGGACAGACATGGAGCCCAGCACTGGGGCTGGCTTGTTCACCTTGATGTTAAGGTACCATGTGGAGCCCAGCACTGGGGCTAGCTTGTTCACCATGATGTTAAGGTACCATGTGCACGCACGAGCTTTTTCTCATTGTAACTATGGAAAGTCTTCATGGTACTATTTTAACCTTTGTTCTTATCCAAGCCACAGGGGATAACTGGATTCCAAGGAAGTTTCATTAAGACTTTGAGTGTAATGAGAAAATTCTAGAAAGTGACTAAGTGTCTTGAGTCATTCTATGAATACTACCATGCTCTTAAATCATGTCTTGGCTGGCTTGGTGTCCTGGAAAGATGGTAGTTTTGCTGAAAGTGGTGTGTGTGTGTGTGTGTGT
Organism: Acomys russatus; assembly: GCF_903995435.1. Lineage (NCBI taxonomy): Eukaryota > Metazoa > Chordata > Mammalia > Rodentia > Muridae > Acomys > Acomys russatus. The sequence continues at coordinate 11,365,038 of NC_067151.1, read as the reverse complement.
GTGTGTGTGTGTGTGTGTGTGTGTGTGTATGTTTACATTCATACATGTAGAATTAAAAAAAGAAAACAAAGTGAGAATTGCCAGTTACACAAACATAGAAACCTCTTTCAGCGCTATTACAGATTGGGTTTTAGACCTGGGCAGATTGAAGACATCATCTGATCTGACTCCACCTCCCATTTCCAGCCAAAAGGACATTTAAGGTCAAAGGGAACAGCTTTTTACTGGGAATCACAGAGCTGTTTAGAATAGAGCCTGTGTGTCCTAACTAACGTAGCCGACAGCTCCGCACAGCTCTCTTGTAACAGCAGATAAACACGAAGGCCCATTCCTTTCCATTGTTTTACTTTGATTGATAGGGGAGGGATCATGCGCCACTTACAGTAATCTCTTTAGATTCTATAATAATCCTTGCATTATCCTGTTAAACGGTTGCTGTAGCTCTGTGCTTAATAGATTGAAATCTATTATTCATAATGCCATCTTGCTCCTGTTCAAATAACATTATCCTTATGACTAAGTTTTATGGATTCATACTTAATTTCATGGCAGAGAGAGATGATAAATTATTAGAACAAAGAGTTTGTGTTTGTGGAGGCAATTCTACAGGTATATTTTCAAACATTGCTCAGCACCATGCACTGACCTTGCATTTCAGGGGATCCAGAAGCTATGCATCATGAGCTTTTGCGTGTGCAGGACCATCTGGGGCCTGATACAAAGCTGTCCCTAACGAGGGGATGGTGACAGGAACTTATTTTGAGTCTAGGCAATGCTAGCTTTGCATCTTGGTTGTGTCATTTGCCAGCTTTTTTTTAGGGGGGGGGGCAGGTGACAGTGGTCAATTCTCAGTGTCCACTGCTGAAGATAAAATAGCATTTACTTCATCAAGTTATGTCAAAGACTTTTAAAAAAGATAAGACAGAAAACTTTGCATGCATTCCGAATCCATAACTGATACAAAATTGTTAGCTAATGTTCACACTCATTACTATTTGGTGCTAGTGAAACTTGGATCTCTAAACACACTGGTGAACAGAGGCAATATCTAACCACAACCACAGGAAGATATGTCTGAGCTTTTCATGGCAAGTGCATATGTCTTATTGATTGATTGGCTAATCAAATGAGTTTGGTTTGGAGCCTGCTTGCCCACAAAATAACTGGTTTTGATGAAAATCCCTAAGAGTTAAGTTGTGGATGGTAGAACTGTCTTCAATTTAAGTCTGAGCCATGTTGTCCAGATAACAGCTTCTTGTCTTTGATTGGGGAGATGCTGAGCCCCGGCTTCCTGATTGGTTGTCAGTTGCTTTGGTTCCCACCTGCCTTGTTGCCAATACAATGCTGTAACTTTAAGGGTAGCCCCTTAGAAAGGGTTTCAGGTAAATGGTACAAAGTTGGACAATGTGAAGTATTTTTGGTTGATCTGAAATCATGTGGTAATCTCACTAATCCTTGGCCACGCTTTTCTTTCACTCACTGTCTTTTTCTTTCTTATTTTTTTCTTTTGGCAATTCTCTCTCTCTCTCTCTCTCTCTCTCTCTCTCTCTCTCTCTCTCTCTCTCTCTCTCTCTCTCTTTCTAGTAGAAGGAATAGTAGATCTTACTTACTAATTTGTGTAGTCTGGCCATTTTGAAATGAAATGGTCCTTAAGCAATTTTGTGGTCAGGCCATCAATAATCATTTTGTAAAGAGAGTGAGGTATCCCAGCGCATCCTAGAATACTAGGGACACATGAACTGCTGTCAGTTTGCATTTGTATGTGTTTCCTTATCAGAAACATACCATGATTTAATTTGGGGAGGAGGAAAAAAAACTTGTGGAAAATTAAGGATGTTTTCAAATGTTTGTGAGGCCATTCTCATGTGTGTAAAACCAGAACAAAGATTAGCACAGTGTTGAATTATAAATGGCAAGGACATTATCGAGTGTTTGTGAGGCATTCCCATGTGTGTTAAATCAGAGTAGAGACCAGCACAGCTTTGAATAATTAATACCTATGATGTCAAAAGTTCTATTGACAAAACACCCATTAAAATGTTTTATTATTATTTTTCAACATAGTATTTTTTTTAATTGATTTCTCGGGAATTTCACAGCATACACCTATCCTCCCCCCTTCACCCTTGTGACTTCCCCATAATCAACAATTAACAATAACACAAGTCCAATTTGTATTATCTATAAGCTCACTGGAACGGGGTCTAACTGTCGGTGGCCTGCAGTATAAATAGAACTGAGGCACTCCCCCGCCCCCCATACCTCTGCCAGAAGCTATCAGTTGCAGAAGAGCTACACTTCAGCATTCTTATCACACTTTGTAAGAGTTCTCTTTAATGGCTTAAACTGTTTAGGCTGTTTCTTTTGGGGGTGGAGTTGGTGCGGGGTAGGGGCTGTCACCAAAGCCTTCCACGTTCCTCTTTCTCAACTGTGCGTCTGCAGCCATTGATATCACTGCCAAAGTAGCTTCCTTGCCCATCACACCCAGCAGGAGCGTGGATCATGGGCTTCCACATGGTTTCTGGTGACAACAAAGACCATGACCCCCCTGCTGCCGTAGGACCATGGACACTGACTTGGCTTCAGGCAGCAATACAGACCACAGACATCTGAGTGGCCTTCAGTGGTAGCATGGTCTACAGACATCAGTGCAGATCCAGGCTGTAGGAGGACCTCGGACTCAGTTGGCCCTCAGCAGCAACACAGAACTGGACATCACCATGGCCTCAGGTATCAGCGCAGGCCCATGGACATCAACATGGCTTCAGGTTGCAGCACAGTCTTGGTCTTTGGGGGTAATGCGGGCCACCAATATCAACCCAGTTTCTTGCTCCATCAGGGCCAGTGACCCACACATAGCCCTCAACAGCATCATAGACCATGGTGGTCCTTAAAGGAAGTCTAGTCCAGGAAGTGAACCCTTTCTCATCTCAAACCTTTGTCATTTTCCAGAGCCAGGGACATTCTGAGGTCAGGCAGCATGCTCGGGGGCCGAATCCGCTTCTATGCAGTTCCAGACTGCTGCACATTACTGACCCCACTGGACGATGGCATATCAGCTCTTATACCTGCCACTGCCCTCATGACTCCAGCTCCGCCTCTCTCCACAGCACACACATACACACCACTCCTCCCCTCTCTTTCCATCTTCTCCATCACAAATTCCCTGGCCCGGGCAGCTTCTGCCTCTCCATCACACCCATGAGTGCAGGACCCTGTTGGCCTAAGTGCCCCCAAACCCTTGCTCCCTTGAGTGCCTAAAATGTTTTCTTTTTCAATTCATCTAGGCGCTCCTGTCCGTTTTCCAATTCTGGGTACACGTCTAGACAAAATTTCTTTTAGAAAATTTATCAACCAGAAGAAAATCCTGACAGTAAAATAATTGAGAATTTCAAAGGCTGAGAAAAATCCCGAGACTCCAGTGTTTTGAGGTGGGATGTGAAACTTGTAAGTGAATACCATAGCGTTTTTTTTTAAATAGAAGGAAATACACACGAAAATCACCAAAACCGCCTGAATCAAACTCAGATAAGAGAAAAGGGACTTGTTATTTTTTCTTCTTTATGAAAAAAGAATTCTTTCATTTCTGACCCTGCAAGACTGGCCCAGAGACAAAACACTGCACTCACAATAGTTTTCCATCTTTTAGACCATTTTAAATACCCAAACCAATCCTGTTCTCTTTAGTTTCTGTGTGCATAGCAATGATGGCCTTATTAACTCAAGGGATAAGTGCGAAGTCCAGGTTCCCAGGAGGTTCCAGCTGCCCTCGCCACACTGAGCGTTCTCTATTTTGCGTCCTCTCCTCCATCCTTCTCTCCCACAGTGGTCCAAGTGTATCATTCACAGAGAAGAAAGATGCCTAGGCACATAGGTCCAAAAATTCAGGGATATTGTCCTTGCCCTCACTGAAGCTATGGGCTGGCAAGCAGGGCATTGAACCACACAAAGGAAACAACAACTTGCTCAGTGCGGCCAAAAAATAGTGACAAGTCCACTGAAATGGAGCCATTGTCACATATTTGCTTTGCATACTCCCACCCTGTAGATGAAGAATTTGAAAATGAAACAGTTTTACTTTTAACTCTTTTTACAATGTTCTGAAGCTATGATCTGTTGTATCATTTTTACCCATTTTCAGAGTTTTGGTAGAATGATGGTTAAAAACTGAGGTAAGCCAAAATTGAAAAGAGCAGAAGAGGTGATCCGTCCATCCATCTCTCAGAGCCAGAAAAGGTGCTGGGAGGAGACTCACTGACCTTGCCTCTCTGTGCCCTACTGCTTAATTTCCCAAAATAAGCCTTTGGATGATTTAGCAGGCTGTACCTTGCTGCTTGTTTAGGCTTGAAGACTCTTCCTTTCTCTCTCTCTGTCTGGGTTTTAAACAATGTACCTAGTATAACAGCTGAATTATTACATTTTTATGGTTGTATATTCTATGCGAAATTTAAAACTGTCTTGGTTTAGAATGGGAAACTTCACATAGTCGTAAGGAACTCTTAAGAGGTACAGGAATTCAATCTGGTCCATGTAATAAAAGCAATGAAGAGGAAATTGAACTTTCCCCTGTTTCTCTTGCAAAGAGCTAAAAACAATTTATGGATTTTCTTATTAATCCTCATAGCACAGATAGAGACATTTTGCACACTGAGAGGCTCAGCCACAGAGTGGGGAAGGGACCCTCAGGCATGGTCATGGTTCTCACAAGGTTTCATGTCCAGGTCACACTTGTGGGGGGAACTGGGGCACAGTCGTGGAGACTCCTCCATGGACCAGTTTTGAGTCATTTACAGACAGCTGAGTCTACAGCTCAGTTCTCTTCCTCATGACAACCAGCGAAGCATTCTCCCTGATTTTTCATAACTGTTGTTTTTGGAGCATCTCGGCTTATAAATTTTCTTTCTCCTAAGAGGAATAAAAGGGTAGTATTTCCTTTCTCTCTTTTCAGGGAATGCCAAAACAAAAACTGTTTCGAGAAGAAATGTGCCTGCTCTAATGGCTTTTAAAAAAGTCTATGTTGGAGACCAATATACTAGGAAAAAACCTCGTCCTTGGTGCAGGTGCTCAGAGCTGCTGGATACAGTTTATGTTCTGGTCAGACACACCTTGCTCTTGCCTGTCTCCTACTCCAATCTCTGTTTTGCCCTCTTACTCTGAAATCATCCACTGGGAATTCTCTTAGCCTCCTCCCTTCAAAACATTTCTGTTCTTATTTTGCCCTGTTCTTATTTCTCTAGCCAATACCTCTTTGCCCTCATCTCAGAAGAAGGAGCCTGTGTGTGTCCAACAACAGACATCTATCATAGCCTTGGTCTGATGGCCACCTGTATAAGGAAATGGTTATAATGCCTAAGCACACATTAAAAGCACCAAAGAAAAATAGTAGATAAAATGATGGGCCCATCAATATGAGAAACTCCAATCAGAATTGCTGCAGATGAAGGACAGATATCAGTGTGATTTAAGTGTCTGAAGTTGAGTCTTAAGCTGAAAAGAGAAGAGTTGATGTCCACAGTACAGGGGGCTTGGTTCATTTGGTAACTGTTGCCGATTCTTAAGGTTTAGTCGGGCTGTGGCTTTGTGCATCTCTTCCCTCTTACTTTTCGCCTCCATGATTTTGCTCCTGCTAAGTCCTGCAATGGCTTTGGCTGTTGTTACCAGGGGGACAAGAAAAATAAATCTCAATATCTTTGTTCTCCTGGAGGACTCTTCTGAGCGAGACAGTTTTTTTTTTTTCCACAGTAACTTCCAAGAAATTCTCTTTTCTCTTGATGTCCATGTTTCTGTGTTCTCTTGGCATTCATGGCTTCAATCTCAAATATCCTCTAAAGCCTTGTAGCTGATGGGCTTTGGGGAAGCATCTGGGTCACAGGGACTTTAATGCCATCAGTAGGGTAACTCATGGTGATGGATTCATAATATGGTGACATTACGAGGAGCTAGTGGGACTCAGGATGGGTGCAGTGGGAGGAGCCATGTGGTTTGGCTGTGTGTGCACTGCCCTCCCCCTCTCTGTTTCTTCCAAGCTGTGAGGTGAGCAGCTTTCCTCTGAATACACTTTCATAACTGGGCTGGTCCAAGTGAAAGTGACCATGGTTTGAAATCAGTAACCAAGAATCACCTCACCCCCACTTAAGTTGTTTTTGACAAGTCTTTTGGCAAAGCCAGAAAAGCGAATCATACACTTGGTTTTCTTTTCAGGTTACTAAAGACACACACACACACACACACACACACACACACACACACACACAGAGAGAGAGAGAGAGAGAGAGAGAGAGAGAGGAGAAAAAAAGGCAAAAGTGTGTGTTTGTCGTTTGTGCATACATAAAGGGTCACAGTTGTGAGTGTAGTGCATTGACATGGTTCACATGAAGAGACCAGAAAACAACCTTCAGGCATCAGTCTTATTTGAGCCTTATCTTTAAGGCCCAGATCAAAAATCCAGTCTCACATGATACTATCTCAAGCTTCCCTGATAGATTAGCTTCCCCATTCATGGGGACCCAAACACTGGGAGTCTGGTATGGAGTTAGCACACCCTACACTTCAATACATCATTGGAAATCCCTCAATGTCACTGATGGGAACTTTACTGATGGAGTTAGTATCAAGACCAAGGGATTTAATGACCTGTCAAAATAAGGGAAGGTCTTCCCCTGCTTGCTCCATGGCACATACACTGTGGCTCAGCGGAATGAGAGTATGGTAATTCAGCATAAAACATTCTACTGACACAGGCCTTGTGAGCACATATAGCTGCTTTTGATTCATTTCCATTGTACCTGTATATATGTTTCATGCGTCACTTTATTAAAACTTTCCAACAAATCTGCAAAGGTCTTTATTGCCAGAGTCCATTCAATAGATGTAGGAGCTGATGGTGGAAAGTGTATGTGACATGGCTCACCGGGGATGAGCCCAATGGCCATACTGTTAAATCAGAGCTCAGTTCATACACTGGGAGTTGGCTGACCAGTAAGGAACACGCTCTGCTGGAGTGTCCAAGTCCAAACTTTAGGATAACAAGAATGAATGAATGAAGGAAGGAAGAAAGGAAGGAAGGAAGGAATGATCAAATAAACAAACAGGTAAGTAAATAAACGGGATTCTCAGAAGGCTGGGGTTAAAGGTGGTTTCGTAAGTGTTTGCCATGCAAGCATGAAGACTTGAGTGTAGCTTCCCCAGAACTCACAAAGAAAGTAGGGTGCGGCAGTGTACACCTGGCATCCTCATCCTTCAGAAGCAGAGACAAGAGAATCCCTGGGCCTCCCCTTGCTAGCTAGTTTGGCCCAGTTGGTAAGGTTCAATGAGAAAGACTTTCTCAAAAAAAAAAAAAAAAAAAAAAAAAAAAAAAAAGTAGAACGTGATTGAGGAAGACAGGTGACGTCAAATTCTGGCTTCTATATGCACAAACCCATATCTGCACAGCCCTTTATGTACATATAATACACATAAATGGACATGTACGCTTGCACACAATCACACAGGAAAATGAAAAGTTAAGACTCAGTACATAAATAAAGTGAATCAAATATCCTGTGTAAATGCTTTGACTCTCACTGCCATGAAACCTCCCACTTGTAGAGTCTACCTAGGCAGCAGGTGGCAGGTGTGTCTGTTACATGGCAAAGACTGTCTTCTAGTGAGCCATCTCCTGGTCAGCCAGCTTATCATTTGTAGCATCTCTCTTTTCAGTACACCATGTTTAAGACATTACATTTAAAGTGACAAGTCATATGTTCTTAGCGGCCTTGTGAAATCTTTCAAAGACAGCTCATATTCATGAAGACATTATTTTGAGAAAGCAGGAGCCCATGCCCTTTATACAACACCTAAATGTTTTGGATCTTAGACACTATGTTTTCCTGAGTAGTTATCATTACTAATTTGTCAGCAACTTCATAGAACATGCTAACCTCAAGTTCCCTATGTGGCTGAGGATGCCCTGGACTTCTGACCATCCTGCCTCTGCTTCCTGAGGACTGGGGTCCCGGATGGTGTTTTGTGATGTTGGGACTATAGCCCAGTACTCCCTGCATGCTGGGCGGACAAGCACTCTACCAAGGGATAGCACTTATACTGATTTCACAGAAATAGTGTGAAGCTGTGTTCTTTATTTTTAAGGAGAAGCAAAATTACGTGTACTGCTGTTGGCAGAGATCCAATGCTGGCTGTTGAAAAAAAAAATGAGTTATATTGATTGTGATAGGTTACTGGTTCTTCCATCAGAAAAGAATGAAAAGACTTGTCATTTCTGATTGTGTTTGAGGTGATTTTGGTAAGAAAAATGTTTTCCTCTTTCAACATGAATGCTTGTGAATGGTCTCAACTTGACTTCCTTTTAATCCCCATCCTAAGAGGGCAAGTGATGAGTGGGCTGGGGCTTTAGGAGCAGCTAGCATTTCAGGATTTGACTGGTAAATATTTCATCAGAATTACTCATAACCATAGTGTCTGAGGCCATTGTTGCAAGGCCTGGATAGCATTTCAGGATTTGACTGGTAAATATTTCTTCAGAATTACTCATAACCATAGTGTCTGAGGCCATTGTTGCAAGGCCTGGATATTTGGAACATCTTCGTAACAGAGATTAAGCATTCAGAGTCTGGGTTCAAGGTGAGATAACCTGCCTTAGAGCCACTTGTTAACTGTTCTAGTTTAGCCGAGTTGCAGAGCCTCTTCATGCCTCCAACTCATCCTGTGAGACTAAAGAGCAGCCCCACTTAGAGTTTTGTCATCCGTACGTGATGAGATAATCACACAGAGAGCCCTGGATACAGAAACTAGAAGCCAAAAGAGCGATTATTAAGTATAAGCATCTTTGTTAAATCAATTTTGCTGTTTTATATTGATTTTCAGTGATTGCTGCCTCTTTTTCTCTGCTCACTCTCATTTATCCTGAAGGTTATGTTTGGGAAAAGCCAATGTGAACAGTTTTACAGTACCATCAGTACTTCTGGGTCTGGGGCGATGGCTCAGTCACGAGTACCTGCAAGGGCACACACCTGTAATCCCAGCACTGGGGAACTGGAACCAGGAGATTCTTGGGAGAGTTCTGGCCAGGCAGTGAAGGGAAACTGGTTGCTTAAAATGAAGACAGAGATCAGTTGATTATGTGGAGCCTAGTCCCAATGGATACATCTATACTGCAGCTCCTTCAATACAATAACCAAAGCTCAGGGACTATCAAGGAAAAGGAGGAAGAAAGGCAGAGGAACAGGAAGTCCACTATAAGATTGTGTCTCCTAGAAATGACAGGGTTGCTATATCCATGACAGTTCAACAATATGGCTGCCTGAAGAAGACCTGAACATTGGCAACACCAACAGAGATGCTAACATGGAGTAGGGAACTCTTACAGTGCCCCACTGATGACTGCTGAGTGAGAGAGAACTGAACTCTCCTGGGGATGATGCCAGGATGACCCTAATTGGTTGTCTATATATGATTTCCCTGAAACCATGTAGACCCAAGCCACACTGAACACACTCAACAAGTTGCATTTATGTATTTATACCCACCCACCCACATATATACATACATATATGTGTTATGTGTATATATATATATGTATATATATATATTTATTTATACATATCAAGACTAAAGAGAGAAAAGCCACCAATATGAGGAGTAAGGGAGCACATGAGAAGGGTTTCAGAAAGGAAAAGGAATGGGAAGTGGTATAATTATATTTTAATTTAAAAAATATATATATAATAAAAATAAGGTGGAATGTGACTGAACAAGACACCTAACATTGACCAGACAGTTAAAAAAGCCCATGTTTTCTAGGATCTGGTTCATCTTTCAAAAAGCCTTTTTCCCAGCTAGATATGTCTGAAATCTGGAGGTGGAGGCAGGAGGATAAAGAGTTCAAGGTCATCTTCAGCTACATCTAGCCTGGGCTACATGAAACCCTGATTCAGACAGAACACACACACACACACACACACACACACACACACACACACACACACACACACAGCGTGCATGGAATGGACCTAAGTCCCCTACACATATGTAGCTGGTGGGCAGCTAGGCCCTTATGAGGGTCCCTAGCAATTAGAGTGGGGGCTGCATCTGACATGGACTCTGTTGCCTGCTTTTGGGTCACTTTATCTTATCTGGCCTCTGTGGAAGAGGATGTGCTTAGCCTGCTGTGAGTTGATGTGCTGGGATGTGTGTGTGTGTGTGTGTGTGTGTGTGTGTGTGTGTGTGTGTGTGTGTGAATTTTCCTTTTCTGAGGAGAAGAGGAGGGGGATGTGGGAGAGAAAGGCGGGACTGGGAGGAAAGGTAGGAGGTGGCTGTGATAGGGCTGTAAAATGAGTAAATAAATAATTAAAAAAGGAAATACATATATTTATATTTCAATCAAACTTGTAAAAAACATCCAGACCAAGACCAGTTCCAAATTTTTTTCTTTATTTTCTATTATGGCACCAAATGCCTGCATAGGTAGGGCAGCAAAAGCAATTTGTTTCTTCCTTCAAATTTTATGTGCCTATCATAAATTCTTAGTGAGTTTAAATGGAGAACAATTAAAAAGTTCAAGTCTCAGGTGAAGGGTCAGGACGAATTCCACTGTAATGTTTCTTTGATGCTGATTTATATGAATTAGGGGGCAGGATGACAAGTGGAGACAACAATCCACCACGCTAACTCTAAACAGGGCACTCCTTTCTCTTTACTGAAGCCACACCAGTGAGAAGGCCGTGAGTCCTGTTAGGTCTCTGAAACATGGATGACGTCTAACTGTGATCTGCTTGGCCAAGCACACTCTAGACAGCATCATGAGGGACGTCAGAGGTGGCTGTGGTGCTGACTCACAGATCCTGTAGACTACTGAGCTTCCACGTGTGGAGCTTGCTAATCTATTGCTTTTGAGTATGAAGTATAATGAGTTCAAGATAAGAATGTGTCTTATTTTCTATAATTGAAAGCAAAAAGTATAATTATTATATTTGTTTGAATTAGAACAGCTATAAAACAGATATGCAGCAGGTGTGCAGTTTGGTCTTTTTCTCTGACTCTGAGGCCCTGCTTTGGATCCCATTCCACTAACTGAGCTGCCTGGTCTGGCCTCAGTGGGAGAGGATGTGCCTAGTCCTGCACCAACTTAAAATGCAAGGGTAGGTAGGTACACATGGGGGATCTCCCCTTCTCTGAGAAGAAGGGAGGTGTGTGTGTGTGTGTGTGTGTGTGTGTGTGTGTGTGTGTGTGTGTGTTTGTGAGGGGGGGGCTGGGACTAGGAGAGGAAGGAGGTCTGTGATCAGGATGTAAATAAATAAAATTTAAAAAGCATCAAAAAATAAAGAACAGCTACAAAAGTATCTTTAAGGTATAGGGAGAACCATGTACTGTGTTCTGAATTCTGAATTCTACCTGGTCTGGGGAGATGACAGAAACAGTCCTTGCATTTGGAGTCAAACGGATTTGGAGACCTCAAGAGAAGAAAGATAATATACATGTCATTGATCTACTCGAGGAAAAGAAATTTAAGATAATCCGGCAAAGAAAATTAAGATATGCTTAGCATCAAATATGGGGCACCAGAGTTCACGCGAAAGTCAGCCCTCACTCTCCACTCAACTCAGAGGAAGGATAGCAGGCTACCAAGAAGAGACTTGGTACCCTATGAGCATATACAGGGGGAGGAGGTCCCCTTCAGTCACAGTCATAGGGGAGGGGAGTAAGGGGAAAATGGGAGGGAGGGAGGAATGGGAGGATACAAGGGATGGGATAACAATTGAGATGTAATATGAATAAATTAATAAAATCTATATATATATAAAATGAAACAAATTCAAAAAAAGATGTGCTTATTATTTTATTCCAAAATGGGTTGTCAGTCTGAAGTCTCTTAGAGACTGGTGCAGGAGAGTCTCTCTCTCTCCATCTTTCACATGCTTGTCTTTCCTACCTCGTGTTTTTTCCCCAAAAGACAAGAGGAGAAAACTGGAAAAGCACCCTGATATACTAAGGAAAAATTGTGACCCCCGTTATAGAACACATCACTTACCCCACCCCGTCATCCTTTTTCATCATGGAGTTCCGGTTGGGAATGCTGTCAAAGCTACTGCTCTTTATTCACCATTCAAAATGAACCTATAACCCTGGCTAGTGTCTTCATGGGGGCATCAGGGTTTTGCTTAGCAAGCAGGGGGTGGGGTGGGGCTGAGGATCTAGCAAGGGTAGATTTTAATGCATGGATTTTAAAGCAGGCTGGTAAAGTCAGATGCTTCTCCTCATCTCCTGGAGCTCCCAGCCTGGTCCTTTCAGGATATCAGGACTCAAGTCTGTAGATCTGGGCAAGTGCTGTCTGGGGCACAGCAAGAACTTGTTGAATGACCGGAAATCATCCCTTGCAATGCTTCAAAGTCTTGGATACAGGTGAGTGCAGCTTGGACCACAATAGTATTTCAAGCAAGTTGTGGGTCTTGGGCAAAATGATCACTTTTTCTGAGTGCAAGAAATGGGGATTTTAGGGTTGATTTGAACTTAAGTGAGCAGTGAACGCACACTCCCTAGGGATGCCTGCTATCATGCAAAGTGCCTGTTGGCCTATACAGTGTGCTACTGATGTGTGTGACATGTTGTGCATTTGGAAGGTCTTCTTAGTAGCAGGCAACTGTACAAAAATGAGCACTCCATCTTGGGTTTTGCTCCTTGGTCTGCCCTGGAAATGGCATCCCTTGATGACTCAGGTGTGAAAGGCAGAAGTGATAGGTTCACAGCTAAGCCAAGCAGTGTGGCCCTTGTTTTGAGCTAGTGAGACCGGTTAGAGACTCTGGCTCTAGAGATCTCAGTGTGTTTCGTTCACATTCAGTCCAGAGACTGGGGTGAGAGCAATTAACCCACAGCTGGGAGAATGGTGGGGAATGAGAGGTGTCAATGTGTCATCTACATGGTGACATATGGATGGGTGAAAGGATGTCAACGTGCCATCCACACAGCAGAGAAAGATGCTAGCTCACCAACTACCAAGAGGTCCTCACAGCCAGCCTCTTAAAGGTTTTTAAAGATTTATTTAATATTTCTTTGTCTGTCTGTCTGTCCACCTGTCTCTCTTTCTCTCTGTCTGTCTGTCTGTCTGTCTCTCGGTCTGTCTGTCTCTCTCTCTCTCTCTCTCTCTCTCTCTCTCTCTGTGTGTGTGTGTGTGTGTGTGTGTGTGTATGTGTGTGTGTGTGTATGAGAGAATGTGTGCACACATGCTTGCACGTGCAGGCCCAGAAAAGACATCAGCTCTCTCAGAGCTGGAGTTAAATGTATTTGTAGGAAACCCAATTTGCTCACTACTGCACAGGAAATCCTCTTGGCTGCTGAGCTATCTCTTCAGCCCCACAGCCAGCCGCTTGAAGGAAAATCTAAATCCCTTGTGAGTTCTTATTGGCCCTAGGTCAATTGCCCTCACTCTTTCCTTGGGGAGATTTTTTTTTCTTTGAAAGAGTAGTGTGCCTCCCCACCACCACATGCTCCATGCTTTAATGTCATTCCAGCTGCATCTGGGCTTTTAAGCATTTTGTGAAAAACCATCCCCAGCTCTGCCACGGAATCAATAGAACCAAATTTCAAAGCTCTTTCTCCTTGAACTCTGTAACCTTTGACATGACAGCCAACCCCTACCATCACAATAAGAGACACCCATGAGCTGCACTGTGCCAGCCACTTTGTACATGTGACTTCTTTAAACTTGCACAAAGCCTTGTGAGGCAGGATAAGCCCATTTTTCACAGGAGGATACAGCACAGAGATTCCAGGTGACATGATCAATACCTTAAATGACATATAAGTGACTAAAGGAGTCTGGACCCCAGCCACACTGAGGCTTCTCTGGGTGTTTCGCCAACTTCTCTGTTTGTAGCCTTTCTTTTTGTATGAAAATGTCCAGTGCACTGTGGACTTACCTCATAGAATTATCTCATTTTTAACTCACTGTGTCCTGATGTATCTTGGGAAGACTTGAAAACCCCTGGTCACTTTCTTAGTGGAGAAAGTAATATTTAACAAGGAAACTTGTGTCTCTTGCCTTAGGCTGATAAAACCTTAAGTGTGAAAGTATGACCATAAAAACATCATGGGCTCTCTCTCTCCTGGTTCAGTTACCTCTCCACTGGTACACCACTGACCTTCGTAAGTCAAGGATTTCCTTGAGGTTAATTGTTTGTAATGCTTTTTTTTCTTTAATAGCAGCTCAGGTGGGGAGAAAAATAGCCTGCAGAGACCAAAAGGTGTTTTTTTTTTTCTTTAAAGTTGCATTGTAGACAGCATTGGTGCTTTGAGCAATGACAAACGAAGGCTGAGGAGAATGTGGGGCAGATGATGTAGAATCCAGGTAAGGTGATGCCTGGGGTGTGGGGACTCCCAGCCAGAGGGTGTGAGGCGGGAGGCTGAGGTGCTGCTGGCTTCCTGCTGACTTTTATTCAACAGAGCTTTCACTAGAAAACAGTTTGTTTTCCTGCAAGGACCATGTAAGGATCAGTACAGGCTAGCCTGATGTCCAGCTGTTCCCTCTGTCTCCAATTTCAGATTTTCAATCTTCTCTTTCTTCTGGCCAATAATCGATATCTTAGTTACATTCAGATAGATGCTCGGTGTGCAGAGGTTGATGCTGTCCTCTCATAAATGCACATAGTTGGGATGCAGTGTTTTGAAGATAAAGGCATTAAAATAGTGGTCTACTTGATACAAATAAATGATGAAATTTACTGACGAAAATAATTAAACGTCGGTTATTTTAGAACTGTCTTTTGTCAGACGCTTCAACTTATGTTGTCTAAAACTCTGTGATACTATTGTAATTAACAGAAGATAAATCATTTGTTTAAAGATACATTAGGTTGATCTGGGGACAACGTCAATTTTTCATCAGTCTGTCATTTTATAAAATATAGTTTTCTATCTTCAATGTGTAAGTAGAAAAAAAAAACCTGGACATTTATATATACGCAAACAATAAATTAGGTACCAAAAGATGGATCCTCCAGAAAGACTTTAAAAGCTGTAGAGATCCCCACCAACCTACAGGGCGAAGGATGGGTAGAAAAGAAAAATAAGATGGGATAGCATTGCCCAAGAGGGACACCGTAGACTGGGAGGATTCAGAGAGGTCAAACGGAGAGACGATGTAGTCTGAACTCTATGGGGCTAAGCGTCAGAGCGTGAGTATAGTGCAGGCATGCTTGGTGGGTGGAATGTGGGGGGTGGGAGGGTGGGGGGAAGAAAGTGGATCAGGTGTGAAATGTGTCTGAACACCAGAACTTAGAGGCTCTGACAGGCAGTCCCTAAGACGTTATTTGCTGGGTTAAATGGAAGCCCAAGTCTGTGGTCACTGAAAGTTCTCAGGCAGGGTCCCGCTTTACAACTGTCTACTCAGGAAGAGTATGAAGGAAAGAATTGGGCAGGAGGAGACTGGAATAGGTTTTCTCAAAATTTATATGTGATAGATCTCTTTTGAAAATCTCTACATCTTAGTCCAAAGACTCTAATTCAACATTGGACACACGAAGGAATGGTTTTGTTTTGTTTCTAAAGTTCTCAGAATCATTCTAGAGCATCAACGCATGTGGTGTGAAAAACACCAGACGGGAGGGGAGGAGGTTAGTGACCAGGGCGTCAGACGGGAGGGGAGGAGGTTAGTGACCAGGGCGTCAGACGGGAGGGGAGGAGGTTAGTGACCAGGGCACCAGACGGGAGGGGAGGAGGTTAGTGACCAGGGCATCAGACGGAGGGAGAGGTAGTGACCAGGCGTCAGACGGGAGGGGAGGAGGTTAGTGACCAGGGCGTCAGACGGGAGGGGAGGGGAGGAGGTTAGTGACCAGGGCACCAGACGGGAGGGGAGGAGGTTAGTGACCAGGGGCACCAGACTGGAGGGGAGGAGGTTAGTGACCAGGGCACCCAGACGAGAGGGGAGGAGGTTAGTGACCAGGGCGTCAGATGGGAGGGGAGGAGGTTAGTGACCAGGGCACCAGATGAGAGGGGAGGAGCTTAGTGACCAGGGCACCAGATGGGAGGGGAAGAGGTTAGTCACCAGGGCACCAGAGGAAGGACATTATTTGTATGGAGAGGAAAAGACAAAGCACCAAAAGATAATTTGAGAGAAGAATTAATTCAGAGAGTTCAGGACACGTTGGCCTGTGGCTAAAGGAAAGCTTAAAGAAAAGCAATGGCTTTAAAATTGGGGGATTTTGGTGGTAGAGGGACTGGAAACAAGAGACAGGTAGACTTGGCAGTCTTGACAAGAGTTAAGTTAGGCAGCTGGGTTTGAAGCCTGTAAGGAAATGTCTACTAGGGAGAGGTCAGCAGGCAGCGTCAGCTGTGCAGCAAGGTCACATGGTTTGGGTTCCCGTGCAGAAAGATGGGATCTGCAAATGATGAAAAAGTTTAGAAAAGTAAGAGATGGCTAAAATGGATCTAACAAAAAAAAAAAAAAAAAAAAAGAAAGGTTAAAAAAATGGTGGTTAAAGAGATGACTAAAATCAAGGGAGAGGGAGGGAAGGAGAGAGAGGGGAGGCAGGGGAAGGGAGAAAGAGAGTGTGCAGTGGAGACAGTGAGTGGAAATTCTAATTTCAAAATATTTTATATAAAAGAAATTAGTGCTGCTCTTGTGTCCCTAATGACCTGGGACCCTCTCAAGCCCAAGATCACCTCCTCCTGCTTTTCTCATGCCCCCTCCCCCCCATACTGAGTTCATTGCCAGCTCTGCAATGGAAAGTCCTCAGCGCATGTCTTCTGGTCCTTTGCTACCTCCCACCTAGACTGCTGCATAGTCCTTCTAGCTGGCACCTTTACTCTTCTTCCTTTTGATCACTCCACAGCAGTGGCCATTCCTTGCCGATCACAAGCATCAGGTCCCTGCTTATTAATATCTTCTGTGGCCTTCCATCATAATTAGAATAATGGAATATTAGACTAACCAGGAGGTCCAGTCTGGCCTGTCCACCCGTTCACTCACACACCCGGTCCCTGCCTTTGAACCACAGCAGCCCTCTGCCAGGGCCCATCCAGTCTCTGCTTGCCCCTGCCACAGACCTCCTTTTCACTAGTTTTTTTAATTGTAACAAAAGCTTTCTACGTGCGTGAAACTCTGTTTTCCTATCTTGGCCTCTCTGTATCCATCTCTGTCATTTCTGTCTCCTGGGTCTCAATTTACTGTTCCTGCTCACCAGCCCACTCTACCCTACTTGTGTGAACATGTATCTGCACACAAGTATGCACATATACATGTACACACACATACACACACACACACACACACACACATTTCCCTAACCCCTGCCACTTTCCCACTTGTTCTTTCTTTTTACCATAAACTCCAACATGACGGAGGAAGACTGTTTCCCCAGCAATCCTAGTGATTTTCAACTGCCTAGTCCATAGTGGATATTTAAAAAATGTTGAATAAGTGAATGAATTACTAAATGAACCAGGCCCATCAATTCGAGCTTAGCAGGATGGATAACAGATTAAGATATAATGGGGCACCTGGGCACATTCACAGTCTGAGGGGAAATTCTCCTTTTAGTAGCCACACTCAACACCATCGTGTGTCTGAAATCAAAATTACACACAAGACAGCTTTTTCAACAGGCATGCAAATCAGGGCACATCTGCTTTCTTCATATCAGACTTTGTCAGTTTCCGTTCAGCAGAGACTAAATCCACTGGCTGGAGAAGCAGAGCTGGGGGACTGAGAAGTAGGTTAGGAGGGACGGGCTCTCTCTGGCCAGGTTGCTGTGCACAGAGCTACAGTTATTTGCTCTACATTTCAACATATTTCGTCAATTTCAGGAACATGTTGACTCCACCTTGTCTCCGTGAGATGCACTTTCTCACAACAGCTCTTTTGATTCATTCCCTGAGAGAAGCGCTTCCTCTTCTGCTCTATTTTTACATCTTAAAAGCAAATAGTTACCTTGAGTTGTCTAAACACAGCCTGGCCGACTGTTCCCAAGCAGCATGCAGGATCAAATAAATCACTAGGAAGCAAAAATCAAACCGATCATCCGTCACTCTCACAGGCTGAGAGGAAAGGCAGGAATCCTGTTAGAATTTTGCCTCATATTTTTTTTTTCTTTTCAAGTGACAAATTCTTTTTCTTCTCTTTCTTCCTCGGATTGCTCCTTTTGGAATATACCAGGAGATGCAAATAATGCAAAGGGCAGAAACACAACTCCTTGGGAAGTTTGACCAGGATTTGATTCTCACACATTCTGAGGGGAGGGTGTGTGTGTGTGTAGTCGGGGAGGGGGGTATGCATCTGTGTGTTAAAGCCTGAACACGCTCTGATGTCATTCCTCAGGGCCTTGTGTTTTGAGACAGAGTGTCAGTTTTACCTGGAGCTCACTGAGAAGGCTTGGACGTCTGGTCAGGTGGGCTGTGCCTGTCTCCTCCTCCCTGGCACAGGAACGACAAGTAGGCACCACTCTACTCAGCGTGTTTTTGTGTGGGTCCTCATGCTTGGCGGCTGAGCTGCCTTCCAGCCTTGATTGGCCTGAAGTCTCTAGGTGCTTCTGCAAAAAAGCCTGCTCAGGCTAAACCTCCATTGCAACCACTCTCCTGTGAACTTTCTTATGCAGCAAGTCCAGAGTGAGTCCCTTACAAGAGATGAAGCCAGAGCCCTCATTTGCACTTGAATTGCTACTTTCACTTCCTAAGAGTTTCACTGTGAAAGACACTACCTCCAGGATAAGAGTCTAAGAGCCAGGCACTTGACCTTGCCCAGCTTTTCAGTGAGAAACTGAAGGAAAAGTTCTGTTCTACCTCTCAGAACTCGGGGTAATCCCCAGGCATGCAGTGCTGAAGAGCTTTATTTGAAAAAAGTTTACAAATTCAGCCCTTTTTAAAAAAGCATCCTATGTAGCTAGTTGGAGAAATGGCTCAACAATTACAAGCAAAAGGAGCACCCGGGCTTGGTTCCCAGCACACGTCAGGCAGCTCACAACAGTCGGTACTGTCAGCTCCAGGGAATCTGATGCCTCAGAACACCTACACACACATACACACACACATGCACACACACAGACACATACAGACAAACACACACACACATACACACACACATTCACACACAAGTACACACACAGACACATACAGACAAACACACACACACACGCATGCATGCACGCACAAACATACACTCTCAAGAAGAATC
Organism: Acomys russatus; assembly: GCF_903995435.1. NCBI lineage: Eukaryota > Metazoa > Chordata > Mammalia > Rodentia > Muridae > Acomys > Acomys russatus. The sequence continues at coordinate 11,345,882 of NC_067151.1, read as the reverse complement.
TAGTGTTCACTCATTCTACAAATCATTTCCAAGCACTGTAATGCTTGAGAGTCACATGGTCTAGGAACAAACAGGCACTACTGGACACTGCAAACGTCTCTTTCCTTCCTCCTTCAGAAGAACTCTGTTTACTCCACTGCACACAGAAGGGATTCCACGGAATTAAGATTTATGTGGTTTGTAGAATCCCAAATCCCCGGCCGCGCCGCCTGGTAAATACAGATAAAACATTTATCTGTTTTCTCTATAGCTTTACCTCAGAGAGGAAGGTAAAAAGAAGTGAGTATATTGATCATGTTATTTTTAAAGGTGTATATATATATATATATAATGCAATTCTATTTATCTGGGAGTTTATAAAAACAGAGTTAAAGCTTTAACAAATTTCAACATAACAACTGGATTAAAAATTATATTTTCAGCCTGATACACTGATGACTCTGTGGGCATTTGCCATTCAGACGTGAGGGCCTGCATTCAGATCATCAGAAGCCATATAAAACCAGGCACAATAGTACATATTTACAAAAGCAGCATTCGCACTGTGGCACAGGACACAGAAACAGGAGACTCTCCAGATGCTACTGGGCCAGCGAGCTCCACTTATTCAGCAGTAAACAGCAGACTGCCTGTCTCACAGGAGGCAGAAGGCAAGGACCAACCCCCAAGGCACTTCTCTGCTCTCCTCACGTATACGGTTGTTTGAGTTTCCACAGTTACACACATGAATACATATGCAAAGACAAAGAGACAAAACGTATACCTTAACTTTTCAGTTATACGCGTTACTATGTGCTTAACTATCCCTCACCATTTTACCGAGGGGGATAAGAGCTGAAAATGAGCTTCCAGGCCTTTCTTCCCATTCACGAGGAACGCCAAGGTACCCGGGAGTCATCTAGCGTCTCCCCTATTCTCTCCACATGCCAGCCAGGGCACACCAGTATCACTTGCCTGGCATTCAAGCCATTTCTCTATGGATGTGTTCCCTCCCCTCTTGCTGCACTGAAATTCTCACCCGAGCTCCACTGCTGCCCTGCGTTTGATGAGGAGAGAGCTGGGAGTTTGTTGAGGGAACCATCAGGCTAAAGGGAAGTCAGTCTTGAAGGCAATTCCACCACGTGCTTCACAAAGATACAGGCAGCCAGCAACCCTGGACCAACAGCAGGGAGGAAGGGAGAGGGAAGCTGCTCAGGAGATGCCTTTGCCATGGTCTGGGAGTGTAAACAGAGGAGGCAAGAAGACAAGCAGATGAGAGCTCGCAGGCGCAGGTGACATACAAATATGCCACTCAAGAATCTACTTCTCTGGCATTCGTGTGTCCTCAAGTCCAACCTGAGACACCAACTGCAGACTTGTAATCATTGATTCATTCAAGAAACGTGTAAATGCTGCCCAGAGTACTCCTGGGTACTGATTACTGGCTGCGGGGGATGTGGTAAGGGGCAGAGAGGGAGATTCCTGATCCAAAGCCCTCAGCACGGTGTCATATGAGTCAGATTGGAACTCTGCAAAGGGTGTTCTGGGAAGGAAAAGAACTACTTTGTAAAGATCTTTTAAAAGGAATGCTTAAGACTCCATGGCTATTCACAATGGTGGCCTATCCATCATGCTTTTAGGTTCTACAGTTGCAATGAATCATTGTCACAAGGGAAGATTTTGAGAAACATCCAAGGAAACACCCCCAAAACATTAGCTTTGGAATGAAGCTTCCAAGTCCTGGAATTTGATGTTATGGAGCAGAGGTCAGAGGTCAGAGGTCAAGGCTAACTAGAGAGGAGTGTTTACCTTTGCAGGGGCTAAGCAGTGGAGAGTTTCTCAACAGCTTAAGTAAAACATCCTTGCTAAATCTGGAATAATTGGTGAGGCCATCTGCCAATAGCATGTAAGTTGAGCCCCGACTTCACATGGTGAGGTGAATAACATCATGTCATGTGACATCATGTTATGTCATAGTGCCTCCATCTGGACATATTCTTAGGATATATGTCCCCTGCAGCCACTGAAGCTACTGCAGCCACTGCAACCACTGCAGTCACAGACGGAGCAAAGACACCAGAAACATCAAAGCCAGCATCTTATGTGCTTGGCTGAAGTTTTGTGTCTTAAGTTCCTGAATTTATAAAACTGAGTTTGGTAGCTCAGAGTGACAGACTTTTGCCTTGTTTTTTTTTTCTCAATGACTGCTTCTTTCTTTGGGAACCAAATAAGAAATGAACAAATGTCATACATTTCAGGAGAATCTGTCTCTGGCCCTGGTTTGATGCTTCACAGCTATGAACTCCTGTGTAATACCTTGATGCTAATGACTCGCATGCGGCCCACCGAGTGGGTGTGGTCACATACAGTAGCAAAGAAGGAGCACTTTCTGTTAATGTGGCTGCACGGCTACTGTGCACAAAGCCTTGAGTTTGAGCCCCAGCATAAAGATTGTGACCAAGCTGGGTGTGGTGGCGCATGCCTTTAATCCCAGCACTCAGGAGGCAGAGGCAGGCAGATCGCTGTGAGTTCAAGACCAGCCTGGTCTACAATGTGAGTCCAGGGCAGCCAATGCTACACAGAGAAAGCCTGTCAAAACAAAACAAAACAAAACAAAACAGTAAAAGATTGTGACCAAAATCACAACCAAATGAGAAGCCAGTAAAAGTTTTGTCATTCTTGTTATTTTGTTTTGTTTTGTTTTGTTTTTGAAGCAGAGTCTCATTGTCTTGCTCTAGCTGGCCAGGAAACTAATAGTCAGAACAGACTGGCTTCAAACTTACAGCGAGTGCTACCTACTTCTGCCTGGGATTAAAGGCATAGGCCACCACATTAGCATAAAAGATAATTTTAAAAACAAAATCTCTCTGTCTATTTTTTGTGTATAGCTAATGTTTGTGATTTCACATTAGATCACAATAGGTAACACGTACATATTATATCTTTACCAGGCACAGCCTTGACACACAATCATCATGACTTAGGCACTTTTGCTCTCTGCATTTCTGCTGAAGGGACCAAGTCAGGCTCAGCAAGCTGGACAGCGGCAACAGACAGAGCCAGGATTCACCTTAAGGCAAATGATGGCAAAGCTGTTTTCCAATCCTTCATCGTACTGGGGTCTGCACATCCGCACCCACTTAAGTTGCCTTCAGTCACTCATCAGACTAAAGGTGGTTAATTTACTGGAGTCTACATGGCTGGAAAGAGAAAATATGGCAGCATCCGAGCCCTTGGACCTCAATTTGCTGGGGCTTTCCCACATCTTAGTGTCCTTCTCTGGTCAATGGGAAGAGCATGTCTACAGATGAGACCTGGTGTGGCACTCAAATGCAACAGTAATAGAAATGTTTCTTAAAGCTCTCTTTTCAGGGCATTCTGGTGGAGAAGGGCTATGCATGACTGTCTTCAGTCTTCAATCTATATAGGGACATTTTAATCATCAAACACCAATGAGGAAACCGAGGCTTGCTACATTTTAAAACTTTACCCAAGGTAACAGCACTGTGAGAGAAAAATGAAAGTGAGATTCAGCCAAGGTTTCTGTTCTTAGATGCTATGTTCTCAGCACCCCAAATATTGGACGCCAAAATACTATAGAAATATTGGACATAACTTCTTATACTTGCTTTGGGCAATAAAGCCATGTACTGCAGTTATTTGAAAGCCCATATTTATACATAGTAGAACGCCATTGTTAAACAGACCCCGTGAACTTGGGGAAGAATGGCAATTAATACCACGACTAAATATTACTGATTGATTCCCGTTGTCACAGGAAAGGCACACAGACTCTACTAGAACATTCTAACCTGTCTTTGCTATTCCTTTTACGGTCAACATGGGAAGGCAGCAGAAAGGTGGGGGCATTTCTATACCCGTAGCCATTTGTAGGAGATGTGTAAAGTGTCCCTTTTGAACTATAAGTCATCTTTTGGATAAGATCAAATTGAATTTGTATTTCCTTTGACACAGATTGGAATCCATGATGTGTTTCCCCCTCCTGTGCAGAGAGAAGGAAGAAAATCCTCTTAGCAAATCTTCTTGACGTTTTCAAGGTATTTGGCATCTCTTTGTAAAAAGCAACAGGATGTTAAAGCCCAGAGTTGAGGCTCCAAGGTTGGAAAATGATATATGCTTGGAATCTAACATTACAATGGATTTTGATGAGGAAAACCATTCAATTTCTACATAGGGTGACTTGGTCAATCATTTGGCCACTGCCTACTCCATAACAGGGCTTTAAACAGAGATCCGAAACAGTGGGAATCAGTCTCAAGATGACTTTTCTAGAGAGCAGCTATGTGGGAGGCGAAAGCTGTGAGAGCTGAATGTGGGGTGGGCTTTGAGGACTCACCCAACAGCCAGCATGGCTAGAAAGGGCCAGGGACAGTGAGGGAAGAGTCAGACTCAAGGCCACTGCAAGATTTGGACTGTTACCTACAGGCAGATGGGTAGACAGTGGAGGGAGGCTTTTGAGTAAAAGCTCTAACTTAATTTCAGTTTTGAAACAATACTGGTTTGGGGAACAGAACTGACTGGGAGCAGAAGGAAGTGGATGAAGCAATTCATTGTGAAAAAAGGACCCACTAATTTGGGGCATTGGCGAAAGACGACAGAATGAACAGTGACAGTGTTAGGTCTGTGAGGGAACAGGAGGATTCAGAGAAGACTTTGAGAGATTTCTTCTGAGAAATGGAGCAATGGAGTCTCTCCAGCGGCACCGGAAAGGAGGGTCTCTAGTGAAAATTGTGAAGTTTGATAAAGCACATAGTAGGGTGGGGTGGCTGTAGGGTGCTTAAGGAACTGGCCTGAGGACGTTGCATTGGTCAATAGAGAGTCTAGGTCAGCGCTGAGCAGTGTGTACAGGGATCGTCTCGAAGGACCAGGGGTAGAAAGTGACATATTCGGAGCTTAAATATAGATAAAGATGAGATTTACAGTTGGCCCATGGAACACTCCAACCTTTTAAGACTTCGCAGAGAATGAGGAGAGGGATTTGAAATGGTCTCCATTTACAACCCAAGTAAAAGGGGTTGGTGAGATAGGTCAGTGGTTGAGTGCTTGCTGCTCTTACAGAGGACCTGCCCCGAATGCCTTCCCAGAACTCACTTAGAGCAATTCATATCTGCCTGTCTCTCCAGCTGCAGGGGAGTCCTGTGCCTCCGGTCTCTACAGGCACCTGTACTCATGTCGTGTACCCACCTACAGACATATAATTAAAAAGGTAAGACTGTCTTAAGAAATAACAATAAATAGAAAATTTATACACATACACACACACACTTCACTGAGGCAGCCTCAGTGTAGACAAGGGAGTCAATACTTGAAGGAGGATAATACTGAACTCCTCAAGGTGTGTTAAAGAAACTGAAGAAAGCCAGGTGCAGGGGCATACGCCTGCAATCCCAGATCTTCGTGTGTTTGAAAGCAGCCCAGTTTACAAAGTGACTCCAGGACAGCCACAACTACACAGAGAAACCCTGTCTTGGGAGAAAAAAACCCAAAGGAGCCTTGGCAAAAACAAACAAACCAAAGGAGCCTTGGCACGAAAACTTCAATTGCTCTAAGAGAGTCCTGAACAAACAAATGACTTTGAAATTTTAGATGAAGACGTAGTCTGTGCTGTGACGTAAGCTAAGAGGTGAAATGGCAGCACGGGCAGAAAAACAGCTGCGGGCAGGCTTTACGACACACCTCCTGTGACCATTAGGATAACACTTCTCATAAAGCAGCTTAGCAAATGTGCAAATGAGCACACTACACTGAGAAAATGGCTTCTGGCACTTTGGTGTACCTTTTTCTTTTTCACACACACATTTATCCTAAAAATTTAGGGTTATATCGCATCGCTGTTATTGTAAGCTGGGCTATGTTGTACAACTTGACATGCGCGTCTGTAACCAACACTAGATTGCATATGTATTACAGTGGCACACTTTCTACTTGATCTAGAGCAGGGACTGGGAATGGGCGGATTTTTTTCTCCAAGAGAAGAGGGATGACGGAAGAGAAGGTTGTGCCCGTGTGAGAAATGTCATGTCTAATAGATGCAAGCAGAGTGATGGCTGCATTGTAGAACAGAGGGACTAAGAACAAGCACCATGTAGAACAGAAGGACCGAGAACAAGCACCATGTGGAACAGAGGGACTGAGAACAAGCATCATGTGGAACAGAGGGACTGAGAGCAAGCACCATGTAGAACAGAAGGACTGAGAACAAGCACCATGTAGAACAGAGGGACTGAGAACAAGCATCATGTAGAACAGAGGAACCGAGAACAAGCACCATGTAGAACAGAGGGACCGAGGACAAGTAACATGTAGAAGAAGCACCACGTAGAACAGAGGGACTGAGAACAAGCACCATGTAGAACAGAGGGACTGAGAACTGAGACAGTAAGGCTGACAGATGTCTTGTTTACTTTTTATATCAGGGTGGATGGCAGGCACGCTTCCCGTGCGGCGGGAGGAGGCTTTGTTTTTCACTACTTGATGGAGCAGACATTGAAAGGGAAAGAAAAGATGAGGGGAGAGGCTCTGGCTGGTACCTACCAACAGAATGGGCAATGGAGTTAATTTATCACACAAAGTAGATGTTTGACTAAATCCCTCAGCTCAACTTTCCTCAGAGCTGACAAAAGAAACCCAAGTCATCCCTGTTTCCTTCTGGATTTCATTTTCCTGGGGGTACGCTCTCGACTGACACACACAAGGCAGATTTAATAAAAGGGCTTTCCCTACACATCTGTGAGCACCGTGGAAGGCATTTTAGTTTGTCAGTGAAGCATCAGAGGATAACTACAACAAATCATCCTTCTACTTTTGTTTTCATGGCATAAATTACCTCTCTGAGAAATACTTGATGTAATCAGATTCAGGTGAACTTGCTAAGACCAGAGCCAGGAAGTCTTTTTAAAATCGACGAAAAATGATAACGCTCACTTGCTAACTTCTGCAGATAGATTTTTGTGTTTGTTAAGTCCTAGAGCTCTGTCTTTTTCTAGTTAGGGATTCTTCGCTGGTAACCTCAACTGGCTAGAGATGGGGCCTTTACAAGGTCAAGGTCATGCTCTCCAACTGGCCACAGAGATGTGCAAACTAGGTCTTAGCCATCAGTCTCACCAGGAAATCCAGTTATTCATAGCCATGTATACTCTAGGTCACTCAAAGACCAGCGAGGGTTGGAGAGCTGGCTCAGTAACGCTCAGCATCCTGCTATGAAAAACAGATGCCTAACTTCAATCCTGGAGGTCTCCCAGCCACCGGCAAAGCATCTGGAGTTTGTGTTGTGAATGACAGTGTGTACACAGGAGCTCAGAAGCCCAAGAATCCCACTTAACCTTAATGCCAGTATTTAGCTGAAAACTAACATACTGTAATTGTTCTTAACACTTATTTTTAATTTATACTCCATTATTATATAGATGTTATAGGCCACTGGAGAATGTTACATTCTTTATAAATATGGCCATTGAAGATTTTTTTGTTGTTGTTCATTATAGCTAAATCCAGGCATCGCAACACAGACTTTTTTTGTTTTTCAAAATAGAGAGGATTATCTTTATACAGCTTGGAGTTTGTGAAGTCCACCGGAGAACGCACCAGCACCGAGGAACACACTCACTTTGTCCCTACCAGTTCGCACTGAGGGTCACATGCAATGACAGAAGGCAACTGCCACCGCAGATCAAATCGTGGAAACATTGGTTTTTGGATCATTGTACTTTTGCCTCTGAAATCTCAGCGGGTGGTTTCTCCATTCCCCCGCCTAGTAGAGCTTTACACATCCCATCCGAAGTGCAAGGAGATATAGTTCCCTGCCAAATCTACTCATTACCGCCGCCCCCTGTCGCCCCCCCCCCCCAGTGTGGAGCCCAACTGCCCCTCTTATCTTCAAGGAAAATTATGCTTTCATGCTGTTCGTTAACAAAATAAAAGGTCAAGTCCTTAACCTCCACCAAATCCCATTGCTGCCCGCAGCAGCCCAGCAGTTGCTCAAAGGCAAGAACCACAACAGAGAGAAAGCCCCTTATCCACTCTCAAACTCCGGGTCTGTTTTTAGCAAAGCCATTAATAGGAACAGAATGGTGTGGACCAGCCTTTCAATATGCAAGATGGACGGAGGCAACCAGTTTTCTCTTATAGTAGATTATGGGGGAAATCTATCTCTATCCTCCGAATTACCCTCTGACCACCAAAGCACACTGACCACAGGAATAAAATATTTACCTAACAGGTTTCAAGTTCAGCACGGCTTCCTCCTCTATTTTTCTTGGATCTCTCTGCCTGCCCCCCCTCCCGCCCCTCGCCCCGCCAAAGTCTTCCCTCAGTGCCCCCTCCCCAGTCTATCGGGAACCACTGGTAGGAAACGAATTGTTTTCTCCATGACCTCTAAGCTTTCTACTCCACGGAAGGCAACCGCGGAGTGCACACTCAGCAGGCTGCGAGAGAGCCGGGAGCCAGTCTGTCCGCGAGGCTTTCCAGCCATAAACCTCACACTGCCCACTGTGTTTTGTGTTTTGGTCACCGTGGAGCCCCAAGCCGACCCAGCCTCTCCGTCACACCTGGCTGAAATCCCTGACCCACACAGCTCCCCAGCACCGAGCAAACAACAAAAAGCCCCAAACAGCAACAGATTCCTTTGTTTTACATGCAAATCCTACCTCAGGTAGTGGTCACATCTTCCTCAAAAGCCACGCTTAAATTTTAACGACAGCGGTCCCGTGAGGTCCTCCACACAGCCGCCGGTACTCATCTTTACCTTGCCTGCTGGCAGCCTTGGTGGACCGTTGCTGTCACACCCTCGCTAACTCATAGCTTTAATACTCCTCGCTCAAAATGTCTGCAAGAGTTTGGAAGGACAATAGGAGTGACGGGCACGCTAGACAGCCATGCTTAAGATTAGTTCTCCGACGCTCTGTGGAAGCCGGTTCAGACTGTTTTTTAAAAGCGTGCAGGAGGTAGGATTATTAGCCTATGACAGGCATGCTGCTTCTGTTTTTATTAAATACTGTAATAGGCTGTCTGTTAGCATCTCCGTGATAGGTCCAGCAGTTCTTCCCCACTGCTTTCGAATTTTCATACTGAAAAGGGACCGAGCCTGATCTGACTTCCCTCACTCTGCCATCAGCCTGCTGGCTGGATCAGATTTGCAAATCCTCTAACTCAGAAGAAAAAAAAAACTCTTCCTGTAAATAAGGTGTCTACTGAACTCGGGAGTAAACACCCTTGTAATCCCCAAGAGATCCTTTTCCTCCCAGCAAGGGACTCCTGCTCTCTCAAGTTAGAGAAAGAAGTTATTTCTAGAGCTAGATTTGAGCATCCTTTCAAACAGGGAAAGTTGTCATGGATGACTGAAGTATCACTTACCTGAAGTCCCAAATAATGTATCAAATGAATAGCATGTATTAGTAAACACTCCTTAGGGAGTGACGGCTGTAGAGCTCTTTCCTCCACTTTGAGGGTGCCTTTTTTCCTGCATTACTCTCTACATGGAAAGGATGGATGATGGGTAGAGGGGCTCAGGATGGGTGTACTGCTTTGAACCCTTTGTTTGTTTGTACAGTCATGTCTACCGAAGCACTGGCCAGAGAGGAAGTGGCTATGAGGATGCAATCAAACATCTCTCTGAAAAGTATCCTTCCAGACAGGAGCGCACAAATGAAGTTCTTGACAGAGAACGTTTATGCTCCAACTACTCAGGCTTTAGTCTTTTTCTTCTGTGTTTCTTTCTCCTCTCTTCATGCCACAGAACCATAGAACCATAGTTATAGAACCATAGTTATATGGTTACTATGGAAACTGAGTGGTCTGCTCCAAGGGAGGGGCTTAAAGACCAGCAGATGCATTTTGGATAGGAAGGTTCTGTGTTAGACTGTGGACTAGGAACTGAGCAGTGGGCAACAAGCGACACAAACCAATGACCCTCTGGAACAGCACCTCAAGGGAAACAACCTAAGCCAGCACTGCTGAATTACCAGCCTTTCTCCTGTTTGGAAGTACTGCACTGAGCAGACCCTTATTCCATGCCACACGACAATGGAGCACCAGAATTGCTCTTATATCTGTCTAAAGATTTTGCTTTCATCTCTTTCCTTTTTGTTTTATTCAAGCTCCTGGCTATTGGCTTGAATATGCACTGATTGTATTTGAATTTTAGTTGTTATTTGACTGGTTATAGTTTTTCTTGGGAATAAAATGTGATTTGGTAGGAAAAAAGACCCTCCTTGTATCACAAGCCATAATCATATTTCATTCATTCTAAGTGAGTGTCCTTACGTGATTTCCTTGGAGCTAACTCTGGGTCTGAATGTGCAATTTGAATTTTGAAAGTTAACCCTGGGCCCATTGGCTTGCTATAACAGAAAGAAGATTTTCTTTTCTTTTCTTTCTTTCTTTTCTTTCTTTCTTTCTTTCTTTCTTTCTTTTTTTTCCCCCAGCTCTTCAAGTAGAAAAGAAACACCTTTTAATAGAACTTTTGCTCATCACTTGGTCATCTAAGACAAACTATTTCTTACAAGAATGGTTAATACTTACAGAGGCAAAGGGAAGAAGAATCAAAGATTACGGTCATCAGTCCCCAGTTGGACTGATGGTAATTGGAGCAAGTCACACGACTATGGACACAAAACACAGCTCTTCTGTCAGTGGGAATAAGAGATTATTCTTAAGACAAATCTGATGGCCAAAGCCCAGGAAACAGCTAGACTAGGCCAGGTTCCACAGTCTCACATGGAAGCAGGTTCTTGGAGTCAGAACAAGGACAGTTATAAGTGAAGGGGCTTTAAAAGCACATTGGTGGGTACATCATCATAGAAGCGTTAGGGCAAAATTGGTGGATACATCATAGAAGAATTACGGCTAAATAGGGGAATCTCTCCTGTGGCCTCAGATTCTATTTGACAGCATTCTTAGCTTTTTGGGTTTGTAGAAGATAGCAGTCTGTAAAGTTGGTGATTTCTCAAACGTTTTTGTCTGTTACCCACAGGATGTTAGTTCCCACAGAGGTGGGCAAGGAGTAGTTATTTGAAGGTCTAAAGCTCAGCCAAGAGAAACTGTCACCAATTCAGACCCCATAGCGTCCTAACCTCTCCACATCACTGAAGTTCTGTGGACTAGGTGTCTTTTCAGGGCCTCTGGCTCACATTCCAAAGTAAGAGTATAATCGTTCCAAAGCGAAACAGTTGGGAACAAATTTTTAGGACTCTATAGAAAAAAATTTTTAAATAGGAAGGCATACCACCCAACATAATGGGAGAAGGATTATTTCAATAAGAGAATATTTATGATGTTCTCTTTTAAATGATGGAAAAGTAATGCCGTAAATTCTGTAGTACATCTCTTTCCTAGGCAATGTGTTTATGGTTTGGAGACAGGGGACAGAGGAAGAGAACAGAAAAGAAAAAGTGAAGAGTGCAGAAAAGGATCCTCTCCAAAAGGTGGCCCCATTGGGTCCCTCCAGCTCTCCTGTGATAGCTCAGCTGTTGTCCTGCTATAGGCAGCCTGCAGTGGGAAGCTGGGGAGGGCAGAGATGTGAGAGATGCTTCTGTGTAGACAAGGGCTGCCTGGAGTTCTCTGAGGGGTGGCAAGTGTTCCCTAGGTGTGAGGTCAGGGTAGCATGGCCTTTTGTAGCGGGGAAGGAGGAACATGGCTGAGGGAAGGATGGAAGGAAGGGAAGGGAAGGGCAGGGGAGAAGAGGGGGAGGGGAGGGAAAGAGACAGGAAGGAAAGAGGAGAGGAGGGAAAGGTAGGGAAGAGGAGGAGAGGGGAGGGGCAGAGAGAGCAAGGGAAGGGAACAGAAAGGGAGGGGAGGGGAGGGAAGGGAAGGGAAGGAAAGGGAAAGGAAAAGGGAAAGGGAAAGGGAAAGGGAAAGGGGCATTTGGCCTCTTCAGGCATAACTTCTCAGGCCAGGCTTATATCCGAATGTAAGAATGTGCAGGGCCTCTGCAACTTGGTGGTTTTCCCACAGCATCTGCTCTCCCAGCGTGCAGGGGAAAACTTGTTCTCAGAAGAACAGAAGAATGAGTGTGTGTGTGTGTGTGTGTGTGTGTGTGTGTGTGTGTGTGTGTTAACAAATACTGGATGGGAACCTACAGACTGGCTGAGGCAGGGTATGAACCTGGAATTGGCAGCTCACAAGTGCAGGCGGCAAGTGGCTGGTCTAATGAATGGAAGTAGGAAGGCATCCATTCATTATGAGTCATCACTATGAAGATGACAGTTTGATAGATCCGCAACTTGGAGGTGTAGCTGTTGGCTGCAGACCCGGGAGGTAATGATAATGTGGAGTGCGCAAGTCACACTCTGAAGAGCGCACCGTGAACATTTGCTCTGCTCCATTTTTCTAGGAATAACTGAGGGGTTCGAAGCAGCTTCCTTCCTGTTATCCTGTGAACCCAGAGACTGACTCACTCTGCAGTGAGTGTGCTTCCACTTTAGGGGCGTCAGAAAGTAATTCTCTAGTGTGGACTGGACTGTGCCACCCTGGAAGTGAAGGGGAAGCAGTGGGAAGCACTAACTGATGACATCATGACTATCATGACTTGTTAACCTTTTCGTGCATGCGTCGACTTCATGGAGACAGAGCTCACTATGTGGCTCAGTCTGGCCTCGAACCCTCAGCAGTCCTTCTGCTGGAGCCTCCTGAGTGTGAGGACTTTGGGTGTGAGCCATCATGCCTGTTCCCCTCCCCCACTTTCCATCTTCACAGTGAAGTTAATGAGAGGTGAGGCAGATCTCTCTTCCTCCCTCCCTCCCTCTCTGTGCATACGTGTTAGAGTAGGCATGTGCACGTGCATGTTAAATATCTTGGAGAGGTCAGAAGAAGACAACCTTGAATGTTGGTCCCTGGGCACCATTTACCTTATCTTCTGGGACAGGGTCTGTGACTGGCCTGGAACTCACGAAGCAGGCTAGGCTACTGGCTTGAGAGCCCCAAGGATTCTCCCCAGTGCTGGGATTATAAGTGTACACTGCCATGCTCATCTCATTTTTTTTTTAATTTTTAGCTTTTAACATGAGTTCTGGGAACTGAACCGAGGTCCTTATGTTTGCTTGGCAAGTGCTTTACCGACTGAGCCATCTTTCCAGAGGGGCAATTATTAGCTGCTCTGTCTCTATTGATGGAAACTGAAGAGAGAGAAGTTAAGAGGTTTCCCCAAGATTAGGCAGCAGGTAGGCCTATCATCCAATTTATAATCTGGTGTTCTTCACATCAAAGGAAACTATCTTCAAACACTTTTACCAGATAAAACGTCTACTTTGTGATACCCAGACATATAAGCACCAGAGGATAGTTCTTGGAAAGAATTTATAAATAGAAAAATAAAAGGGAGGCCACAGGCTAAGTGAAAATATTTGCAGAAGCTACATCTCATGTAGGACTATATTTGAACCAGACAATGAACTGTTTATACTTAGCATAAAACAACCCAGTTAAAAACATGCCCCAAACCTAACTTAGAACTCTGCAGCAAAAAGATGTGGGTGCAAAATCAGCAGATAAAGAGTTGTTCCATTTCATAGCCACAGGGAAATGCAGTCTAAAACAACAGGCTGCCACTAGGCTGCGGTCAGAATGGGTCAGGGGAACAGGCCTGGCACTGCAGGGTACCTAGGCAGGAAGCAACAGGAACTCTTTGCTCACTGTGATGAGTCTGGGGATGGCACAGCACGGGGGAGGGTGAACTGTTGTCTGGTGAGGTTGCACATTGATTTGGTGCAGGTATAAATCAAGGCTCAGCAAGCAGCATGCCGCAGACTCTGAATGCCCTCTGTAAACCTGTTGGAAATCTGAGTGCCAGTGCAACAGTGAAGGGCAGACTGTCACAGGAGGTCCTGAGAACCCACAGACTCCTACAAAGGGACTGTGTTATTGTGGCAGTGGGAAAGTTGTGGCAGGAATAGTTTTCTGATAAAAAAAACTTTGGTGCCACTTTTCCACCTTTTGCCATCTAGCAAGAAGTCTCTTTACACAGGCGTAGGCGAGCCTTCCTCCTTGAACTTCCATTACCCCCCCCCCCAGAATTGTGTGAAATGTATCTCTGTTCTTTTATAAGTCACCCACTCCAGAGAATTCAGTCACAGTAACATAAATGGACTGGGATAAACATGATCCATCTAGCAGGCTCCTTGGAATTCTCCCCAAAGGGTGGAAGACTTATGATCCTGTAGAAAGCTATACAGAACTCACCACAGCTTTCTTTAAAATCTCAAGACTAGCCCAGGTCCTTAGCAAACAAATGGGTAGATTCTGCTGAGCCAGGCAATGCAGTACATTTAGTGCTAAAAGGAAATGGATGAGCATCAGTGTATGAAAAGATACAGGGAAGCTTAGAAGTATATCAGTAAGGAGGAGGTACCAGTTGGAGAAAGCTAGACATTTGTTCCAAACAACTGACCTGTAAAGGGTTGAGTTGGGGAGACAGTGAGTAGACATCCTTAGCCAGGGGCTGAGATATGTGGGAAGGCTGGGAGCATGGGGAAAGAATATTTGGGGGCAGGCAATGAAAATCCTCTGTGTGGCACTGAAGCTTACTTGGTGTACGACACCCCTGCAGGCCTGCCTGTGAGTGAAGGCATCAAGGATAATTGTGGTTTGTCAATCCAGGCTCTAGAAGGGGCGCTAGCAATGGTGGAGGCTGGGCATGCATGGGGTATGGAGCACAGAGATGAGGGGTTCCGTGAGTCTGGAATCCCCAACCGCCCCCCCCCCAAAACCCAAAACCTTTATGGGAACTAAAGTGGGCATCTAGATACAGCCTCCCAAATGAATCTAGTCCGCCAAACACATCTGTCCCATATATTTATGACAACACTAGTCACAAAAAGCTGATAAATGGGTAAAGAAAACAAGGCACATATTCACAATGAAGACAACCCAGCCATAAAACGTGAAATTCTGTCCTTTGCAACGATGTGCATCCAACAGGAGGTCATTATCGAAAGTGAAGGGAGTTGGGTAGAGAGCACAGGTGTTGCATGCTCTGACTCACAGGTGGAGTTTAAACTAAGTTTGGCGCTATGTTTTTTTACTTCACTGTCCAGCAAGAAGTCCCTTCCTGTAGGCTGAACTGAAAGAGTTGAAACAGCTGGTCTCATCGGCTGAGATAAGAGGGGTGGGTATTATGAGAGGCTGGGGAGACAGGGTCAGGGGGAAGTTTGGGTGTTGACTTGTACTAGGAAAGGACTCAGAATTAGTGGTTTCCTGTTGCAAGGTAAGTTGGCTGTGGGTTCTGAAAAACTCAAAGAAAGAGTGTTTGATTGTAGATCATAAGCAGTGAGGAGACACAACACTCCAACGTAAACCTTCTGCATACATCAGTGCAGCACTGGAAACCCACAAGATATGCATTATATTGTGCTTTCAAACGTCAGCTGAAACTAGTGGAACTTAATTGCAACATTGGGGCTGGAGAGATGGCGGCTCAGTGGTTAAGTGCGGATGCTCCTCCTGCTGATGACCTAAGTTCAGTTCTCAGCACTCATGTCAGTGGTTCACTCCAGGGCATGAGATGCCCACATCTGGCCTCTATAGAAACCCTTACATATGTACATCCATGGCATATCCAACATACACACACAGACACACACACACACACACTCATACAGACACACACACACACACACACTCATACAGACACACACACACATGCACTTACTCATGCAATACACACACACACACACATGCACTCACTCATGCACACAAATAAAAATAAGTTTAAAATTGCAAAAAGGTACAAAAAAGTCCTTAAGATATTTAAAAGCATAAAATCAGGATTGTTGGCATACATTTTCTTTTTCTCTTAGGCAGATACACTTTTATAATCTTTTGTAGTATTTTTATGTTTTCAAATGGAGTAGAAGAACTTGCTCAAAAATGATAGATAAACCATGGCATATTTTAACTCTTTTAACTGCAAACTCAGCCCCAAATATTCTTTTTTCAGAATCCAACTGCCTCCAAAGGGCTGTGATTTGGGTGTCTTCCACTTACCGCTTTCTAAGCCCCTTTTATAACGATTAGGAGGGGAAGCCCTGCAGGAACCTGCCCTGCACCCTGTGCCTGTGGCTTGCCCCTTCAGATTCCATGCCGTACAATTTAGTGTACCTTGCTGGAAGTAGAAGGAAGGTGAGTCTAATCCAATACACACATATTCATTTACCTGCATTTCTCACTCTTCCTCAATGCCCAGGGCCTTGCTTGGGTGCCGTGAGGCAGCAGTCCCATGAGCTATTTTAATACTGGCAGAGGCCATCACTCTGGCAGAGGCCATCACTCTGGCAGAGGCCATTGCATCTGGCAGGCAGGTGGTTGAGGCTGCATTAGAGCATCCTTCAGAAGTCTGTCAGAATATTAGACATAAATCAGCCCTAAAATAAAACATAAAGGAGAACATTGACGATTGCTGAAGTTTTATTTTATTTGGATTCCTCTCCTTCCTGGGGCGGAGCATTGGCAATTGTTGAAGTTTTATTTTATTTGGATTCACCCTCCTTCCTGGGGCCTGTCTATGATTTCCATGCTAACCTGAGAAACACAGACATGGTGTCCCAGGCTGCTGTTACATAGCATTGGTGGGGGTACCTGCCACTTTCATTCCAGAACATTAATTAAAAGACATTGGTTTTCTGAGCAAAGTCAACCATAAAGAGCTCGGAAGTTAGAAGGACAGCATCTGCATGCTTATGACACAATCCTGTGAGTATTTTCCTAGCACACTCCATCTTGTCTCTTTTAGAGGGAGAGCTATGGGCAAAATGCTTTCTAACACAGAGTAATGTGCATTGTAAAAATCCCAGCTAGTCAAAAAAATGTGTATAATTTTGTCATCTCTTTGCTATTTGGATAATTTTTAAGAATTTGCCACATTCTGAGAGTCTTAACCATTTTTAAATTTCATAACTCACAGATGGAAAGTGACCATGGAGTGGATGCCCTCATGCTGTCTCTACGCTGAAAATCGGGTAAGGTGGCAGAGAGTGGGAGCTTCATTCGCCCTGCAAACATGGGCAAAGTATAATGTGTGTGAAAGCATTGAAACAAATCCTGTTCCGGTCTGTCCTGCCTTAAGAATCTAATAAACCGACTTGGAGAGATTGCTTAGGGGGCAAGCTATTGCTGGCCAAGCATCGGGACTTGAGTTGGAATCTGCAGGACCCATTGGAACAAGAACATGTGAGGACACAGCCTACAACCTCGCTACAGTGAGATGCGAGGCAGAGCGCCGCTAGAAACTCTCAGGCCAACTAGCTTGACATACACAGTGGTGAAGAAAAAAGACCACGAACTAAACAAAATAAAAGATAAGGAAGACCAACACTCAATACTGCCCCCTACCTTCCATATGAGCATGCACGCATGAGCACATGTACACACACACACACACACTCACACACACACACTCATTCACAGATGCATACATAAGTGGATTCACACATAGGCATACAAAAGAGTTTTAATAATCTGAAAGTAGAATAAATAAAACATGAAAAAATAAAAGGCAAAAGAAGAAAATAAAAACAAAGCCCACATAGTCTATGATAAAAGTGATGAGCTATGAGAATATATAGGGGGAGGTAATCCCCCTCAGGAACAGTCATAGGGGAGGGGAATAATGGGAAAATGGGGGGGGGGGGAGGAATGGGAGGATACAAGGGATGGGATAAACATTGAGATGTAACAAGAATAAATTAATAATAATAAAAAAAAAATGACACTGAAACACACTGGGCTATCCCAGAAATGATTTTAAGCCACAAGCCAGAGAGAATGTCTGGTATGAAGACCTAAAAAAGTTATCGTCCTCTTCCTTGTACATTTCATAACCTCATTTCCCCCTTTCTGATTTGAAGTCCTCAAATCTTTTTAACTGGTGCTTTTTTTTTTCAAGAGGACCACCCTCATTTGTTTGGATGACCACGTGACCCCCACTGGTGAACAAAGAAGGCCTTTCTGCTTTCCGTTAGCCGTTAGCAGGATGCTTTGCCCAGGCCTTCGTGCCAAAGTCTCTGTCCTCACCTCTGCTGCGTTCCTTTAGGATAGACATCCACTGTGGAATGGCTGGGTTGAAATGAAGCACACTCTATGATGAGCACCCTATGATGAGCACCCTATGATGAGCACCCTATGATGAGCACCCTGCGGGCTGAGTTGCACCACGGGAGGCTGGGTCATTTCAGCCTCACTCCTGGCTCAGGGTCATTGGAATGGCCGAGGAGGGAGCTTTGTCCCCCATCTCACAATGGCCTACTCCACTGTCTTTGCTCTGACTCCTGTAGAAGCCAGTGTCATGTACCAAGGGAGGACAAAGAAGAAACAAGGAGGAGGACAGCTAATCTTGTCTTTTCCTTTCAGCTCCTGAATGAGAACCATTATGGGAAGGGGAAGGAAAAAAACACATACAACGTCTGCACTGACCCTCCAGTGAAATATTTCCAATGTGTCCTTTGAGACTCGGGGTGTTCAAGAGTCTGGTTTGAATCAAACATGTGTCAACCCACTGTTTGTTGTCAACTTGCCTAAAGAATTCAAGGGACAAAAAATTTTGAAAGTCTAAGTCTGTGTTCTGTAAAGTCAGCTTTTGACATTAAACCTGAACTTTTAATTTTAAAAAGTTATTTTGTGTGTATGGGTATTTTACTTGCATGCACGTCTGTGAGGCATATTCTCTGGTGCCTGTGGAGGCCAGAAGATGGCATCAGATTCCCTCGAATTGGAGCTACAAATGGTTGTCAGCTGGCATGTGGGTGCTAGCCATCTAACCCAGGTCTGCTGGAAGAGCAGAAGCGCTCTTAACCTCTGAGTCATCTATCCCGCTTGTGAAATCTGGATTTTTAAAGAAAAATTCAGCAAGCAAAACATCTCTATGACTGGAAGTCATGCAGAATCTAAAACTTTCTTTGTCTTCAGAGAACTCTTGTGGCACTGGTCAAAATGAACAGAAAACATGAACAGGTGGAGCTGACACGAAAGCAAGCCTCAGATGGCTTCTTGGTACATCAAAGGAGACTTGCCCTGCTCTTGTGCTATGAAAGTACATTGCTTTTCCAGTGTTTTGTGATTTTGGATGCTTTGCAAAGCAGCTGTCACCTAGGCCAAATCAAATCAGTTTTCTGCCAGTATTTTGTTCAATTACATATGAGTAACTTTACATTTCTTTGTTTTATTGTTGTTGTTGTTGAGACCGTTTCTCCTCTAGCCTAAGATGGACTCCATATGTAGCTGAGATTGATCTTGAACTTCTGCTCTTTCTACCTGTATCTTCTAAGTACTGGGATTGCACCCTGCTTGAGTCTACATTTTATTTCCTGCCAGTGAAGTAACTCAGAGTGTACGTGTATGTGTATAGTGTGTGTGTGTGTGATTGTATGTGTGTTTGTGTGTGTGTGTGTGTGTGTGTGTGTGTGTGTGGTTTGAATACTATTCCTAATTTATCCTTCAAAATTATCCTAATTCCAAAGTTATGTTTTTAACCTGGATCACTTAGTTGAAAACAGTACATCACTTTAAATGATGCTGAAATATCATAGACTACGAAAGAATACCAAGAATAACCCGAAAATACCAAGACATGTATCAAGACTGATGTCCCTAGGGGTTCTCACATGGTGCTCTGCAGAACAGAGGCTGAGAGCATGATGCATCAGGTCAGAAACTCCCAAGGGATAGTAGCCAGATGCCCCCACAGGAGACTGGGATACAGTACGTTGAAGGCATCTCACTCTGCACCTCTCCTTGAGCCAATCAATTGATGGATTGCTGACGGAGCAGCTGCATGTTCTGTTGAATATCCAATGGTGAAGATCTGAAAAAAAAAAAAAAAAAAAAAAGCCTGAGCATTGACTGCTGGAAGTCGCGCAGCTAGGAGAGGAAAGCATATACTGCTGGAAGGGTCACATGACCTCTGGGATATCTGATGTCTCAAAGAGACTTCTTACTAGAATTTGCTTGACTTTATTGAATTCAAGAAAGATTGATGTGGGGCGGCTCCTCTTTAACCTAAGCCTACTAGAGTAGCATATTCCAGGCTTCCAGGACTGTGCTGACAGTCTGTCTGCTTAGTGTGAGCAGGGACTACCACCCTCCAAGAATGCTGTTGTTGGACCCTCCTAAAAGGACACATGATGGTCAACCTGACAACAGAGAAAAATCACAGTCTACACAGACTTAGAAGCTAGAAAGAAAAAGATTACCTAAGCTATTACATGGCCAGCAGAAGTGTGCATGTGCATGCGTGTGTGCGTGTATGTGTGTGTGTGCATGAACAACTAAAGACAATTCGCGATCTGGCTGCAATTTTCTAAGCTAGACATTTGGTTTTTCAACTAAAGTATTTTTTATTAGGTATCGAAGAAGCTAGTCACTGTCAAGATCTAAGATCAAGTGCATGATATATTTTGAGGCACAGAGCAAAAGTATAAAAGGGAAGAAAATGATAATACTTGAGGATTTAAAACAAAACCCTTAGCAGGTAAAAATAGTAGCTACTGGGGCCAAGCAAGGAGACATTACCGAAGAGAATGGTTTACTCTGTTACAATACAAAGCTTCCTTTCCCCGGGCAGAAAAAGTATCAAAAGCTGTCATAAGCAGTAAGCATAGACTTTCTAGACATAGGCTTAAAATAGCGGTGCCCGAGAGACCCTTCCTATGCATTAAGTTGACAGTTACCGAACCCAACCAATACAGATAGGTGAAGAGAAGCCATCGTGAGCTTTACACACCCAGCATGCACTCACAGACTTTGCACAAGAAGGGGTCAACCAGCAAGACATAGAGGCCTCGTGAGTCAGGCTGATCTTCCTGGAGAAGGAGTTCTGGTAAGATCTGGAACAAAGGATTCTAGGCATGCTCAGAAAACAACCCAGCCAGGCTACGGAAGGCTATGCAACAACACACCAGAGACCTCCATCTGGTACCTCCAGTCTCAAAGAAAGCCCTCGAAGGGTCCCGCTGGGATGTGACGGTCAGCCATGATCGTCAACTAGATGGGAGTTAGCGTCACCATGGAAACAAATGTCCGGATATATCTGTGTGGAGTGTTTTAGACTAGCCCATCAGGCTAGGAAGACCCATTTCAAATATGGTTGGCACCACTGCCTGGGTTTTGATGCCAGCCTGAATGTGAAGCAGAGGTTAAGCTGAGTACGAGCGTTCATCACCCTCCGATGTGACGTCAGTAGCTGCCTCACGCTCCTGCCACTATGTCTTCCCCATCAGGAGGGACTGAATCCTGGAGCTGAGAACAATAGTAAGCCATTTCTCCCCTAGGCTGCCTCAACAAGACAAGTAACTGACACAGAAAGGAACTCAATACCCTAGCTGAGCAGATGGCATGTCCTTGTGGGAAAACACCTAGGATTTAGTGTCCAAAAATAGTGAGCTTCAGCTGTAAGCGAGGCATCTATACCCTCAGGCTCAGGGTCATCAGGAAGCAGATAGAAAGAATGTGAGATACAGGAATGGGCTTCTATAGCCACATAGTATTTGTAGGACAGGGCAGAGCATGTCCTAAACGCACAATGCCTAGGATAGCATGCTCAAGGCGTGCTCAAGACCCAGCTTGCTGAAGTCCCTGCACGGATGGGGAGGGGCTCATGAAGTCCCACTGTAACTGAGGAGCTATTGGTAGCTGATGGGTATCAATGGGTAACTGAGAGAGAGGAGGAGTCAATTTTCTACAGGGAGGAGGGCCCCCGAAGGCTTGTGCTCCGGGAGGTGGTCCCATACTCATGCACGCACAGACAGCACTAAATGGACTCTGCATGTATTAAATTGTAGAGGGGCAAAGGGAAAGAAAAAAAAAATCAGGGAGCATAGGAAGGGAATTAGAGAGGAGGGAATGGGGATGGCTTTAGTCTAAACACACCATATATTCATATACGAATATTAAATAAAAGTGTTAACCAAATTTTAAAAAGTGGAAATATTTGAATTTCAAATAAAAACCAATAAACTTGGGGAAAGAGAAACTAAGAATTGATGGACTAGAACATTACTGGAAATCCCCAATGGAGAACACACACGTTCTGTAGCAGATTATGACAGAATCTAAGAAGCCAAAACTGGAGAAAGAAAAGCAACCTGGATACAATAAATATTTACATAAATGAGAAAG
The DNA here is from genome assembly GCF_903995435.1 of Acomys russatus. NCBI lineage: Eukaryota > Metazoa > Chordata > Mammalia > Rodentia > Muridae > Acomys > Acomys russatus. The sequence continues at coordinate 11,323,784 of NC_067151.1, read as the reverse complement.
CAGATGTATTTTTACTTTAAATTAAATCTAAAACAAAATATATTGGCTACTTTCGATTTATTTCTTGTAAAAAAAAATTGAGAGTCTCAGATTAGCCTAAACCAATCAAATCCATATTGCTATCTACAGAAAAGTAAAAGTGATAGGAAAATACAGTGGGAAATGGATACCAAAAATTAAAAACAAACAAACAAAAATCCAGTTAAACAGAAGCTAAGGTTGATATAGTGAAACTTAAAAAAAATAAATAAAAAGACATATTGCATAGGGCTAAATTTGATTCCATCTAAATAAGCTATGACAACAACAAAATCTATATTTACTTTCATCAATCAAAACCCATTAACTGGTTAAGTACATAAGGCAAAAACTAGGAGGACTTAAGAACTTTCAAAAATTCTAATAGGTGACACTATTTCACATGAGTAATACCTACAAATCAGCTAGACTGGTAAGCCAAGATTTAAGAATACCACACCAACATGTGTCTATAAAGCATGTCTTGTGAGTGGAGAATGCCAAGAACAAAGCAATCGCAATAACAACATGATGATAACTACTTTAATAACATAGAAGAACTTTGCATTTTTTCTTTTCTTTTTGAGACATGATCTTATTCTGTAGTTCAGCTGACCTGAGACTTGGTAATACTCCTGTCTCTTAAGTGCTGGACTTACAGGTGAGAGCCACCATGCCTGTCTTTACAATTTTGTGTTTTCAAGCATTGATTTTATGTACTTTATATTTTCAAATATGATAAAGGTATGAATAAACAACACAGAGGTGATGAAGGAAGTTACTTAGAAAGAAAACTGTGTAACAGATAAACCACACTCCTGTTGCTGTTGTAGGAAGGACTGTGAAATTATTACCTCTCTCTAGAGGATGGTATGGGGGTCCCTTTATGTGACAGCTTCCCATGTGAAATGTGTGCAGCAGACAATGCCATTAGCATAGAAAAAGCCAATTTGGAGGACTACAGAGATGCCTCAGTGACTAAGAGTAGATCCTCCTCTTACAGGGGATCTGAGCTTGGATGCTAACACCCACATCATACAGCTCACAACATCTGTAGCTCCAGCTGAAAGAAATCTGATGCTTTTTTTTTTTTTTGGCCTCAGCAGGAACTGCATTCATGTGCACAACGCCCACCCCCATATATAAATATATAAATTTATATATAAATACAATTAAAATCTAAAAACCCTGCAACATAAAAAAAGTAAAGAAGGAATAGTATATCTAAAAAAAAAGTAGACAATAGAAAAATAGAAAAGCAACTAAATACCACCAGTGGCTAGTAAAATAGAAAATAAAATTTGGGGACTGGGAGATAGCTAAGCAGTCAAAGCATTTGGCATTGAAGTATGAAGATTGGCATTCAGATCCCCCATAAACTATGTAAATTAGCTTCCAAGCCTACCTACTACTCCAGTACTAAGAGTGTAGACACTGGATGTCCAGAGCAAGCTGTGTAACTACATGAACCATGCAGTGAGGTCTGCATTTGATCAAGAGACCTTGCCTCAATTAATAAGGTAGAACAACAGAGGGTGATTCCAAGCATCAACCCCAGGCCTTCAAGAACTGTCCCCCCCTTCCTCTCTCTCTGTCTCTTACACACACACACACACACACACACCACAAACATACCCCAAACATGTGTATACACAAGTACACCCAATATATACACAAGAAAATAAAAAGGAAAAATAATATGAAAACGTAAATAAAGCAGATGGTTTTCCACCAAAGTTATTCAAGCTGACCTCAAAAGAAAATAAGAACGTTCATAATCCAATCGTCACAGAAGTCACCAAGCCAGTAATGAGTTACTCAGGCGTGATGGGAGCAGATGTGCAGGTGGAATTTTATCTGAACCATAAAGAAAAGATTAGAATAAAGTTGTTTGTCATCTAGAGCATAAGACTGTGAGTAAGCAACTCACTCTTTGTGGCTTTATGAAGTCAGAATAACTTGAGTACTACGCCACAATAAAGCACTGCTGAAAAGCAGAGCGACAGAGCAGAGAGAACACTGCAACCAGGCTCACTGAAGATGACAGATTTAAAGACTGTAAGGTAAGTGGAAGGGGAGAAGCCACAGCAGTGCACCCGAATGAGAAACCGAGGTCCCGAGAAGGGTTTGTTTGTGAAACATAACATCTGTCGGTGTAGTGGCACAGCCTTCAATGGACTCAACAGGGGAAGCTACATAATCGTAATAGAAGGTTTAAGAGGACTTCAATGAAAGTTACCATCTGATAAAACGTTCAGTACCACAAGAAAAAAGCTTAAATTTCATGAAGATTTTTTGTCAAAATTTAACACTGAATATCTTATACATAAAACACCCAGACAATTTTAGTTAGAATGTAGAAGTATTTTTTCTTTCTTTTATTTTATCTACCAGTTTATATTTAGGCCTAGCCTGTGTGCAGAAAAATTCTTTTCTTAAAGCCTATGGACTGCAGATTCCCATGGGTAAGGCACAGTGTAGGGAGCCTTTGCTGATAACTGACTGTTCTGTAGACAAAAGAAGATGTATTGGAACTTTCCAGGTCTTTGTTTCCCTCTGCAGAGAGTCCTCTAGAGATTTTACCGACATGGGCATGGGTACCTGCGTCCTTTCCTTCCTCACCAGTGACCCTGAAGAAAACAGGCGCCTGCTCAGAATATTTGCTCTGCATGACCCTTTAGTGCCTTATGACCTTAATGAAATCTTAATCTTACTTTGCCTATGTAAGATCCAACCTTAAAAAAATATCTAGAGTAAATACTCCATTTGGCCTTTTTCCCCTCGCAATTTATAATCTGCAAGCAAACATGATGTTCATAATCTAGAGAATATGGACTCTCTTTTCCATTAGCCTGTTTATGTCACAGCAGCTGGGAATCGGAAAGAAAAGTGAGTGCCAGGTTATGGTGGAACAGAAAAGAAGCAGACAGCAAGGAAGAAAGGATACAGAAAAATAGAAGTGGAGATGCTAGGCTGACCAGCAGGCGTTAAAACCCAGTCGGAGCCCTCATCTCCTGCCTCCCAGAAAAGCAAGCTGACACCTGGAAAATGTTGACCCAGGGGATTGTCCTTTATTTTCTGTGATGACTGAGGACAGAACCCAGGGCCTGTGCTAGGCCTATTTGGGCAAGCCTTCTGCTGCTGAGCCTCACCTATCATGGTGTGCCATTTCATCCCTCCCCCCGACCCTAGTTCCCATCAGCTTGAGACCTCCTGATCCCAGGGTCTTTTGCAAGGTTGCCAGAGAGCTTCACACACACAGGACATGGTGGGGGATTGGGGTGGGTTGATGGGGGTGGAGGAGGTAGCAGTTGTAATGTCATCCATCCCATAATCTAGCCAAGGGAGACCCCGTTTCTGCCTCCCCAACCCCCACACTCCTCCTACCCCACACCCCACACCACCCCACCACTGCAGTTGCTATGTTGGGTTATAGATAAACAGCTACCGCGTCCAAGGAAGCTTTCTTAAACAGAGAGGATCTTTCTTTCCTGGATCTCCCTCATTGTTGCCTCTGTTTGAATTTCAGGCAGTGCCCAACTCGAACTCAAAACAAGCTTGGCATCAAGAGTACCCCAGTCTTTGCTTGCATGCTAGAAGCAAATAAAGTGGAGCAGGTTTTCATTTTGTTTTTGTTTTTTGTTTTTTGTTTTTGTTTTTAAATACAGACTGCCTACACCCAGGTTCTTACAGTTAACCCTTCACAGCCCAGGAGCCAAGTGTGGCATGAGGGAGCTAGTTAGCCAACTAGAGGAGTGACCTTCCCCATGGGCCTCTCTCAGCTGTGTGAGTGCGGAAGCTGGCCCCTCCCACACTTCCTCCTAGCAAAGGCACTAGCAGTTCTTCTGGGGTTGATTCCTTGAGATCTGGTGTGCTTTGTCTCTTGTTAGGAGTGACAGCATTAGCTTCTAGCCTGGTCTTCAAACGAAAAAAATCTCTATCCAGCCATAAACTATCCAAGCACCCCACCCCCAAGAGCCCCAGGCCCTATTCTCCCTCTTCCTGATGGGAGGAAGGACAGACTGCATCTTCCTCCCTGCTGGTTGTGGTTGAAGCATTCTCTTGGTCAGATATGACCTCAGAACGCCAATTCTGGATTCTTCTCCGTGACTTTCAGGCAAGGGTATGACTTGAGTAGTGATCTTGTCAAACTCTAGACGAGAGCCCCACTAACTGTAACAGGGATGCTGGAGATGGCCAAAATCCTTCCCTGCTACAGGTAAAAACCTGAATGCTGAAGAAAGACAGAAAATCAAACCACGGAGAACGGTAAAGTAATAGCTTTATCCCTTTGGGATGGGCGGGGCTAAGGCTAGCAGCCTGCTAACTGGAAGCTGGCTTGGGCCCCTGGGTCCTCCTATTTCTCCTTTTGGTTCTGTTTAGACGCTCAGTCCCAGGCCTTCCTGCCATTTCCTTACAATGTCTTCTGGGAACAAGGTACCTCCAGTGTAGGGAGCTACCAGCTCCATTTGCTGTGCATGGGTTGTAAAGCAAGAGACAATTCTTGCATATACACACAGAGACAGGTGTCACTAAAAGTGGCCCTCTTGGCAAGAAGTCTCCACTGTGTTTGCCCATGTCTGTCTTTCTCTTTTGCTACCTATGTCTCTCTAACTCCTCTTACTAAGATGAGTATTTTTTTTTTCACAGTGCATAAGCGGGTGACATTTTGATTGATTTATCTCTCTGTGCCTGGCTTCTTGCACTTAACGTATAACCTCTAGTTCCATCTACGTTGTATTGGTTGATTAGATTCATTTTGTATGATTAATATTATTCTTCTGTGTGCAGGGGCCATGAATTTGTTTGTTTGTTTGGTTGGTTGGTTTTTGTTTATTTTTGGCCCCTTACAAATTGATGAGCACTTACTGTTGTTTTCGTTTCTTTATCCTAAGTAGCTGCCGTGAACATGATTGAGCATTCAGTCCCTCAAACTTGATGGCACTTTTTACCTCTATGCTCCATGTGGTCCCCTCTTTGCTTCGATGCCCACACATACTTATCTCTTCATTTGGGAATTCTCATTTTCTAAATGCTGCTCCCCCTGCCAGATGCCCAAGGATCTCTCTGACATCACTGCTCAAGCATGGTTGCAGGCTTCTTTTTTCCTATGTATGTTTGCTGTTGAGAACCATTCCTGGCAAAGAGGACATGTGCAGTATATGTTAACTAAATCACGCATGAAGAGATGAACAGATTCATGGCCTCAGTGGCTTTACCTAGTGGCAGCCACAGGGGAGACTTCCTGCCAAGAGGCCCTCTTCTGATGACACCTGTCTCTTGTGTGTGCATGAGTTGCCTCTTGCTTTACAACCCACACGCATGCACACCAAATGGAGCTGCTAATGGCTTTTACTTGGTTCTGCTTCCTGAGCTGCTACTGCCTCTGTGTGTCTGCCACATTATTTGTTCACTTCTTTGTTCTTAGCACCGTGTCCTCAAAGCACAGAGCGAAGGTCTGGCCAGAAAAGATGCCGCAGAAGCTGTGGTAAGTGACCCGGAAGGAGTCTTTGCGCGTGCCTGGCATTTCATACAGATCAGCTAGTGTCTCCCTCGGATGCTTTCCTTGTCTGCCGACGCTCAGAAAGCATGGGGTGCAGACTGTGTCTAGGGAAGAATTTCTCTTGCGGATATCTTCAGGATCTCCTCTTTCAGTAGGTGAGCAGGATTCCTCAGCTGCACTGAGTGGATTTCTCCTTTTCCTTTTTTTTCTCCTGCTCTTATTCCACCATCTGCCATCAGTGGCAGTCCAGGTGTGCAGCCAGTTTCTTGGCTTCCTATGAATGTGATCCTATTACCCCCTCCATTTGTCTGGCCATTAGTTACCAAATGGTTGATGGTTTGACCTACTCCTCTTTCAAACATCTGTCCCAGCTGCTTCTCCAGTGGAAATGATGACTAGCTCACACCGTTCGCAGTTAACTTACAGTGGCTGGTTCTGGCCAACTTGCAAAATTAAATCCCCCCCCCCCCCCGTGTGTGTGTGTGTGTGTGTGTGTGTGTGTGTGTGTGATAGATCCTCAGTTACTCCATGGAGCTGAGTATGTTAAATGTAACCCATGGTCATGAATGCCTGACCCCTCCACCTCCAAAGCTCATCACAGCACCACATCCTTAGAAAACTATACACAGCCATACCCAGTCTAGTTAGAATGTCCTGGCCCAAGATAAATTATAATACCCTTACTTATTATAAATTAGTCAGCCAATAAATTATAAATTAGAATATCCTTACCAAGGATAAATTAGAAGAATATCCTGTGTTCTTACAAATTGGAATGTTCTCGCCTAGTCTAAGTTAGAGCTTCTTGCTCAGTGTCAGTTAGAGTGTCTTTACCCCGTCTCAGTGACATTGGTCTTCTCTCGTCTTAGAGCCATTTAACCACCTGCTGCACTCCAGTACATTTGTTTGTGTCTCTTTTGCTGAGGGGTAAAGTTGGATTGGATATGCATTTTATTTTTTTTATAGTGTTCTTTATTAGAACAATTAGCAAGTGCTGAGCACTTAGCGGTTGCTCAGTAAAGACATGTTGACTCATGGATTGGTCGGCTACCACCTATGCAATCTCCTTTACTCATGCTGGCCAGCACTGGAGAAAGGCAGGCAAACAGATCCAGCGCATAGCCACATATGCAGCTCTGGCTGATCCTTAGCAGCCTAGCTCAGGTACTAGGGAACTGGCTTTGCAGCCGCGACGCATGGATTTCAGTATCACACCTGCCACGTGTCAACTTCGCACGCTCATCATCTAGAAATACGTGGCACTAATATGTCACAGCCCATTGTTCAGGAGCGTTGTGAGGACCACATAAAAAGGTATCTAAAAGAATTTGATAAAACGCAAAGCAGCACACAGAAGAAAACTCCCAGTTGCCCCACTCAGTTTAGTGTATTCAAAACTACACACAAAGGCCGTCTGATATACTTAATTCAATACACCCAACCATTGTTGAAAACATTACTTGTCACATAAACTCTAGCACCATGCAAGAGAGAACGAAGGCAGTTTGTGGGCTGGGCCTCACCAAGGTTTTAGAATCCCTCATCATTTCAAAACCCCAGGGTGCCTTTTTAGTTCCTTTCGAAAGCTACATGAGATCTCTGTCTTCACATATGAGGGCGGCACCTGAACAAACTGGCTGCCTCCGTTAGAGATTTATGGAGTAATTCTGAGGAGATTTCACATGGTTGCCCTTGTTGATCTGAGGTGATGGAACTCACTTGGCTTCAAATAGACCAGCACGGGGGCTGGAGCGTCGCTTCAGTTTGTAGTCTCTCTATAACACCCATGAATTCAGTGGAGACCCGCCAGGTCTTCCTTTGCCAAGCAGTGAGATACGGATCAAAGCGTGCCTCTGTGACAGAGCCTGCTGGAATGGAGGCCGCGTTCAGTTGAGAGTCCCGTAGACCTCATCTTCTCCTCTTTGCTGACTTCTTTAGTGCCCTGCGCTCCTTGGTTGCCATTGCTCCTTCTTTGAGGGGGACAATCTAAAGGAACCATAAGCTTGAGTCATCTGCCGTCTACTCCACAGCATTTGGTGCTCAGTCCTCCATCAGCATCCTAAGCCTCTCTCATCATTGTGTATGATAGGCAGAACTAAGTTTACAACAGCTAACTATAAGAAAGTCCCAGTGATAACTTGTTCCTCTAATTATAAATAAATGACATAAGTTGGAGGCGGGAATATGGCTCGGTAGATAAGAGTGCTTACTGTGCAACTATAGAACCCGAGTTTGAATCTGCAGTACACATGAAAATAAGCAAGTGGGTGTGGCCACACACGGTCTTATTGCCTCGGCGCAGTGAGTTATTGGAGACAGTGGGTACACTGGGGATTACTGGCTGGCCAGTCTATCAGAAATGGTGAGCCTCAGGCACAGTAAGAGATCCTGTGTTAAGGGGATGAGATGGAGACTGATAGGGCAGGACAGCTGCTGTTTTCCTCTGGCCTCTGTGCTTGAGTGTACAGGCATGTGTTCTCCATGAACGTATACCATCCCGCACAGAGAACAAGGCAATGCTAGGCATATGATGCATTTTTAATATCTCATAGCCTGCGTTCCATCCCCTTAATGTCTCTTTCTCACTCAGAGTTATTTAGGGTGCTAGAGCGGCTCAGAGTGCTGAAAACTGAACAGGACAAAGAAAAGACCAACTGGTTCTTCAGAACATGACTGTGACTGTGAGCTGACTGAAGATCAGGCCCAAGAATGGAGTAAAGCGCAGTGAGAGTGATTTGTGGAAGCCCCGCCCTCTCCTTGCTGGGACATCTCTGACTCCTTAGTTACCCTGATCACAGCATCCCATCCTATGAACTCCACTCTCCCTCCCAAGCCAGTGCTTTATCTTCAAGCACTATGTTCCTGTCACAACAGCCACATTGACTTAGCTGCTGTGACACTAACAGCGTGCTGTTGTTGCTGGGATACTAGCTCAATTACTGAGAATTAATGATAGGCGGGGGGCATGCCTAGAAAGCAAACAAGAAATTGAACAACTGTAACTTGGCAGCAGAAGAAACCCCCAAAATTGTTCCCCCTCTCCGCCCCCAATCTGGCTTCTGAAATATCAGTGGCTGTAGGAACACTAGCCTTTGAGTCTGTGTTGGACTATTAGCCTGTGAGGCACGTACGTGAAGCACACTGTTGTCCACTTCTGTCTCCTCATCCAGTGCCTTCCTATCTCACTGTTGTGTGCAACACTTTCAATGCTTTAAAGACGACAAATACCAGTTAGCACCCTGTTTTCTGCTTGTTGAGACAAAGCCCGATTAGGAAACACTGGTGTCATTTACTTGGACATCTTGGCTCCTTGGTTCCTGTAGATGCCGATTCTCTTCACACTGATGATGCTTCTCAACTGATCTTTGTGGCACAAGGCTAACTCATTAGGATATCTCACCAAGAACACCCATAGATGCTACTCAAGGTTCTGGATTATGAAACATAATCTGTGAATAGCCCTCAAAAATAGATAGCGCTATTCAACTTGACACAAGCTGGAGCCAACTGGAAAGAGAGAACCTTGGTTGAGAAAATGCCCCCATCATATGAGCCTATAGGCAAGCCTGAGGAGCGGTTCCTTGATTAACGAGTTAATGTTGGAGGGCACAGGCCACAATGGCTGGTGCCGCCCCTGAGCAGGTGGTCCCAGATTGAAGAGAAGGGCAGGCTGAGGAAGCCTTGGGGAGCAAGTAAGTAGGCAGCATTCCTCCATTGCCTCTACTTCAGATCCGTCCCCTGATGTCCCAGCCCCTGCAGGTTCCCAACCTGAGTTCATGTTTTGGCTTTCCTCAGTGATGGACTATGATCAGGATGTGGAAACAAATTAATCCCGTTTCTTGTCTAAATTGCTTTTGGATGTGGTGTTTTAATCACAGGAATAGATAACAAACTGGGACAGAAGACAAGGCAGATGACTAGTTGTGGCCCAGAGGAGATGGCATCCTAATCGGCCACACAGCTGAACTCAGCATCATTTCTTAAGTTATCCAAGCACATCAGCAACACAGCTGTACAAACTGGGTTCTGATACTCTCATGGGAGCAAAACCCTCGTACAAAGTGACACTGGTGATTGAGAGAGGAGATTAGAAACAGACCCAGTAAATCTGTGTCCTGGAGCCGAAGCTAACACAGGATGGAGTGCAGGTCCAAGTGAGCTCCTGTTTGCAGCAGGGCAGAGAGTGCTTGCAGCGTATGAGGAAGCAGGAGGAGACCGGCATGAGATGGGGTGGCCCATGACTCAGCAACGCAGCCATGCAGTTGCAAAAGTCAACGCTGCCAGGGCCTACTGGGAAGATGGCGGAGGAAGTCCCTTAGGGATAGCTGCTCCTGCATGGAATGCTGGGTAGCCCACTAGCACTGGCTTAGGCAGCCCCATGGCCTCCTAGGCCGAGGATTCTGCCTGTGCCAAAGCTGCAGATGCTTCTATTGGACTCCTTTTGCAGATGGCGTTAAGTGGCTAATCTCTGCTCAGGCCGTGGGGGCAAATCAATAGAGGACAGTTACGTGAATGTTGTAACTTCCCACCACTCTAACCATCTTCACACTGGTACTGGTCAGTTGCTCAGAAAATTTCAAAATATTCTAAGTGTTTCATAGTTTCCTAATTATTCTAACTCTTGATTAAGCAGTGCTGTGTTTTTAACACAAAGGGATGCTGGGCTTACAGGCCTTTGTGTTGAATGTCTGTTCTGAGCTCACTCTCTTTCAAAACTGCCCTCTTCCTTCTCTGAACCTCAGCCAAAGCCCTCCTCCTATGGAACGCCTTCTCTGACCTTCCCAAGCAGAGTTATAGTCTTTGCTAGCTCCTTCTGTACCGTGTACATTCCCCGCTAAAGGCTCATTAATCACACTAGATAGAATTAGAATAGGAAGGCTCAGATCAAAGGTTCAGATCTTATTCCTCTTTGCACTCTTAGCTGGATGGTCCCTGCCATGTGCTGTGTACTCTTTAAATATTTATTGGGTGATTAAATGAAGGCATGAATGAAAGTGAGTATATAAATAAAAGATTTATGAGAATTGGTTTGTGAAAAGCCTGGCATTTAAACAGAAAAAGGCAGCTCTAACTCTCTGACTTTGGGAATTATATTCTAAAGAGAATTTAAAAATTTTAGTGGCATATATATATATATATATATATATGAAGTTATTAGGCTTGGCATGGTGGTATACCCCTGTGGTCCCAGTACTCAGGAGAGTGAGGAAGGAGGTTCTTGAATTTGAGGCCACCCTGGGATACATAGCGAGTCCCTGTTATGAGGAGAAGAGGATGGAAGGGGAGAAGGAAAAGAGGGAGGAAGAGAGGAGAAGAGAGAGCCGGAAATGCAAGAGGAAGAGGAAGAGGAAGAGGAGGAGGAGGAGAAAGAGAGGGAGGAGAGTAATTTCTCTTGCCAGTATTTTCACAGTCTTTCCCCCTTACTTCCAGGGGATGAGCCCTCTGCTGAAATGATGACAATGATGAGAGTTTCCTGTTGTCCCCTATTCATCTGACAGTGAAGAACACGGTGCCAGTGCCAGAACTTTTCAAGGCAGCAGCGCCCTAACGCATCTTCTTAATTATCTAGACTATATTCTCAGGCTAAGACCAATCAGAAAGAACCACAGACTGTGCCTGGCTTCCCCTCTAATGGCTCCGTCTCTGTCTATGGAGTGTGCGCCGGATACCTGTGGAGGATTGTAGTGATCTGCTCCTGGCCGAGGCTGCTGGTCTCTGAGATACACTTCCCTCCGCCCAACAACACATTGTTTCAGAGACAAACAGAACAACAGGGAAAAAAAACCTGTTTGTCTCGTGGCATGTACTCGTAAAGACCTTTCCTTTTTGCTTGCAGCATAGTTTTAGTATTTGTCTTTCATAGGAACATCCAGCCTGTCTTTAATGTTGCCAACATGTTCCCACGCAGGGTTGCTGGGGTGTTAGCAAACACAGGCGGCAGGACTTCTCCATTTCCTGACAGCTTGGGAGAGCCCCACTCCAAGCAGGGAGCTTTAAAAGCACACATTCCTTCATTGTTCCCTTAGAACAAATTATTAGTGTCATGATTTCATTATCTGTTTAAAAGTGTCATGTGTCAATGTCTTCTGATTCTCTTTGGTGCTTAGTTATTACCAAGTGAGGAATGGATATTTTCATCTGTAGCTAGATCCTTGAGTCCAGCAGATACGATTCATCAGTCTCAGTCACTGGGAGTGTGTGGAGGCATCTGGTCGACTGTAGTGAAAACCTGAGCTTGGGAATCAGGCTCCCTTGGATCTGAATGATGCTTCTGGCCTGTCTTAACTCTGTGACTGGGCAATCAGCATCTCATACCTCACTTTCCCCATTTATTGAAGATGATTGACAGTATCCCCACTGAGGAGTTAAGGTTCAAATAAATGAGTTATTCGATGCGAAGCTCACGGCACTGTTATAGACCCATAGATGGCGACTCAACGAATGTTGACGGTACTAGCAACGATGAGGGGCTTGAAGATACGATTTTTGTCAGGAGGTAAAATTCTTTGACCAGGGACATTCTCGATCACTCTCAGAGAGCTCTCTTCCTTGTTCACAAAATCAAATACCAATTTTTTTGGACGAATAAGATCTAAATATTTTCAAAGTGCTGTGTTTCATATCACCGCAACACTCTGACTTCAGACCTTCTGATGCCACTGGGAACAGAGAGCAGGCTCTGGCTGACCTAGAAGTGGACACGGATTTCTTTTTGATTGTCCAAAGGCCTGCCTCCAGTACCTGTAAGCCTGGGTGATGAGGACCCTAGTCCTCTGTCCCTTCTGATTAGAAGTCCGTCTCTACATCTCTGCATCTTTGGAAATGGCTTCCAATACAATGTATAAGGAATTACTAGCCAAAAAGCAAGGAAATAAAAAGACGCTAATATTTTCATCTGATTAATATTTGGTTTGTTTGGCACGTGGCTTTCTTTGTTTAGCAATGCCATGCTGTGCTTTGAGTGAAGAGCTATTTTGGGGAAAGGTGGGGGAAAGTATTGAGAACAGACTTTCAGCTCATAAGAAGCAGGTTGCATGGGCCTGGGGAATGCAGGAGGAAGTGAACAGACAGAGAAGGCATTTTCACTGCCGAACATGAATTTTACTTTTCTGACAACAGGTGCCTTCTTCAGGACTTAGAGACAAAAGCCAGGCTACAGTCATGGGATAAAGGGCTTCCCATGATAGCATGAGGACTTGAGTTTGATCTCCAGAACCCATGCTAAAAACCAAGCTGGGTACATGGTGTCCATTCTTAATACCAGTTCTGGGAAGACAGAGAGAGGAGGGTACTTTTTTCGGAGGTGGGGGGGGGTCACTGATTAGCCAGTCTAGCCTAATCAGTGACCTCCAGGCCAGCAAGAGACCCAAAAAAAGCAAAATGGAATGCTCCTGAGTGAATCAGATTCGAGGCTCACCGCCTGCACATGCATTCACCATGTACCCATCCGTCCAAAAGCACACACCCAGCAAGAAATTGGACACTGAAGGATGTGGCATTCTGAATGGGCCCATTTGGTGGCTCATAGCACTTGAAGATGATAACACTTCTTGTCATTTTGGAGCAAGGGTCTTCAAGGCGTTGACAAGATGCTTCCTCAAGAGCCTCTGGAAACACAGACAGCAGTGGAAGTGTCTTGCCCACTCTGGGCTTCACACTTAGACATACCTGAGATTCTTGTAAGCCTATGGAGAAAGTGCTGATGAGGCTCATCCCCTGCACAACTCCCAGCCTTCCAAGGTTCGTAGACAACATCTCCCACCCACAGATAGTAACAAGTGCTAACGTAGGGGCATGGAAGGCCAGGTGTTTTGGTTACCTCCCTTTTCCCATTGCTGTGACAATGTTTGAGTAAAGAGTGCCTTGAGAAAGGAAGGGTTTATTCCACCTCCCAGTTTATGGGTATGGGCCATTGTGGTGGGGAAAACATGGAGGCTGGTGTGTGAGACAGGCGATTATGCTGCTTCTGCTGTCAGGACATGCAGAGAGATAGAAATAAATACTGAAGTTCAGCCAGTTTCCCCTTTTTAAATTCAGCCCAAGGCTCCAGCAATGTTCTGCCCATACTTAGGGTACATATTACCACTCAACTAACTCAGCCTATAATGCTCCCTCTCCGACATGGCAGGACATCATAGGAGGTCTTACATCTATGAGAGCTGGCAGCTGTGAGGCCCGAGACTGGACCTTTCTTATTCGGATGCTTTCAGCCCTCCTCAAATGGTCCATGGAGGCCCCGGTAGGCTGGAGGGCTGAGGCACAAGTAAGTGAAATCTTTGTTTTATTGGATCTATAGGGAAATGAATCTTATAGTTTCTGAGCCATAAACTCAAAGTTAACGTGTCCTATCTATCTTTTTAAACTGTATCTTTCATGAGTCCCAGTCCAGGGTCTTCCAGGCTCTTTGTTTCGAGAGAGCATACGTACATCTTCTGGCCTCTGCCTTTGCAGTTCCAGCTTCGAGGTTAGAGGAAAGAAGAATATTCAGGAACACAGTAAGGTTACATATACGTACGGATTACGTGTAGGCCAGCTGCATGAGGTAGGCATGAGTGTTTCCTTAGCTTACTTGGTCATGATGACGTAGCTGAATGTACAGAGAGGACAGTAACTTTAAGAATGTGCCATGCAAATTTTAGCCCACAGAGCATCATTCAAAGCTATGGTCTTATGTAAGGCATATAACCTTCTCTGTGCTGCTCCAAATTAAAAGGAGGAATGAAATAAATTTTTGGTGCCTTAATTTTTCCTCCAAGTCAAATTCTTAAACATTTTTAAACTAAGTTAGTACCCTTAAAATATTATTTTATTTTACTTTATGTGTGTGGGTGTTTTGCCCGCATATACGTCTGGTGCCCAGGGAGTCCAGAAGAGGGCATCAAATCTTCTATAGCTGGAGTTACAGATGGTTGGGGCCTGGTGCTGGGAATTGAGCAAGGCCCTTTGGGAGAGCAGCCAGTTCTTTTAACCATTGTGCCATCTCTCCAGACACCTAGGTCTATTTCTTTAAAAGTCCCGATATGCTTCTCTGACACCTCAACCCCATTCAAGCCCCTCCCTGTGCACAGGAAATGATGGGAGCGCATGCACAGCAGGTAGCTTGCTTGCTTCACATCCTCACAGAAAGGGCATCTCACTGGGTTAGCACTGATACTGAATATGGCTGCAGCAGCATAGGCTCCAGGGAACTTCCTAGTACTCTGAAGGATCATTAACCCACACAGGTAGTTAGAAGCAAAGCCTAGAGGCCAGGGCTTGGAAGGATTCAATCAATCACCTGATGCAAGGAAAAGGTACTTAAGATTTATTCCACCCCCATCCCCAACAGTCAGATCGGGCACAAGAGAGAAAGGAATGACACGCCCGTTCATGGTTTGTGTACTCAGTGGGCACAGTCTCAGAATCTCTCAGCTTCGTTACTTGGGTTCTATACCCATTAATTCTGCAGAGAAGCTCAAACACGCAGGTGCCAGTGGAAGAATTGAGAGGCCAGTCGCACCCGTATCATCATGTTTTTCCCTGAGTAGAATTCTCTCAGCTATATGGATCAATTCCTAAGTTCTGGTTCTCTGAACATATGACTAGCCTTCAACTCTTCAAGCCGGTATTGCTGTCTCTCACACTGTCACCTTCCTTTCCCCAGCAGAGTAAAGACCTTGTGTTGTGTATCCAACATGACATGAGCCCAGGCAAGTCTTGCTAAAACACTGCTTGCTGTATTTTCCATGTTTCCTTTGCAGAAGGCAACCGGGAAAGTGGATTGTGAGATCCTCTGTGTCATTCATTCTTACATGCGTGTCTTGTGTGGGGCTTCTCTCAGCAGGGCACATGGGTGCTGGTAATTGGCTGAACAGGTGGAAACAAATGCTTTTCAAGGCTTCATCTGAGATAGCCATGCGGGTATTTCCCCCTCTTCTGTTCATTGCCTATCTGCTGTTTTGAAATCTTAGAGGCACCAAAATTGAAGGGTCATCTTTGGTGGATGCCCATTTTACAGATGAGAACTTCCCCATGGTTGCATGTTTATTAGAGGTCGGGTACCAACAGACTCTGGGTGATCTTAGCTGATTTTCTATCGTCAGTAACTTCTTGTTCTCCTATACATTACCTCTAGATCTGTTTGAATGAGACTGGGGTAAACACAGGCCTCTGTAACCATGGAAATCCGTTGTCCATGGCAATACAAGGTAACATAAGTATATGGGTCATGAAGAGACTTTTGAAGAGACTGTCTTGTTATAGGAATTAATGTCTTTTGCAGTGGTTTAATATAGATCTACATTAGAGCAAAAAAAAAGCATCTTCCAGTGCTGCCTCTGGCCAATTGTTCAGTGGGAGGTTCTAGTCTAAATCTGTTAAACAGCTGGAAACCCAATAGTTTCTCTCTAAAGACAGACCCAAGTGCATCTTCTCATTCAGAATGCTCATTTTATACTTATATTTTAAACACCCAGGAAGCAACTATTCTATCTACTTTACCCATGCTTTTGATATTTGAGGAGAATATTGCTATACTTGTGATAATTCTCCCAAATTCTTTCGTCTACTTTACCTTTGGTCTTGTTTCTGCTTTCCTTTTTCTTACTTTCTTAAAACACCAGCATACACACACACACACACACACACACACACACACACACACACACACACATCCACAAATATAGATATCTATCTTTTTTTTTTTACCGTCTTTGAGGGTAGGACCATCATTGGGCAGAATAGAGTTTAAATTGTGCTTCAGGCGCTGGGGATGTAGCCCAATTCACTGAGTGCTAGAATACTTTAGGTCTTGAGTTTAGTCCTACTACCACACATACCGTGTCTGTGTGTGTGTGTGTGTGTGTGTGTGTGTGTGTGTGTGTGTGTGGTGATGTGTGCCTGCAGCCCCAGGATTCAGAAGGTAGAGGCAGGAAGATGAGCAGTTGAAGTTTCCCTTTGATTGCATAGTGAGTTCAGTACCAGACTGGGCTAGGTAGGTCAAAAAGAAAAAAAGGAAATCAGGCCTGTGAGAAGGTTCCCTTGCTGCAAAGCCTGAAGGCCTGAGGTCAACCCCCAGAATTCATATAGTAGCAAAGAAGGGCCGACTCGCACAAGTTGTCATTTGACCTCCAGTTATGCCCTGTGGTATGGTAAGCATGTATGCATACGTGTATACAAATACACATACACAACACACGAATAAGTAGACAGTAAGAATAACAAAACATTAATTAAAGCATGACACAGAGCCTTCAAAGGTTTGGGTATCTGCTCTGAACTTCACCTTATATATCTATCAGACTGCCCTGTATTGGGCCATGGCAGCCTCTGCACTCATGCCTTAGTTTCAGGTGTGGGAAGCACTTGACCTTGGGTGACTTCTTTGAGTACAGGCAAACTCAGGAGGAGCTCACAGATGAAGGCCAGGCAAGGACTGCGCACAGCAAGGTCTTCCATGAGGGCAGTAGTCCTCCATGCCTACTGCAGATGAAGAAGTCTTATTGGTCTCTGTTGAGTTGGTAGGAAAACTTCAGTGTCAAAGACATTCATCCTATAAAGAGCTCTCTTTTTCCTACCTAACATGTCTCCATTGCCCACAAGTTTGGGTGTGAATTCCCTAATGTGGTTTTCCAAGAGATCTGCCTTTGGGCTCAGATCTTGGTGTTCAATATCTGCCTACTCTTGGGTAGCAAAAGGTTTTGGTCCAGTGACACCAATTTTTCTCTGTCCTGTACATGGCTTTCCCATTCTTGCCTCTACCAATCCATACAGGTAGAATGCCTTGTACCTTTTAAGAAATACAGAGAGGTTGAAAAGGCATATTTTACTATAATTGCAAGGGCTTAAATCTCAGAAGTAACCTGTGTTCATGTGCAGGAATTGATACAGTGCACATTGTTAATAACAATAAAGTTTTATTGGAACAAAGCAATGACAATTCATTTGCATATTGTCTGTGGTTACTCTTGTGTTATACTCAGTGATAATGCAGAGTTGCCAAATCAGAGATCTTTCTAGCCCTCAACTGAAAACATATGCTGAAAATTTACCCCAACCTTTTCTTTGTAGTAAAAGTGGTTCTGGATTCTCTGCAGTTTGCCAAGAGTGATTGGTTCCCCTGGCTGACGCAGCTTGACACACACGAGACTCAGAACAGCATATCTGTTAAGAGATGGGCTCTCCAGGTCTACATCTCACAAACCCAGGCTGTCTGTGAGCAGGCATCACTTTGTATCCCAGAAGACCTTAGGAAAATCCAGGTTTTCTCTCAGCCTCAGAATCCTGCTTGGCTTTGCTGTGGTTTTCAAAAGTATGAGGCTGTGAGTATCTTCGAGGTGCTCTTTGACCTTGCATGTATAGTCATTGTCTCATGCTGGGACTTTCCCACTGCAGAGTACAGCAGGTAGAAGGCGCTGTGTGGGAGGCAGTGCAAGAAGTGACTCATTCACCTCACACACAGGCCTGCTAGAAAGAGGAGGAGCAGAGAGAGCTCTGGTCTCATCCACTGAGGGCACTAATGGAGTTTGGGCATGATGGAAGGACACCCTTCCTCAGCAGGCTGCTTAGCTCCTCTGTCTTTTATCCTGAAGGACAGGATTCCAGCTGTGGCTCCACCCACTGCTGCAGGGACCATTATCCCCCTCCCCCTCCCAGGGACCGCTGAGGGTCACTGCCACATTGGCCAAATGTACTGTGCTCTGGCTGTTTAGCAGATCGTGTAGAGACAGAAGATTCATCTCTCTTGCATCACTAAGATTTTTGTTTGGGGAAAAAATGCCTGTGGCTAAAAATTCTGAAATTAATTTGAAATAGTGTTATATCATCAAAAAGAAAATTGCACACACACACACACACACACACACACACACACACACACACACACTTGTGGCAATGTGGGCAGAGCTAGAGGACATTTATTATGTTAAATGAAACACCTCAGGCGTAGAACCGCTTCGTATTCCTAACCATATGTGAGCCTAACATACCAATGGCAGAAGTGGAGAGGGAACTGGATCAGCAGAGGTTGGAAAGTGGAGGGAGGGAGTGATGGAGAGAGGGTAGTTCATGGAGGTGGGGGTGGAGGGTACAGAGGAATAGCTTCTAGTGTTCCAGCACACAGAAGGGTAACTGTGGTTGACAACATTCAGTATGTATGCATGTAAGTATGTATGCATGTATTATGTATATATGTATGTATGTATATATGTATGTATGTAATCAATTTACAGTCTTACCCAGTCCCCTTCCACCACTCCTCCTAGTCTCACCCTCACACTGCTCCCCGATTCACCTCTTTCCTTCTTCTAAGAGAAGGGGAAGCCCCCAAGGGGTACCAATCCACCCTGGCACCTCAAGTCACAGCATGATTAAGTGCATCCTCTCCCACTGAGGCCTGACATGGCAGGCCAGCTAGGGAAAAGCGATCCATGGGCATACTCAAGGAGCACTTTGTGCAAACGGTCTAAGTAATCAGAGAGAAACATCCTGGGAAAATTACCTAGATGCCAAATCCATGTGATAAACTAGAAAATAAGAAGTCCTGCGTGCCTCCATTGTGCTGTCAAGTATGAGACATATAGGCTGCCCATGCTACCAGCAAGAGGATGCTTAGCACAAATCTGTCTCCTAGCAATGGCAGGCTATTGATGTGTGCACAGCAAGCTCACATCTACCTTCTGCTTGACACTAGGTACATTGGGTGAGTTCACAAGATAGAATCTAGTGTCCATAGCTGAAGATCAATTGGCTTGTCATATTTACTTGGTAGTAGCAATGCCCTTAATCATTTAGGACCCTGAGTCAGACAGTCTGTAAGTGGTGCACATCTCCTCTAGCTAAAAAAAATCAAAAGTCCCAATTTTTAAAAACTTTAATTAATTATGATTTATTCAGATTATATCCTGATTATTACTCCCTCACTTGTATCTTCCATCCTCACCTTCCCTTCCTTTTCCACCCTATTCCCCTCCCCTAGACCTCAGACAGAAGGAGCCCTCCTCCCCCACCTGGCCACAGCCTATCAGGTCTCATCCAGATAGCCTGCTTCCCCTTCCTCTGTGTGCCTACTGGGCCTCCCTACCAAGGGGAAGTGACCAAATTAGGGCACCAGGGTTCATGTCAGAGGCAGTCTGCTCCCTCCACAACCATGGAGAATGAGTTGTCCATTGGCTACATCTGAACAGGAGGTCTAGGTTCACTGCACGCATTGTGCTTGGTTGGGGCAATAGTTTGCGCAGGCCACCCTGGGTCCAGATCAGTTGGCCTTGTGGGGCTTCTGAACCCTCTGCGTCCTTCTACCCCATCATTGTTCCATACCACTCTCAGTGCTCTGCCCAGAGTCCAGCAGTGAGTCTCAGCATCCGTCTCTATCCCCTGCTGGGTGGAGTCTCTCAGAGGACAACTATGTAGAGCTAATATCCACTTATAAGTGAGTATATACCACGTGTGTTTTTTGGGTCTGGGTTGCCTCACTCAGGATGATTGTTTCTAGTTCCATCCATTTGTCTGCAAATTTCAAGATCTCCTTGTTTTTAATAGCAAAC
The DNA here is from genome assembly GCF_903995435.1 of Acomys russatus. Lineage (NCBI taxonomy): Eukaryota > Metazoa > Chordata > Mammalia > Rodentia > Muridae > Acomys > Acomys russatus. Next base: position 11,303,741 of record NC_067151.1, on the reverse strand, counting down.
TTGTACAACTACTTTGGAATCAATCTGGCACTTTCTCAGAAAATTGGGAATAGTGCTACTACAAGACCCAGCTCTACCACTCTTGGGCATATACCTGAAAGATGGTTCTAGGAAGAATATTCAAGTGCAGGGTAAAGACTGGTTGCCACTCCTTATCCAATGACTGATGGGGTCTTTGAAGTTCCCATGAAAGAATGACATTGTCAGATCCTCTTTGAAGCCTTGCACGGAGTCTGAAACCTCACAGAAAGTCACAGGAAAAGTGAGGAGAGACAAACCGGGTAGATTTGGCTGCTGCCACTGTCTTGGTGTCCTTCCTATAGCAGGCACTAACTATCCTCGGACCCTGTCTTCCAGACCTCATTCCATGCAGGCATGTCCTACCCTGGCCACTGTCATTTTAGAGTTTCACAGCTGAGTTAGACAAGAAAGCACCCTGCCCCCATAAAAACAAAAATCAAAAAACAAAACAAATCAATAACAACAACAACAAAAACCCAAGAAACAAACAGACAAAACAAAACCTAACACAACACTTCATAGCATGTTCAGCAGGTTTTCACTTTGGTTGGTGGTGTGCCATATTCACAGACTACAGTGCACATGGCTCCTGGGCCACAAGGCTGCACACACTTGGGAGTTGTCATACCAAAAAAGGAAGTTGCTAAAAATTTTATTTTATTCCTCAAAAATTTTGAATGAAAATGGATTTAAAATTTTGAATAAAATACCACTGTTTAGTAATAATACTTAGAGCATAACTAGAAATCACTACCTCGTGGGGTAGCTGGTTTGAGAATTTGTCAAGCATACAGTGATGCTCCTTAGCTCTTTACTTTTACCTTTTGCCTCTTGTTCTGATGACACGGAAATGTCAGTGGAAAGCCTCATAAATGATGCATGGTAGCCTTTAAGTCACTTTAGTGAATGAAAGCCATTTCTAATGCGCACGTGATTAATATCCAGCCCCAGCAGAAATAAATAACAGACAGCCCCTCGCTGATCTGTGGCAGTCCATGTTGGGAAGCGCTCTATCAGAGCTCTGTTATCTTCTCACGCATTTGATGGTCCAGGAGGCTGAGTGCTTGGCAGAAGCCCCACTTAGAAAAGAGGTAAACTCCAAGTGAAGCGGGAAGAGCTGACAGACAAGCAGGGCCTAACCTCCTGGACCTCTGCCCTGAGCTCTTACTTCCCTTTCAAAGTTATGGTTTTTTTCTTAGTTACTTAGAAAAAAAATATGTGGCTAAGAAACAGTGCATTCTAATTGATACCTGAAGGAATATTGGGAGGATGCCACATTCTGAACAAATGAATGTGTCCTGTGGTTGGGATTCTTGATTTCAGAGGAAATGATGGCTGCCTTCAAATCAGCATTGGGTGTTGTTTCCATAGATGACAATGTCTTCATAGGTATTGTCAACCATGAGACCTAGTAACACAGAGGTTAGACAACTCCCTGCACACACAGACACACACAGACAGGCAGACACAGACACAGACACACACAGACAGACAGGCAGACAGACACAGACACACACAGACAGGCAGACAGACACAGACACACACAGACAGGCAGACACAGACACACATAGACAGGCAGACACACACACACACAGACACACACACACACACAGACACACACACACACACACACACACACACACACACACACACACAGACACACACAGACACACACACACACACACACACACACACACACACACACACACACACACACACACACACACACACAGAGTGCTGCATTTCTGTAGTCGCTATTCCAATTCCTAGTCTGACTTTGGGGAAGTGTATGAGGATCACAGGTGGCAGCTGTGTTTTCAGGTTGCTGTTTATCTTTCACGCACTGGCAGCTTTGTTTGTTTTTCCTGTTCAAGGGATCCTGGCCTTTTGTTATTATAGGCAGCCTAAAGGGAGCACCTGTTGTTTTCCCCGCTAGCCTCCTTTCCCTCTGACTCCTGTTTACCTTTAAACCCATTTGAGCCAAAAGCTTCATGGAACATAATTATAACCCCAAAGCAGCCCCTGTTCTGTGACTATGATGAGACCCTTGCTGCCCATGGTTGCTGGGTTTTCTTGCATCCTCCCTGGCATTACCCCACACTGCAAACTGGCTGTATTTGTTCAGTACAGCCATTTGTAATAAGTTATCCAGACAGATTCCCCCAAAGCGTCCATAATGGAGACAGTGGAAGCTCTTGAAAATGGACAGATGCAGTGATCAGCATTTGGGACCATACTTGCAAACACTTCCCGTCTTTGTGAGGTTCATTCATCCAGTTGGGAAACTAAACATGATGTCCTTACTCCATAGCCAAGGAGAGCTCTTAGTGCCCCAAAGCGGCTCTGACTATTATTATGCTATTTTATTATTATTCACTCATTTTTAAGGGCCCAGCATTGCAAATGTGGAAAATGTGGCATTGAGCTTGGATAGTGTGCTTTTGTCTGAGTTGAGAGTTAAACATTCCCTATGGGGAGCATCTCTATGGTCTGTGCTTATGGGGAAAAAGAGTCTCGTGGCAGAGCATGGAGGACCACTGTATATAGAATGTTGTATAGACCCACCTATTGTCTGTCCTCCAGGAAGTGGGAAGCATAGGCACACAGTAGAACTCATTGGCTCCAACTGCTGGTGTGTGTGTGTGTGTGTGTGTGTGTGTGTGTGTGTGTGTGATATAGATATGAGAGGCAATGAACTTGTGTTGTTCATGGTGATGACTCTGGATGTCCGTCGTGTACAATGGATGTGGCTATGCATGGTTGCAGAGGTAGTCTGAGGTCAAGGAATTTGCCTTTGAGGCACTATGGAGAACTTGTACTTAAATTCAGTAATATCGTCAAACAGCTGTATTCTTTCGTTGATGCTAGGGATGGAACATAGCGGCTCATGCATGCTTGGCAGGGGCTCTACCCTGAGTCACATCCTCCTCCCAGATGCTCAGACATTTCCTTCAGTTTTGATTTTAATAAAAAATATTATTTAGAATTTCTACTACTACAGTAATAGTGTCCAGTAATATCAAACCCCAGAGAAGCAAAGATCTTGAATATAGACTTTGTGTCCATGCTGTTGACCATGTAGTAGGGGAGATTAATGTAAAGAAACCAAGAAATAAGTAATGGCTACAGATGTCCAGATACAGAGAGGATGGGGGCGGGTTAGTTTCAAACTTCTTTTATGGTGTTCAAAGCCATTTTCTACTTTGTATCATCATTTTCTAATTGCTTAGGCTTTTTGTTTTTGTTTTTTTTTACTATTTTCCATACTCCCACACTCCTCACAAATATGCAAAGTTCTCCATATTTTATCAGCTATGTAAATTAGCACCTTCTATTCAATTATGTATTTTACATGCTCACACATTTGTGTGATCTTAACGTTTGATGTGAGTGTCATGAGAGTATTGCTGAGTTAGCAGAAGCCTGGCGTGTACATTTAAGCTCATTACGGCCTCCAGGGGGCAGTCTACTCATTTGGGACATCTGGTGTTGACCTGAAAGCAACGCCCATGTATTTTTCCTCACTTTGGTTCTTTCTCCTAACGCCAGCATGCCTGAGATGCTCATGGCAACACTGTGATCCCTAGAGACGCGCTTAGCAGAAACACAGTCCCAGAGGACCCATCTTGCGGTGCTGACCTTCTGCAGGCTGTCTCTGTCAGGAGAACCCAAGCCTGCAAGCGTCCTTTCACTCTTCACGTGTTGTTTCTACAGTCTTTGATCCCCTGTTAAAGACCATGAGGAAATAATGCGAGCTGCTTACAGGAACCTGGAGACCTAGCCAACCTGAGATCACGTGGTGAGCATGGCCCTGAGGATTTGCCAGTTAAGTCAGTAGACAGCTGTCTCAGGAATAGCGCATATTCTCTATTTGCAGCCATTTTTGTTTTCTTCTTCAGTGAAACAAGGATAGTTTTACATAATTCCAGAAGGGTTTCTTTCAGGCTATTATTGAATGTGACTCTGATATGAGATTTGTCAAAGGGAGCCAGGCTGGCTGAAATTTTCCATTGTCTGAATCATCCCTTAAACTACAGTTTACCAAATAATAAAAGAAAAAAAAAGTACACCTTGCTCATAAAGATAACAGTCGTACTAGACATTGTAGAGATTGGCAAGGAGAGAAAACATAAGAAATGTTTGCTTGTTTTTAAAATAAAAAAGTATTTTTTACTTTGTGTGTATGAGTGTTTAGTTTGCATGTATGTAAGTGCGTTGTGAGTATACCTGGTATACCTGGTGTCCATGAAGGCCAGAAGAGGGCAGCAGGTCCCAGGGCTGCAGTTACAGATAGCTGCAAGCCACAGGTGTGCTGGGAACCTAACCTGGTCCCTTCGCAAGAGCAGCAGGTGCTCTTAACCACTGAGCCATCCTTCTCACCACCCTGAATCATTTTCTGTTTAAAGTCAGGCATGGTGTCTGCAGTCCTATGGTGAGATGGGAGGCAGAGACAGAAGGACTATTTGGAAACACATACATAGCTTCGCAGCAGAAACAGGAGAGACGTTGCCTCAAATAAAATGGAAGAAGAAAACTGACTTCTGAAAAGTTAGTCTTTGAACTCCAGGAATGGACTGTGGCATATTCTCTCTCTCTCTCTCTCTCTCTCTCTCTCTCTCTCTCTCTCTCTCTCTTTCTCTCTCCTTCCTTTCCTCAACCTTCCTCCCTTTCTTTTTTCAGTAGACATTTAAAGAGAAATACACAGTGCTATGAAATTGACTAAGTTTGGGCACCAAAGAATTCTGTGCCTGCTGGGAGTGGTATAGGAACCCTTTGCAGGTTATTTCTCTAAAAAATATGAAGAATGGATGAATTTAATGCAATTACCTGTTATTGTTAATGGGAGAAGGGAGGCCATGTTATGACAACAGAAGTATGTGTAGGCACACTGTCCCGAACAAATTGACAGACCTGTAGTTTTGAGTAAAAATTTCTTTCAATGTTCTTTATATACCACAGGGGTCTAGGAGGGTGCAGAGTGAAAGCTTGGAATGTGGGAAGAGGCAAGGTGAGGGACTTGCCGGTGGAGAGGGAGTGAGGTGAGCAAGGCTTGCATGCTGAGAGGCAAGGAATGTGAAGGTTAGGCTGGTCCCTGACATTCTCGCATATAAGAATTTGAAACGCTCCAAAGTGAATTCTTGGGGTTTTGCTATTTATGCATACTGAAGTCATTTAACCTTAACCTTTTCAAAGCTGTTTTCTCATCTATGAAATAAGGAGACTGAATTGAATTATCTTGAAGGTCTTTTGAAACTCTGACACCTATGAGAACAGAAGCATCAGTATGGAAAGTGGTTAAAAATAGTATGCATCCACCTTTCTTCACACAGCAATAAAAGCTGACTATGTCCCAACACAGGAGCTCATGCTCAGATAAGAGGATGTGCCCACACTCCACACACCACACTAATTCAGGAACTGAAGACATGTTGCCAGGGCTGCCTCTCTTACAACCTGTATTGGGTTGCATTGGAAGTTAACTGATCCTGCCTCTCCCCTGCTCCAGGCCTTCTCTGGTCCTGGAGCCCACAGAAAATAGGATGTTCTCTATAGCACGCCTTTCCCTCACCTACGTAACCATGCCCTGGCAAATCAGCTTGTTACCTGGCTCCCTGTTGTTAGGGTCACGATAACAAGGGGTCCCCCAGGAGCCCGACTTTTTCAATCTATAGTCTCTCCCACTGGAAGGAAGTGTTACAAAATTAGTCTTTTCTTTACTCTCTCATTTCTGAATTAACTGTTGTTTGTTCTTTTCTTCCTCCTAGAATATAAGCTTTTCAATGACAAAGGTCTTATTTGTCTTTGAACTGTTGGGCTGAAAACTTTGCTGGTACTGGCAATGGGCAATGTTCAATTAATGTTGCTGGATGAAATGAGTGTATAAATAATTTAACACTATTCAGGGAAAGGCGCACAGACAAAACAACAACTTTAAAAGAACACAGACACATGTCTGCTTTCTCTAATAGTCTTTTGCAAATGGGTAGCTGTCACCTTCCCATTGGGAAGAGTAGAACAGCAGAGGTAACGCTAATTGCTCCTCATTGGTGCACAATTGTCAATTTTCTGGAGCCATGTTTGGCTGGCAGCAACGGAGCCCAGTCTGGTCTCATCCATCGGAGAGCATCCCATCCTAATAGCTGCTTGCCATAAGTCGCAAACACATCGCACGCAAGCTACTTATTTCTGCATCATCAACTTCTAATGTTTCTTTAGGCTGATGGGATTTTGTGTTTCTTGAAGTCAGGAAATGTGCCAAAACCATTCTTTTCTTCAAGATGATGCCTGAGATTGCTCTGCTTCTTGGGTTTGTCTCCTGTCCCTGGGCTCAGGCAAAGTTAGGATTTTTCAGGTTAACATATCTTCTCCTACCCCCAAGATACACCTTCCTCTTTAGATTCACATGCAGCATGTCAGGTGCTGCCTGGATGTAAGGTGCCAGCTGTTTAGACCTCTAAGGGGCACAGGTCCCAGTTTTGGATAATATTTGAATCTCATATCTCCTCTTCTTTCTCAGACATGTCTTATACTTTTTCTAATTCTCCTCTGGAGGATAGACAAGGGATCTATATTTTTCCCTTTTCTTATGGTGGCAAAATAGCAGACAAACGCAAAGGGGGTGGTGGTGGCCATTCACAGCTCGAGAGCACAGCGAATCACAGACATGGTCCACAACTCAAGTCCACAGAGCTTGAGATGACTGGTCCTGTTGCATCTACAGTTGCATCAATAAGCATCAGTAGCCATGTGAACCCCATAGTATGGGGAGTAGGGGCTGCCTCTGACATGGACTCTGTTGCCCACTCATTAATCACTTCCCCCTGGTGGAGTGGCCATGCCAGGCTACAGATGAAGAGGATGCAGACAGTCCTGATGAGACTTGATAGGGTGGGGTCAGATGGTACGGGATGAGGGCTACTCCTTTCTGAAGACTACCTGAAGGAGAGGAGGGGGGAAAGAGAGAGGGATGGTGGGACCAGGAGGAAAAGAGGGAAGGGGCTACAATCAGGATGTAAAGTGAATAAATTAAAAATAAACAAACAATATAAAAAAAACTATACCTTGAATACATACAACTTTATTATATATTTAAATAAAACTACTCTTGTATATAATAAAAAGAGTCAAATGGAGTGTTCAATTTGCTCTCTTCCACTGACTGTGGTCAGAGCCTAGTTTTCATCTAAGAAATAACACTCTAAGTGTAGCTCCTTGGCCACCACAGCAGGTGATGATGTAAATGTGAACATCATCTTAGTCCAGAGATATTTAGGAATCATAGCTACAGTATACCCCAAGGATGGAAGGCCACATAAAAACCGAGGGGTCATGAGCAAATATCCACATGTTTTAGAAAGTTGGGGAAAAATCTGAAGATGCAGTATTGCAGTTCAGAGAACGTGGAGGAAAACGTTGCTGAAACTCATTGATTGGGCCCAGAGTTCAGCTGCTAGAGCTGCGGTAGAGCCCTGTTAAGACAGCATCGTTTCAGAAGCTGCTAAGAAGACACAGGAGACCCACATGTGCAGACAGGAAGGCCCACCACTAAAGCGGCTGGCTCATTGGTGCAAGCTTCCAGGGGAGGGCTCAGGGGAGATGCTTGGGTCTTAGCATCCCTGAGGAGCGTATGAGCTGTAATGTTATTCTTCTCATTCACTGTCTGAGCATGAAAACTTGCTGTCCACAAGAGCAAGGTAAATGAATTGCTTTATGGTGATACCGAGTACAGAAAAGTATGAGAATACCAAGCAAGATAATCTCTCATTGGCATGCCCAGAAGCTAACCGACCCCAAATAGTTCCTTGCATTGAACCTGGAGGCTGGTATCTTTGAGGATTCTAGAGCCTTTGGTTGCTAGGAAGCAACCAAGAGCCCTATGTGCACTTTGAAAATGTTCTACCATCACCAACCCTCAAAATTATATTCTTTTAACTTCTCAGAATTCTGGGTACTGGATATCTTCTGAGCCTAGAGGTTCTGCTAGGCCACGTGCAAGCATAGACCTTGTAGAGTAGGGATCTCTTAGAAGACTTAGTCATGAAAGTGGCTTGCTCATGGCTGCTCTGCCCAGCAGTGTTGCTCACTGAGCTCTGAAAACTTTTGTTGTTATCACTTCTTTAGTTCTATCAGACCCATTTGTGACATGGAAAATAAAAAGCACAAGATGACAAGTCAACCTAGTTCCTTTCCCCAAATGCGACCCTGATTTGTTGCTGTAAGTTCAGAAGAAAGCTCAGGGAGGCTTAGGAAGGAAGGCCAGAGATGAACAGAACAGGCTTTGGGACAGACGGTGTCACATGCTTCCGCTTCCAGTGTTGTGACTGAGAGGGAATCCTTTTGCTGTTTTTTTTTTTTTTTTTTCTCTGAGACAGAGTTTCTCTGTGTAGCCTTGACTGTCCTGGATAGGCTTTGTAGACTAGGCTGGCCTCGAACTCACAGCGATCTGCCTGCCTCTGCCTCCCAAGTGCTCAGGTCTCAATGCAGGGCCATCAATGATCCTGATCCCTACTCTGCAAGATCTATGCTTGCGCATGCCCCAGCAGAACCTCAAGGCTCAGAAGATACCCAGCACCCAGAACTCTGAGAAGTTAAAAGAATATAATTTTGAGGGTTGGTGATGGCAGACCATTTTCAAAGTGCACATAGGGCTCTTGGTTGCTTCCTGGCAGCCAAAGGCTCTAGAATTCTCCAAGATACCAGCCTCCAGGTTCAATGTGAGGAATTATTTGGGGTCATTTAGCTTCTGGGCATACCAATGAGGGATTGTCTTTATTAGATTAATTGAAATGGAAGGACTCACCTTAAATGTGGGCCACACTGTGCCATGGGCTTACAGGCTAGAACGAAAAGGTAGAATGTAGCTCAACACATTTATTCATTGCCTCCTGCCTCCTGACTGCACATCTGGCATCACCAGGGAAAGTCCCCAGCCACTGCCATGGCGACTTCCTCCTTATGATGGACTGTGCCCTGGAGTGTGACCCAAATAAAACCTTCCTTCTTTATGTTTTTTTTTGTTTTTTTTTTTGGTCAGGATAGTTTATCACAGCAACAGGGAATGTGCAACAGGGTATAGTTCTGCGATTGCAAGCAAGACAAAACAAAACCAGTAGCACCCACCGATAAATAGATGTACGTTCAGAAGTAGCATGGTACGGAGCAGGTGATGGAGGGAGAGCTGGCGCTTGATTCTGCCTCTTCCCTTGAGGACCAGAAAAGGATCGCAGATGACATATCAAACCTGAGCTTCCATTTGGTTGTTGATAAATAAGGGTAATAAGGACATCTAAAGGGTTAAGAGGCAAATTTTAGGTAAGAGCGAAGCATGCCAAGTTCCCAGCCTGACATACGGCAAAGATGCAATAAGTGGCTACTTCTACTATCTATTTTCTTTTATTTTTATTTATTATTATTTATTTTTTCATAGCGTATCTCACAGGAAGAAAACTACTTTTATTCCATTCCTCTTTAATAGACCTGGAGAAAGAACCAACCACGGACACAACGGATGCTAAACATCCAACTAACCCCACGCACTCACCTAAGATTCCAGTTCACAGTGCTTGCTAATTCCTGTGTTGTAAACAGGACCAATGTAATTGGAGAGAGCACTCAGCAGAGGAGATGCTAAAAATGGTTCTGGCAGCAAGCAGAGGCTAATGCAGCAGGGCACAGAGCCTCCCTGTCACCCTTGATACACGTGAGCTGTGAGGCCAGGCTGCCGGCTGCTGTGATATGCACTGGGTATGTACATCTATAAAAGGCTACAACCCTGGATTCTAACCATGGTCAAGTGCTTGCAGCACCTGGAATGGGGCACTTGTATTCTAGTCCTGACTTTATGACCTTGGTAAAGTCACTTCACCCCATTTGAGAATTAACCAAATCTGAAACATTGGAGAACATATTGGGCATTTTCTAACCCTCAAAATCGTTATTCAGTGATCCAAAGATACTGCTTTTCCATTGCCCCTTTAAAAAGTCTTATCATCTTAGGACAAACAGAAAGACCTTGGATTTTTAACAGGCTTTGTAGAAAAAGAAAATTAACGGTTCTTTATCTTTATAGTTCCCGATGAATGGCTATTCTCAGGGAGAAGAGTTTTATTGATCACCAACAGAGAGCATTCAGAAAGCGTTCTGTTAGGCTAGAATAGAGCAAGTTCCGCTTTCCTCTTGTGTGGTGGGGTCTGTGTTGCTGTAGCAGAGTACTTAATATGGAGCTAAAGTATAAGGAAAAGAGATGTGGATGTCTCATAAGCAGCGTGGCACTTGTCATTTGTAGTAGGATTTCTGGTGGTATCTCAGTATGGAGGCAAAGTGGGAAGGGATGTGGTTGGATTCAGAAGAGCTGGGGCTTTGAGAAAGTTTCAATCAATAACAACTTACTCTTGTGACAGCTAATGCATGGTATAACACCATTGCAGGAAATGATGCCCTCACGCCCAGACTCCACCTCCACACCACACTGAGGATCAGCCTTCCAGAGTGTGGACTTTGGGTTCACATTGCCATATATGAGTCATAGAGTTGTCACACAATGAGACAGGGACCACAGCAGAGCAGGTTGAAGAGTATAAAGTGCTGTCCACACATGAGGCATTGTTTAAACTGTGCTAAAGGTCTTGGCAATGTGGCAAAAGTATAACTGTAAAATTAAAACTTGAGCTGATTTAATTTTTTTTTCTAGAAGTTGAGTTACATGCTGTTTGCAATATTTGCCCACAAGACAAATGATGATTTTGTGCAAAATTATGCCATATTTTAAATAACTAAAGCTCCCTGCTCACTACTAGGAATATACAAAGCTGGTGCTTTTCAACAAATATTTGTAAATGGGTAGAATTAAAAGATACCATGAGCCAATTTTATTTTGTTTTGTATAAGAGTAATGCCATTGGAGATTTTATCATTTCTGGCATTGATATATTGAGGATATAATGAAACAGAGAGAAAAGACTTAATTGAAACTCACACAAAAAATTCTCTTTGATTAAAAAGTGAAACGTGTTTAAATAAAGAATTTAAAAGGATATAAAAGTTACCAATAAGTAATTCATCCAGCAGAGAGATTTATACCAGAAATATATCTCTTATTTTCCTTTTTATTTGCATAAGCCACAAGGAGAAGCTTTAGCTCAGATATGACAAGGTCAAAGGGTGGGGTGACTGTTCAGGTGAGCAATGTGTTTTACCAGTGACTGAACTGTCAAGGCTAAGACAGAGCTCACAGATGATCGTCCTGTTTACTCACCCATTCCATAAATATTGGGTGGGCATCTATGTGTGTAAAGTATTGTCAGACACTGGGAAGATGTAAGGATGAACTCCATATGTATACGGCATTGTCAGACAGTGGGAAGATGTACGGATGGACCTCCATATGTATACAGCATTGTCAGACAGTGGGAAGATGTAAGGATGGACTCCATATGTATACAGCATTGCCAGACAGTGGGAAGATGTAAGGATGGACTCCATATGTATACAGCATTGCCAGACAGTGGGAAGATGTAAGGATGGACTCCATATGTATACGGCATTGTCAGACAGTGGGAAGATGTAAGGATGGACTCTATGTACACAGCATTGCCTGACACATGGAATATGTAAAATGGATTCTACACAGCAAGGTTTTGTCAGTCACTGGAAAGATTTAAAGAAGGACTCTATATGTGGGAGACAAAGGCAGTTATTGGGACGATCTAAAGATAGGCTAGATTCTTTTCAGCATTAGGGCAAATGGTGAGTTTATCAGGCCCCAGAGATAGGTGTACGTTCCCCAAAATTAATATTCTCATTCTTAGAAAAAGGTCTTTAAAGTTATAATTATGGATCTTGAGATAAGGAAAGAATTCTGGCTTATCTAGGCAGGCTCTAGATCCAGCAACATGTCTTTATGAGAGGAAGGCAGAGGGCGACCCAATAGAGAGGAGAAGAGGAGGAGGCAGTGTGACTACGGAGTTGGAAACTAGAGTTTTGTAACTACATATCAGGAAATGGCCACAGCCAACAGAAGGTGGAAGAGGAAGAAAATTAGCCCTCTACATCCTCCAGATGGTGGGTGGCCCAAGACAGCTCAATTTCAGTCTTCCAGTCTCTAGAACCATGACAGAATCATGGAAGATGAGTCAGTCAGTAAAGTGTTTGCTATGCAACACAGGACCTGAGTTTAACTCCTAGGGCCCATGTAAAAAGACAGCCATAATGGTGTGTTTACAATTCCAGAGACGGAGAGGAAAAGACAGGGGGCTTCCTGGAGATCACAGGCCAGCCAGTTTAGCATAATTGGCAAGCTTCAGGTTCTACAGAGATACCCTGTTTTTAAAATCAGAGTAGAGGTTCCTAAAAAAAGACACCCAAGGCGTTCTTCACATATGTGCAAACCAGTACACACAAATAACCTTACACGTGTAGCCCCAATAAATGAACATATCTTTGCACATCTACAAGGACACAAAAGACTAGCAGAATTTTCTGTTGCTTAAATCAACTATGTAGCTATACATTATGTCAGACCAATGAAAGTCCTACATTTCTTTATGCATAATACAGTAGAATGTCATAATATTGGTTAGGGTTCTGAAAAAAGGAGAAGCTGGTTTCTGTCAGGGTACAAGGACATTTACTAGAGAAAGAGAGACTCAAGAATACTGGAAGATAAAATAGGGCTTGGAACAAGAATCAAAACAGGATTCATGGAGATGGTGTTGGAAGGTGGAGAGTGGGGTAGGCTGTGTAGCTACTTATGGGATAAGAATCGATGTAGGCATTGGCTTCTAGGAAGAAGGAAGGTAGCAGCCAAGGACTCATTGGTGTCAACAAGAGAGCATGAATAGTCAGCAGAGAAGAGAGCAAAGTTCCATTAGTTTGAGAATCCATGAGCTATAGATAAAACTGAAACCAGAAAATGCTCATGTGTCCAGCTGGAGTATAAAGCTTATTTGGTGATCCATACAATATGAAGTAAGATTTTTAAAGCAGAAAAATGGCAAGGTTGGAACGAGGTTCCGTAAAGACCCCTGCTTACATAAGATTCAGAGGAATGCTGTTGGAGATGTGAAGAGACTGCGGGGACTGTAGACTCAGTTTTCTTAACCAAAATATTTTATTAACAACTTATTGACTGAGTCTACTTCAATTATAACCTGATTAACCCAAATAGTAAGAAATGAAGATTAATTGACACAACAACAAAACCTTAAGGATATCAGTCCCGAGGAACGATTCTCCAATCGGGAGCCACAGGATTTCTTCCACTGGAACTGGGGATAATAAGACCTCAGAGCCTCAGCAGGAGCTGGAGCTCTGAAGCCTTCCCTCAAGTGGTTTTCTCTAGGAGCGTCTTGAAGGGCAGCAATGAACAGCCAAATCTATCCCAAGTCCTCAATCCGCGTCCAGCCGCCAGTTCTGGGCTCATTTATACAGCTCCTCCCAGAGTCTGTTCACAGGATCTTTTTCATCTGGTAGCAATTAAGCTCCTGCATGAGGTGGTTGCTCTTCTAGTGAATTAACATCACCTGTTCTCTTACTAGAAGACCATTCGATCCCACACTCGGGATCCTAAAGAACAGGTTTCTCTCCTTCAGGGCATGATGCAGTATTGGTGCAGGAGAGAAAGAGGTGCCTGGGATGGTTTCTGTCCTGCCCTGCTCCTTCCAAATCCATGTCCTGAGGTCCTAGACTTCAGCATCTTGGCACACTAGTGTTTAAGATAGGGAGAAAATTATGGTGCAATGTGTATCTCTCTTTGTTCCAAGAGCCGTTGGCTGCCAGTCCCCTGGGAAAAGGGAGAAGGAGTGATGAACTGAGGATTTGGTGGCCCATGAGCATGAACTTAAATGACTGTTTCCAGGACCAGCTTCAGGGAGGCAGATCAATTTTATTTCATGGGTGAACATAGTTCACATAGAACTTTGGGGAGGGGATAGGGAATTCCAGAGTGGGTAAAGATCAATGGCTGAAGGACTAAGGTAATGAGATGCCTTATTTGCATGGGGGAGGCATTCCAGGATTCCCAGGTAGTTCCCGAACAAGCTCTTATAGGACAAAAGGGAGTTGGACCTGTAATTTCCCTAAGGACTACGTGGCATTCCTCAGGTAGTGTGAGCTTCAGTCCCCAATTGTGGCAGTGCAACTTCCTGTTACTTAAGCCACTCAGTCTGTTGCGCTTTGACATGAACTGTTAGAAAACAAATACAAAGGGTGTTCATTGAGATGCTTTGTATTTTTAATCCTGTAAAGACACAATTATTCAACATCTTGATGGTGTAGCTTAGTGGGATTTCCTGTGACATTTTTACGCAGGCATGATTATATCTGATGACAGTATCCATTCTCCCTCTGCGGTCCCTTCCCTCTAAAGCTTCTTTTTCTCAAGCCATCAAGAACTCTTTGGGACAGAGGTAGTCCCACACTCCCTGGGTAACAGCTACTTCCCATGGCTCTGTTTTGCTCACATTAGAAAAACCTTCAGATGTCCATGTTGCATTTATTACTCAGTCATGCCCTGATGCCTGACACCCCATAGCAACCCAGGAAAGCTGTGGTCCAGCCTTTTCCACACCAGATCACTGCACCTGAGAATGTGGTTGCTCCCTAGGCTTAGGAACCTGGATTTGGCTCCTCCTTACCTGTCTGTCCTGTACTTTCAGGCCTCTGTCCATTTGTTCATTATGTTTTGGTGTTTAGTTTTCATAAAGGAGATAAAACACGTCGCCTCTTTCGTTCTTCGTTTGCCTACTTGCTTTTTACTTTGATGGCCCTGAACATTAGCACCTTCACAGAGCTGTAGTCCGTCTAAGAGACACTCACTTAAGTTTCATGACATCCCAAAGAAAATGCTGGATCTCCTTGTTCTAACTCTCACAATATGTCTTGAGGCAGAAGCTGGAAGAGAACAATATTATTTCCATAACTGGCATGATATTGCTTCTTTATGGGATATTAGACAGAACCTTTTCTGCTTCACAAACCTCATGCATTTTGCCCCTGGCTCCCTCATCATAAATAATGGTATAGGACAAAATGCTGCCTGTAGGTATTTGTTGATTGAGTTATAAAATATGCTTACTGCCTGAGCGTCTGGGGATCGAAACAGCTTAATCCATCTTGATCTTTTCCTTCCTGTCCTGTCTAAATTTCATCCAGCAGTCAGACTAATGGCTGATGAAGGGTATGGGCCTTGTCCCAAAGGTGAACCGCAGTTGGGAAGTAAATGGAAAATAAATGACTATCACTGTCATTAACCCTGCAGATTTCTGAGAAGACAATATGGTTTGGTTGGCGTGCTTGACTCAGTGAAACTACAACTGCAGAAGCAGGGAGCCATCAGTGCAGCCGGTTTGCCCCACAGAGGTTACTCTTCCACAGAGGGGAAAAGTAAGAAGACTCTAACTACACTTGACTTTTCTTTCTTCCCATTTTCACATTTTTTAAAGTCCCATGAAAAGACAGCTGCTTAAATGTATCCTGCCTGTTGGAGTTAGCCATAGAGCAGACTCCGTATGTTCTAGCACCCAGGGCTGCTCAGCTTCTTTCTGGAGAAGGGTGGATCCAGGAATCTTAGAAAGCTTGGCACTCAACGTAGGGAGCAGGGCATACACTAAATTTCCTCTCATGAATGTAACTTAATGTGGCAAAGGCTGAATTGCAGACAGGCACTTCCTGCTGTGTATGTTAGACAGCATGGCCTGGTTAATGATTTTCTAGCACATGTTCAAGAAAAAGCCACTGGAGGTGGGCGGTTCCTAGGAGTGTGCAACCTGATTTAGTCTTGACGAGTGTCCAGAATGAGTGAGAGTTTGCTGAGCAAGCCAGGGGACAGGAAATAGAATCCAAGATACAGTGGTTTTGAGAATTCATCATTTCAGAAAATTAAGACTATCAGCCAATTTAGCTGTATGGAGCTCACTGCAAAATGGAGGTTGGTGTATAGATTAATTCGCTATTCTAGTATTCTTCATCCTTTCAGCAAACATCATATAAATGGTTTGTGATCTCCCAGGTTCTGCCAAAGCCAAACAAAAAGTAGATGCTTTCTCCCTTCTTGGGCTCATAATGTAATGGGAGATACAACACGAGTCACACAAGTTCTAATGCAGACTTTAGTGTCTCGGAAGAACATTTTCAGAGAAAAGAGTTTGAAAGAATTAGGGTCATCAAGAGGTCAAGGTGGAGAGAATTGCCTATGGACACAGTAAATGTGTGTCAGCTTCAACTGGGGAAGAAAGGTCCCGTCCATCCACAGAAAGCCAGTAAGCCAGCATTCAGAGGCCAGTATGGGGGCTTCCTGCTCCTGGTGCCTATGAACCAACTCATGGTTATCTGCAAGGATTTATGGGAGGCTCTTCATCAGAAGCCTACTCTGCAAGCACAATTCAGATTGTGCACAGACTTCCAGAGGGCTGGCCATGAGCCTCTGAGTAAGGTCTCTAGCCTTGTGCTGGTGTGAGTGGTACTGCCTCTCAGGAGAAAAAAAGTGTTCACTGGAAAGAAGGTTTGTGAGTAAGAAGTGTTTCTGGGATTATGGTGGGATATCCGCTCATTATTTTATCTCTTTTCCCACCCATGCATGTGTGTGTGCGTGCGTGCGTGCATGCGTGTGTGTGAAGGCCAGTATAGCTCTATGTGTGTGTGAAGGCCAGTATAGCTCTGTGTGCGTGCGTGTGTGTGTGTGTAGGCCAGTATAGCTCTGTGTGTGTGTGTGTGTGTGTGTGTGTGTGTGTGTGTGTGTGTGAAGGCCAGTATAGCTCTGTGTGTGTGTGTGTGTGAAGGCCAGTATAGCTGTGTGTGTGTGTGTGTGTGTGTGTGTGTGTGTGTGTGTGTGTGTGTGTGAAGGCCAATATAGCTGGCCTGGGAGCTTCTATGGAACTTTCTGTCTCTGGATTCCATCATGTCATTAGTGGGATTACAGTGTGAACCACTACTCTTTTCTTTTTACATGGGCTTTCAAGGCCCAAATTCAGATCTCCATGCTTGCCGGGTAAGTCCTTTCCCAATGAGCCATCTCTGTTCTTTTTGTATTTCTTTTTTTTTCCCTCTCTTTTTTTTAAAAAAAATTTTTATTAATTTATTCTTGTTACATCTCAATGTTTATCCCATCCCTTGTATCCTCCCATTCTTCCCTCCCTCCCATTTTCCCATTATTCCCCTCCCCTATGACTGTTCCTGAGGGGGATTACCTCTCCCTGTATATGCTCATACGGTATCAAGTCTCTTCTTGGCAACCTGCTGTTCTCCCTCTGAGTGCCACCAGGTCTCCCCCTCCAGGGGACATGGTCAAATGTGAGGCACCAGAGTACGTGAGAAAGTCATATCCCACTCTCCACTCAACTGTGGAGAATGTTCAACAACAATAGTAACAGTAATAAAAATAACATCCTTACTTTAGTTTCACAGAAGCTCCCCGTGCATGATTGAGGTGATGAGGAGACATATTTTCGTGTTGTGTGTAGCTGTGAATCTTTAGTCTTCTGGGGGTGCTAAGAGTGGCATTTGACATTTGGCCTTTCAAGAATAACTTCTTTTTCCACCAACTTTTCCAAAGCTACTTTATTTGGGGTTCTTTAAATGTTTATACCTCCCTTCCAACCCACCTACCCTAGATAGGAGAGAAAGGAGGTTTATGGGAACAGGAGAAGTAGACCTTGTTGAATTCAGTTCCTGGGAGCATTTCCCCTAGTGTAGTTGGCAGGATTTCAGCAGACCAACAATTCCACCGAAGTTGCTACTGGAGCCTGGAACAGCAGCCAACACCTGTGTAAGACTGAGACCTCCAGAGAAATCTCTAGTCTATTTCTGGAGTCCCCAGTGAGAGATGGAGTCTGATGTCAATGCAAAACACATAGGAATTTATTAAGCTGAGCATTGGGATCTGTCGAGCCCATTCAAACTGCAGACCCTGAGGAGCAGAGGCATGGGCTTTTTATACCCTTTACAGGAGCAGAACTTAGCAGAGAAATTTGATTGGCTAATAGACTAGCATTGGGACTTTCTTAGTTGGGGAGGGGTAAGTACAATTTTGGGGTAGTAGAAATTTTTAAACACAAGCTATAACAGAAACTGGCTGTCCTTGGATCAAACTGGACTCTTCAAGGCTTTCTTGTACCTGACACACACACACACACACACACACACACACACACACACACACACACACACGCACTCAGAGCGATCTGATATCGCTATCTGTCCTTGGTTCAAGCTGGACCCTACACAAGCTGGCTGTCCTTGAGTCAAGCTGGACCCTCCAGAAATTTACATGCTTTGGCCTTAATGGGAGTCCTTAAGGGAGGACTGGGTAGGTTGACTTTTTCCAGACTTTGGACTTAATGGGGATCCTTAAGGAGGGGGGCTGGTTCTTTTACCTGGAACCTCGAAGCCTTCGCTGGAGCGATTCTCTCTTGGAGTGTCTTGAAGTGCAGTGATGAACAGCCAAACAATATCAAGACCCAAAATGCCCCCTCCTGTTTTGGACACACACACACACACACACACACACACACACACACACACACACACACGTATATATATCCTATCAGAGTCCGTAATAGGATGTTTTTCAGTTGGCAAAAACCAAGCCCCCACACGAGGTGGTTTGACCTCCAAGTGAATAAACATCTGATCTCTCACAAGTCTGTTCCCCATCCCATACTATGGATCAAAACAAAAACATGTTTATATCCACTACAGAACATAAAATGTTTTTATTGAAATAAAATTCTATTCTATTCTGACTAATTCTATAGAATTTTAAAATGAAACTATACAGTGATAGATGGTAGGGATAAGAATAGCTTCTTGTCACCCTGGCTGTTTAGCTCTGTCCTCCTAGTGCAATGTCCACCACATCAGTGGGTTTGTGCACAGTGTAGGACTATGGTAGAAAAATAAACTTCATTCATTGATTTTATAACTCAGTGGGTTCCCAAAACATCCCAAAAAACCTTAGCAAAGCTGTGGAAGGCAAACTGTTTCTTAATGCATTTTTAATTAGTGTTTGGCCAGTTAAATTGATCAATTTGTAAAATATGTGAAAGGAAAGGCCTGTTAAAACAGAATTCATGTTTGGTGATAAAGCTTTCCATAACTGTAGCACATATTCTAGAGAGTTCCTGAGGATGGAAAATGTAGAAAGGCAGGTACAGTCCCCTGTGGAGAGTTGTTTTCTATATTAATTATCTTGCTGTGCCTTAAGTGGTTTTTGTTTGAGTGTTAAGAGGCTTATGAAGATTAGATTATTCAAATGGACAAAAATCGATTTTGTTGAACTTGGGCAGTCTTTTGCAGTCAACTGTGAAAAGCCAAAGAGGGGAGGGAGAGAGATGGGAACCTCACGCATCTCACTTGCTCTTTTCCAAATGTGCACACACAGGATTGGGCTGTTAGAATCTGGCAAAGCAGCCTGAGGCAGGAAGGAGAAGCAGGAAGTCTGAAAAGCTTTTATCTTTCTTACCTGGAGGGTGAGGGGAGAGGAATCCTGCTGTGTCAGAAGCTTGCCCTTATCCGGAACTGTGCTTTCTGGGGCAGAAGGAGTTAGATGCAGACAGCCAGACAGCTCAGACGGGGATGGAGCTGTGTGGAAGGAAAGGGCGCTGCCTTTTGCTGGGAGAGTTCCCAGGTCTAAAGAGTAGCTTAAGCAAAGTGTGGTTTTCATTTTGCAGCTGAGGGAGCCTGTGGGCCACAGACAGCATGTGTCTGGCTACACGCTGGCTGGTCCTTTCAGGACTTCCTTTGGGAGGAGAAGACAACTGATGCCCAGGAGTCATGTCTGAGAGCCTGATATGGGGAAAGGTGTTAATACATTTTGTTAAATCTAGTAGTCTGCTTATGATAGGCACCTATCATAAACTCTGTCATCTAAGTAGATTACACAACTTACCTTTCCACAGACACCCAAGAGGTCTCCTTCCAAAGCCTGCAGACCCTCAGGGTCTTTTCTTTTATCTGTAGTTTTGTGCAGAGAGCTAAATTTCTGGTGTTTTTTTCATATCTTATAAAATGGTGCTATTGGATTAGACCCTACCGTTACAGTCTCACTGAACTTTAATAGCCACCTTGAAGGGCCTATTGAACTTAGGATTTCAATACAGGAATGTTGGGAAAACACGATTCAGTGGATAGTGATAGAAATGAATGGACAAAAAGGGGAGTTAAAAATATGCTCACAGTGCTTTGAAAATAAAAAGAAAAGCTAATTTTGAGCTGGGATAAGGACATTTTTACAGGATTTGTGCTATGAGCTGGATTGTGAGAGCGATGAAACAATTATTGGGAGGGAGGGAGGAAAGCATATTGTGAGAGGATACCATTAAAGGGATGTTGGAGGTTCATAGTCCTGAAAGTTCAGGGGAATCATGTGAGGGTCAGGGAATGGGCTGTGGGTGCATATTTTGGGGGGCAGGCTGTGTGGATGAGGTTAGAGAGCCACTCATGGAGACAGTTTTAATACATTCAGGGCATGAGGGAGATACTGGGTTCCATGCAAGGGTGTGGCATGGTCCATGAGTTGGGCATCTGCCTGTAGATTACAGTTTATATGAGAACTCTACAATGAGTCACAGTTGGATATGGTAGCAAGTGGGGCTCATTTGGGCAAGCAACACTGGAAGTTTCCAGCAAGGAGTTTCTAACCTTTAGTGTCCCCAGGGCCTCTGGTCTCGTGGCCCCAGTCTCCACACCTGGAATTCGGAATTTTGTTCCTGCCCTGTTTCTCCTTCAAAATCAGTCTCTTCGTAAGCTTACTAATAACCACTTGAAGCCAAAAACAGCCTAAGATAGTTCTCTTTATGTGAAATAATGTTGTGAAAATATCATTCAAACCAAGACTCCAGAACTCCGGTTGCCTGGAGAGATATAAATTGGATGTGTTTTCACACCCTTGTGAGATACAAATGATCAAAAATGAGCTTAGCAGTTCTCTTCCTTTGTAATGTCAACAGTGAAGGGGCAGAGACACAGCTTTGTGCTGCTGCCCCCAGCAGCCTGAGGAGTTCCTCTAGACTTTGGGGGACCTTCACTCAGGCCAAACAAAGGCTTATTGAAAATATTTTAGTGTAAGATTAAGCACAAAGGTTAAGAGAAAGAGAGGCACTCAGATGAAAGCCTAGCACAGCCCTGAGGGTGTACAAGCTTCTCTGGGATAAAGTGACATTAGCCATAGAGACTCCTTTGGTGGCTCCCAAAGTTACCTTTCAAAAGGTTGCTAAGAACCATGCCCTTGGGATGCTTGGTGAGCGGGGTAAGCAAGGTGGCTCTGGAGAAGCCTTAGATGGGAGGAGAATCTGATAAAGCCAGGAGACACCAGGGGGTTGTATATGCCCTGGTCCTTTCCTTGTAAACTGGGTTTCTGTTGAGAAAAATGGAGGCTTATGGCTGGGAAGGGACCTTGAATAGTTAGTAATTGTGCTGGAAATTTTGCTTCTTCACTGGTGAGAGACTCCCGCTGGTTCCAGGTTGAACGGCTTCTATCTCTCCTCATGTCCCCAAATTTTCCCTGTCTGAATAATTCCTTGGGCTATGGGACCTTCTCTTTTCCTCTCTCTGGTCTGTTAGTATATGCCATTGTCATTTAAAATTTTAACATACCAGGTCTTTGTTGAGCTCCTGTTGTAGATGAATAAATGTGACTACAAGCAATTTTTAAAGATATCTTTCAACAAAATAAAATAAGAAGACGGGGTCACATGTATCCCAGGCTATTTGCAATTTCCGGTGACCATGAATGACACTTTGAGTGTGTGTGGTACTGGGGTCTGGACGTCAGTGAGTAAACACATCAATGAAGTAAGCATGTTGCCCAGCCCGCATGATGAGGTTTTATACTCTGTTGTGCTCTCTTTGGACAGCGTAAGGTTTCGCAGTCATTTGTTCCACACTGTATGGATATATGGAGAACTCTGCACCAGGAGCTATGAGTGGCAAACTTCTTAGACAACTTTAGAAAGTATCTTGAGTTCTGAGGAACTGTATGTTTCATAGGATATGTCATGTGCACACTCTAAACCGTGAAAATGGCACAATTATTTCCATGGGGTAAAGCAATCAGAAGACTCTTCCCTTTATCACTTTTCTATAAAAACAATATAAAACAGAGCCTCCAAGCTCCCTAAACAACAACAATAACAAAACAGAAAGACAACTAAACTAGACTAAAAAGCAGCTCTGGGGCGGGGGATGGCTCAGTCAGTAAAGTGCTTGTCTTATATGCTGGAGAACCCGCCTTCAAGCCCCACAGCCCATGTAAAAAAGTGAGGGACAATGGTGCCTGCTTGTCAGCATGGCATTGGAGGAGCAGAGACAGATGACTTCCTGAGCAGCACTTATCAGGCTAGTGAGTACAAGGTGACTCGTGCAGTGATGGCGATGCCCTTGCTAGAATACTCACCTGGCATACAGGAAATCCAGGGCCAGTCCCCAGAACCACACAAACTAAGCACTTTGGTGCATATCTGCAATCTCAGCAGTTGAGAGGCAGAGGCAGAGAATCTTTAAGTGTCAACCTGGAGGTTGACCTCTGGCCCTCACAGGCACCTTATACACATATGTGCAAGTGTGCGTGCGCACACACACACACACACACACACACACACACACACACACACACGTACTCCATAGGTACAGACAGACACACAAGACAGCTTTGGAAGTAATTTGCTCCCTGTGACTGCATTACAGAAGCAGAGAGCTGGCTCTCCTTGACTTTGATTTGAATGTGGTGGGAGCTTTGAAGGCTCCAGCTAGCGCTCGACCCCTGTGCCCTCTTTTCTCGCTGGAAGCCTGCGTGCACAGGGCTTCATCTCAGCTTCTTCACATGGGCACACACTCACAGCCGCCACACCTAGAATCATCCCTAAGAGCAGCGCAGACAACGCTGGCTGATTTATTCACTCAGGGGAAAGTTAGAAGATTGGAGTCTAGGAGGTAGAAACATTAGACACAGGCATTTGCAGGAGAAATTTCTCAGCCAATTTAAAAAGGCATTATTTGTTGAAACACAAGATGTTTAGGTAAATTGAGATGCTCTCTCTCTTTTCCTTTTCCTACAAGACAGACATCAGCCTTTCCCAATGGGCTGTTTCCATCAGTATCATACTTTACAGAGATCGCCATTTCTCCCCATCCGGCTACACTCATTAGTGCTTGAGTTTTTAGCCATCGTGACCTCTCATTACCCAGCTTGCTTTGCCTCCTGGTCACATAAAGTAGGCAACGATGGCCACCACTGGCACTTGCGATTTCATTACATCTCATATTTTGTTCAACACCTCCTCCCCCTGCCAACGCTTTAATTTCTGTGCATGGCTGAACTCCTTTGCTTCTACAGAGTGAAGTTGAGCCCCAAGGCTGCAGCTGTGTGGTTCTGGGGATGGCGATTCATTTCTGAGCCTGTCTGTATTTCTCCCCACGTGGGAGAAGTGCACGCACACGCACACACTCAGAACTCTCTCTTTCCCGAGCTTTGTTGTTCTCATTATCTTTCCTACAAGTCAATACGGAAATACATCTTCACTCTCCCCAGTTGTTCTAATGCCATGGGCCATTAGATGTTATAGAATAAGTGCATGTGAGTGTATTTTTTGGGTAACCATGGCAACCAAATGACTGGCTATTTTATTGGCATTTCCCCTTCTTCATTTAAGCAGATATACTCTACATGCAGACAAATTTAACTACCTGTTTCTGAACTGATTGCTCTGTAATAGCTCACTTAATTGGTCAGTGCATGCCTACTGAATGAATGAGCACTATTTCTTTCTGGACTTGCCTTCCATTGATCTGCTCATAAAACCTATCACATTGATCTGGGAGCAGGAAGGAAACGTTAGCTATGTGTTGATCCCGTATTCGCCTTCTTGCTGGCATGGTTATGGCAAGGGTCCTGAAGTCTGAGCACAGTATTCAGAGCACAGACATCATGAGCTGTTAATGAGGGAGTGTCCACTTCAGCCCCTTGGGAATCACAGGGCTTTCCTTCATACCAGACTATTGGTCAGATCATGGGTAAACACCCTGGCTTTTCACATCTGCCCATAAGAACTGCTCAGCTAGAGAAAAATAATCAGAAAGACCTAGGCTGGGCTGCCTGTGTCTCTCCTCTGGCCCAGATCCTCATCGTTTTTATTCCTTGCTATTATACTATCTTCTGCTAGCTTTAAGGCCTTTTGCTAGCTTCACCTTCAATTCTGTCCAACTATTTTGATTTATTTCCTCTCAGACTTTCACAGTGGGCCAGGAGATAGAGAACAAGGCTGGAAACAGGGCTGAACTATAGCTTTATTCTTTTCTTTTTCTTTCTTTCTTTCTTTTTTTTGTTTTTTTGAGACAGGGTCTCTCTGTGTAGTCCTGAACTCGCTTTGTAGACCAGGCTGGCCTCGGACTCACAGCGATCCACCTGCCTCTGCCTTCCGAGTGCTGTGATTAAAGGCATGTGCCCCCACGCCCAGCCATTGAACTATAGCTCTCAATGGCCCACTTCTAGTCACCTACTTTTGTCATCTAGGTCCGACCTCCTGAAGGTTTCAGAACCTCACAACCACTAAGAGCAGAAACACCAACCAGGAAACACATTTAAATTATGAACCTGTAGGGGACATTTCAAAAAGGATTGCCCAGTCCTTTTTATCGTGAACATTTTAAACTCTTGGCCAACTTGGATCTCATACAACTTCTCTAATCCAAAACAACACCTATTATCTTTGGATTTATTTCAGAGAAGTATGTATTCTGCAAAATGGGAGAATTTGTGATAGGGGAGAATCAGGCTAGACCTAAATGAAAACTCAAAGTTAGAAGTTGTGGTGGGTTGAATGAAAATGGCTCCCATAGACTCATAGGGAGTAGCATTGTTGGAGGTGTGGCCTTGTTGGAGTAGGTGTGGCCTTGTTGGAGGAAGTGTGTCACTGGAGGGTGTTCTTTGAGGTTTCAGACACTCAAGCCAGGCTTAATGGCTCACTGTCTCTTCCTGCTGGCTGCCGATACAGAAGTAGAACTCTTAGTTACTTCTGTAGCACTCAGTCGGCCTTCATGCTACCATGCATCCTTCCACTATAACAGTGGACTAAACCTCTGAGTTGTAAGCCAAGCCCAATGACACGTTCACCTTCATAAAAGTCATGGTGTCACATCACACCAATAAAACCCTAGAACAAAGGTTAAAAGAAAAAGAAATCCCAGAGTAGGCAAGCTGTAAATCTCAATAGCTGCCTGGGGAGGGAGCTTGGAATGACAGAAGCACAAAAGCCACATCACTGAACCTGGCACGAAGTCAGACACATGACAGACAGGCAGCCACATGGCATGGAAGGTGGTTGTATAGGAAAAGTAAGGAAAGCCAAAATGTTGAGGAAACCCAACATGACAAGGAAAACATGCTCAGAAAAGAAATAGAAGAAAAGTTACACTTTCCTTACGAATTCCAACAAGTGGGCAGACCTACCCAGCTGCACTGTGGCTTGGTAAGTGGATGCACTAGGGGTGGGGAATTCTGGGAAGAAAAGTAGAGCATCTCCTTAAAGAACTAATTATTGTACCTTGATCTTTAGCATGGCTTCAGGAGAAACTGCCTTCCTAAGGGTGGTCCCTTGACCAAGTGACTGACCCAACCTAACTGCAATGTTGGATCTCCACAAAGGCCAAAGATTACATTCTCTCCCTCAGAAGGAGAGTTTCTTCTGTAACACTGTATTTTGAAATCAGGAGTTTAAGTGAACTAGAAGTTTAGTTGATTTCTGGAAGATTTAATGTAGACGGAAAACATTGTTAAGTAAATGGATGAGTGTCGTGGGCAGACATCTGGCAGGGGGGGGTGTTAATCAAGAAGAGAAGACTCCCTTTCCAGGGCTGGACCCTCCTCAGGAAAGGTGATGGGCACAGGAAACCAAATTGTGTCAAGAGAAAGAAAGCAAGAAGTTTGGATTAAACTCTGTGCCCTTGCTGGCCACACAAGTGAGGCTTCCCATGACAGTGCATGCTCCTTGGTGGAAACCTAAGAATTTCCCTCTACAGCATGACTCAGGTAGAAGCAGGGAGTCTGAGGACTGCCTTTCTCGGTTGTTGTATTGGGGCATCTCCAGCCCGCCTGCCCTTTACACCTTGGTATCCCAAAAGAAGCTTGTCAGGCTTAGGCCTGCTGGTGTGAGCAACTATCCTCTGCTCTTCTTTAGGCAAAGGATAGAGTCAGAGCTGAAGGTGGAGAACAGAAGTTGAAAGCACCTTTTCACTGAAGAGGATTGAAGGTGGGTTTGGAAATGGTACTAGACTGGGGGCACAGAAGTGGCTTCCCAGAATGAAATGGCAGCTCAGGCAGTGGGAGACCATGAGAGAACATTTTCGATGTTCAAAGCTCCAACAAGTTTGGCATCTTTGTTTGTTTTTTGTTTTGTTTTGTTTTAAGCCCTAGGCTTAAAGCTAACCTGCATTTGTTAAGTGAAATTATGCATATAATATTAAAATGTACCCACAAGTGAATGTACACAGTTGCAGTGCCATAATTCAGAATTCTGAGGCAAGAGAATCTCAATATTGAGGCCTGTCTAGACTACATAGTGAAATCCGGAGTTTAAAAACAAAGACCATAGTAAATAAACTGTAGTGTGTATTTTATGCATGAAATATGGGTCAATGGATACAGATGTATAGTAAATGACCTTAGAGGCAGAACATTAGCTGTGTGGAGCCCCTTCCGTCCTCTCGAGTCCCTGAGATAGGTTCCAAAGAACTTCCCTGACATGCTGTGGACCTAAACATTTCAACTCTAAATCTTCTAAGCTGGATAGAAAAAATGGATAAGGGGGAATGGAAAGATGTTAGAAAGACTGGTCAGGCTGTCTATTCTGAAGGGCCTGAATGTTCATCAAAAGAGATTGCATTTCATTTTTCAGACATTGGATAACGTTGGATATCTAAAAAGTGAATACTTAAGTGTTTGAGATGTATGTATGTTCATACCTCATTATAAGTATTATAACATATATATATGTATATATAGATATAAGTCTATGCTAAATGAGCATATGTGTGTGTTTGTGTGTACAGAATACTTGTAGAAGGGACTGTCAGAATGAGCAGCTGGTTCAGCCTGGA
Organism: Acomys russatus; assembly: GCF_903995435.1. Lineage (NCBI taxonomy): Eukaryota > Metazoa > Chordata > Mammalia > Rodentia > Muridae > Acomys > Acomys russatus. The sequence continues at coordinate 11,276,636 of NC_067151.1, read as the reverse complement.
GTCTAGGGAGAATCTAGGAGGAGGGCGGAATGTGGAGGGCGAAGCAGGAGTGTTCCATGCAGCGGTCTGTGGGAGGCGGAGTGGGTGTGGCTCTGACAGAGCACGGGGAGTGGGCAGGAGGAGAGGTGTGGAATGAGAATGTCTTCCAGGGTCAGTCTGGATCAGCCACCAGTGAAGCCAGTCCCACCATCAGCATGGATTGTAAAGGCTACCCAAAACAATGAGGGGTAGGTTTTAGAAAAAGGTTGCTTTGCTTAGGATATTAAGGGTGCTGATTTCAGAGTCCCCAGTCAATTAGGGACCAGAACAGAAGCTGGGGAGACACTCATGCACCAAAAAATACAATTTAGAAAAGGACGGCAGTGAGAAGAGGGGATGTGGGCGGGGTTCAGAATTCACATTTACTTGCCTACAGAGGGAATAACATTTGCTTCAATAAGAAGACCCAGTGACAAAGGGCTCCTTTGCAGTTTCTTCATAATTCCAATTTCAATCTTCCTGGTTCTCTCTGTCTGCAGGGCCTGTGCCTGGGTGATGTTCAGTGCTCCGGAGAGCCATGCCTGATTGCATGTGATAAGAGCATCCCTCCTTGCATAGGACTGGGCTCAGAGGATTCACATGGAAGAGGATGTCAAATGGTGTTCCAGGAGGGGCAGCCCACAACTAGCCATGGCAATTGGGTTTCTGATACCACATGAACCTTGCCTCTCAGAAAGGATCAATTAAATAAGAAGGCCTCTCAACTCTCTGAAGACTGTCTTAAACACCTGGGATTAAAGGCTAAAATGCACAAACAGAAAGAAGCCCTCTTGTTCCTACAGCAAGTGATCATCATTAGTCAAGCTATTCAGGAGAAAGCACAATGCCTCTCTCGCCTGCAGGTGCCTTGGCTGGATGCCCACCATCTGGCAGTCCCTTGTCCTCACCTGGCCGACCTATTGAAGGGGGCTCCAAAGTGGAGCAGATGTATGTGCCCTCACAGCTCTGTCATGCTGTCATCCACTCCCAAGGACCCAAAGGGGGTGGCTTTTGTGGCACTCTGAAAGAGGCAGGCTTCTCAGCCTTGCTCCAAAACAGGGCTTGGGGGGCTGGCATACCTGGGTTTTTTGTTTTCTCTCTTGTGCTGAATGACATGACAGGGCTGCATCTTCTGCACCCATTTGCAAAGGGCTTTGGGATTAAAAAGCCTATATAAATGGAAATTATCTTATCGTTGAAAGGAAAGGTGAAAATATGCATGGGGGAATGGGTAACACTTCCAGTGGCACAGCTTCCAGAGTCATTTGCATCCCTGAATTCAATGGTTGTTGGTAAGCGGCAGACACAGGTAGGATGAGAAGACTGTCCCCTTTCTGGCCCCACCCTGGGCCAGCACCTGTCCTGCTTCATTCTGGAATTCTCTCCGTGCTTTCCCTGACAACCTAACTATGGGTTGTCTCTAGGGTCAGCCTCCTCAAGATACACTGCAGAAGACTTCATCCACTAAGATCAAAGGGAAAACACAATGGCAACATTGGCAAGGGTTCGGGAGAATCAGAACACCATAGGTTGATGGTGACAATGTGAACTGTGGTGCATCATGGAAAAATGTTAAACTGTTCAAAGAGAGATTTAGGAAAAACTTGATTTAGGCTTTTTGGGGGGAGGGTAGTGAGTTTTTAAAAAAAATCTGAGTGGTAGGAAAACAATACATAGTCAACACAAATCATCTTTTGAATTTTGATATTTTCTGGGTTCGTGGTCCATGCCCACTATCAACTTCCCTGCTAGGCAGCTGGCCCAAGAAGATAAACCACCAACACTCACTCCATGGTAGTATCTGCAGTGTACAGTGCTACGCAGTTGTGATATTTAGCAGGTGGAGTGTAGGAAAGGTATTTTTAACCTCTGATATTTTCAACTTCTCAAGAGTTTATGGGATGTAATCCTATCATCAGTGAGGGACTAATCTGTGCGCTAACATTGACTATCATGCACCTTGACTTAGCACATCCATTCCTAGTCAACAGAGACCAAATAGTTCATATGTCAGCAAAATATGTGCATGCTGTTATCACAGCATTATTTACTCACAGCTCAAATCTGGACACAGCGCATCCATTTATCTTTAGTCATCCAGTTTCCTTTACTTAACAAAACAGTTAAGGTTGAGTAGCTTCTCAAATAGAAGGTTTATTTAGTGTACAGTTCTGAGATCCAAGAGTGTAATAACATTAGTTGATTCAGATGAGAAGCTCAGTGTAAAAAGTATCAGATTGTCAGAAGAGTGGGAGGAATGGATGGAGGGAGGGAGGGACAGAGGAAGGGAGGGAGGGAGGGAGGGAGGGAGAGAGGGAGAGGGAGAGGGAGAGAGAGAGAGAGAGAGAGAGAGAGAGAGATCAGAGATCAGATGGGAGTCCAGAGTCCACTCAACCAAAAGTATGGCAAACAATGTCTGTAGCCCCATGGTTTGTGATTTTCTGTGAATAGCTCAAAGTCCAACGTAGCTTCCTTACCTTCATCAAGATGAGAGTATGAAGTGTGCAATAATACAAGAGGATAGTAAGCCACAACAAGAATGAATAAACTCAGCTCTCTACCTCAATATGGATAAAACCTACAAACATCATATTGAGTATCCAACAAGGGCAGACATATCACATCATCCGTTCTACTGACTCAGAATGAGACAAAAGAAACCATCAGTATTGAGAACAGGAGCTGGAAACTGATCAGGTGGTTTTATGCCAGGGACTTTCATTGATCCTATTGGCAATTTTACCTGAAGGGCATTCTAGCTCTTTGTGACTTGTTCCCCCTTATGCTTGCCTGGAAGCTATTTGTGAGGACATGATGGAAACTCAGAGGAAGCACATGGGCATTGAAAGGGTTTTCCAGAGAAAGAGTATCCTAGTGATTGGGGCCAAATAATACCACAAAAATCCCACCTCACAGAAGAGATTTATTAGGGTGGAAGATACAAAATGACTGCCTCTGAGTAGGGATGGAAAAAGACAGAGGTGGCCAAGCTGTGATAGCGGGCATTATAGGAGCATGCATGCACATAGTGAAAAATGTCACATTAGTGATGATGCGGGAGGGGTGTGGGAGTGTGGGGGTGGGGCTGGATATTGGTGCTGAGTCATTGAAGGCAGGAGGAACCTCTTACGTTACTGATATATCTCCCCTTTGTTTGTTATAAAAGGTAAGGAAATAGGAAGAGGTGACTGGTGAAGTAGCAATGAAGGTGCCATGTTCGTTAGCCTGATTCCTGCTGTCTGGTGCATTGACATCTTTAGGAATCCAAGAAAGCTGGAATCTTGCTGTTCAGGCTCTGTGATCCTCTGCGGATAGGGAAGTACAGGCCCCATTGGAGCAGTTTTCAGTTTTTAATTGATTGGAAGTATGTTAGAACATATATATATATTACATTCTACATTCTATATTACATATATAGAACACACACACACACACACACACACACACACACACACACACACATATATATATTAGGGGCAGAAGGTAAAGCTAAAGAGTTTAGGGGAAATTTATCTTGTACATCTAAAACTTTCAGGCCCATGGTCCTGGTAGTTGGGTGAGGGGACTCCCAAGACCAAGGGAGAAAGAGAAATACCACCATCAGAAATAGGCAGGAGAAAAGTTAGGAGACCTTATCTGAGTCCATTTGACCTGTGAGAGGTGGATTCAAGTTGAGTCCCTGAAGCTCATAAGAACTTTTTAAGTTTACATTAAGAGATAAAAGTTTTGGTATGTTAGCATTGACACTGTTTGTCATCTGTATTGAAGTCGACATTGTTAAAAAGGCAGTAGACCCATGCCTTTAAGTCATGGTAAAAGCTTGGAAACCCAAAAATTATTCTGGGTCAAAGCATTAACATTTTTTCTAGAGGGCTGGGTATATAGAGGGCTGGACAGAGATGTTTTCAGAACAATTGAGATGCACTTTTAAGGCTATTCTTAGAAGATAACCAAAGGAAATGTAAAATCTTGAGCTTGTGACTATGATAATAGTAGCCAGCGCTTACCAGAGCGAGATTAATAGCTTATCAGAACTCCATTGTTAACGTTAAAATGCTGAACTTTTGAAGTTTTAATACAACAATAGTATAGAGAGGAAAGAAATCTGAAACATTTTTCATTTTTCATATACCTTAAATTACTTCCTTATACTTTTACAAATTGCATTTACACACCTTAAAATGCCTTCTTAGATCTTTATAACACAGAGAAACTTTAACTTTTTTCCTCATCCAACCATTTACCATGAGATACAAGTAGTTCCTTATTGAGAAGTCATAGAAAAGCAAGCTCCTTAAAAATAAAGGAATAGTAAAAAGGTACTTTGAAACCTGTTTTATGAATTTATCTCTCTTTAGAGTCTGGTAGCAAGGTAAACTGCCTTTCTCTGCTGGAAACCTAGCAGTTCTAGGAAAGTGAGACCTGAGGCCTGCTTGAAATGAAGGAACAAGGCAGCTGTGGCGTGGGGAAGGAGCTGGGATGCTCGCTGCTGTTGAACTGTTAAAGCTACAGTTAGTCGGTCAGTATCATTAGAGAGATGGGAAGAATAAATTATAGCAGGAAGTAGAGTCCAAATGGCCTGCATGTCCATTAAATGAGAGAAACTTTCCTGCTAGCTGGATGGTTGCCCTAGGCTCCAATAGTCTCGATGGCTTTGTTAGGGCAATGGCTATAGGTTTTCAGCTGTCATAGAGGACAGCATTTAATCCTCAGCTGTCTCCTAGAGGAGCATGGGCCTTTGGCTGCTAGACCCAGGTCACAGAGGATTTTCTGTGGAGAAAGGACTTGGGAAAATCCACCTTACTTTGAGCAAGCAGAGTAGGGCAATGAACCCAAGAGTATCACAGCTTAAGCAGAGCCCTGGTAGCAGGAGAGGCATGAGACAGTTTTCCTCAGTGGTCAGGGTTACCACAATTTAGGTGGATGTTTGTGTCTCATTTTTCTTCCTTGGAGAACATGGAGTCCTGATAGGAACTGCCATGTCTATCATGGGAACTTTTATATTAAACATTTTAAATGAGATATTCAAAAGATCTCTGAAGAGTTTGAGGGCCATCTATTAAATATGCCTGGGATTAAGCTTAACCTTGAAATACATTAACTTGTATGTCTTAATTATTTTTAATAGTTTATAATAAGTTAGTAGCTTATATAAGATTGTCATGTTAAGGATTTATACCTATTAAGTTTAAACCTTAAGTATTTCAGTTGAAGAATTAATTGAAGATCCTGTAGCATCAAAATAAAACATTAAATCACAAAGATAGCAATCTTCAAACCACAATGCAGTCCACAGGAGAACTGAAACCTTCTGATCCTTTTATAGTGTACCATTAGAGAATATGATAGGTTTTCGTATGACTTGGTTTATGCAAATACCTGAAGCTTACCCAAGTGAGCAAAGACAAAGAAGCTAGACAGTTATTACTCTGAACCTGACTAGTTCTTAGGAATTTATAAACCATACTTATCAAATATACCTTATTTATTAAACATATATTGTTACTTATCTGAGTTTTCTAGAATCCTGATATTGAACAGTTAGGGGTAAATCTCTCAGTCAGCCTTTGTTAATCTGAGTAGAACTTTATAATCTTAAATTTTTATCATTATACAAAAATCTATACCAATCCAAAGTATTTGGAGACCGGCTATTGTCTCCTTAGTCTAAGAAGGAGATATAAAGATGAACAAAGATCTTATTAGTTCTAAGAAGCTTTATAATTGCTGCTTTATGCCCCACAGTGAAGTCACAAGCATGTATTCTATAACCTCAGTAAAGATGGCTGCTAGTCACATGGTTACTATGGATCTAGTTTGTTTCATAAGAATTGAATAAAAAAAAAAAAACAAAAACAAACAAACAAAAAAGAATTGAATCCAAGTTACATATATAGTATACTCTAAACAAGAGCTGAATCGCATATATATATATATATAATATGTTGCAGCAAATTAATATTTCCCATATATAATTTTTAATTATAAGCCTTTAGTTGTAAGTTTAAAGACAAATTTGTTACAGGTTTTATGGATTCTTTAATCATGCTCAATGAATTTACAAATCCTGACATAAAGTTCCTTGGGTGAGAACTCATTCATGCCACTCTCATGGTTTTGGTACCAGATGAGTGGAAAAAACCAAAATAAAAAGGAAGGACATGCCTGCTCCTAGGTACGGTGGAGAAGAAGGTTTATTGTAGATAACAGGGAGAGCATAGTAAGAGGCAGGGACATCTGGGAGAGTCCAGAGTGGACATGACTCTGAGCCATGTGTGGAGAAGGGGGAGGGGACAGGGGAGAGCCAGGGGAACACATGGTAGATGAAAAGGGGGCAAGTAACCAAACTGGCTGGATGGGGAAGGGCGTGTGGGGGGACAGGAAGGGCATCTGGGGAGACAAGAAGAACAGAGAGAAGGCTTAGAGACAAGAAACTTTTGAGCCCTGGCTAGAGACAGAGGATGCTGCAGAAGGAAGCTGAGAGACCATCAGCAAGTGAGCAGTGTGTACCTGTGTGTGCATATTGCAGCTGGCCTACTACTTTGCCTTTTCCCCTTATACTAGACCTGGCTCCCTGCCACCTCCCACTTTGCAACAAAATTACAGATCCATCAACTGTAATTTAGAGACAGGACGTGTGTGTGTGTGTGTGTGTTGGGGAAGGCTTAATGAGTGGGGAGGTGGAAAGTGGAGGGAGACTAGTAGGCAGAAACAAACCACTTGTAGCAGAGAAAAGAGAAATAGGGAATGGGGAGTCTTTTTCAATCCCCACCATTTGCAAAGGCTCTGGATTTGTATTTGTAAAGGTTCCAAATAGTATTGGGATCTAGAGTGCCGCAACCATGTGGACTGATTATCTAATGAGTGTTTGAGGCCAAACTTGGTTGCAAAAGCGAATAACTCAGGGCCTGGAGATTTTCTAAAAGGCAGCCTAAGGGGGCACCAGAGGGTATGAACAATACTGTTCCCACAGGTGAGGAAGAGAGGCATGTCCCAAGCCTGTAGTCAAGCGTGTCCCCAGAACTCAGAGAGGACTGAGTGAGAAAGACACAAGCCATACAGTGGGTCATGGCACTCAGTCACCTCAGGGCTGACAGCTGGGAGAGACTCTGAGCTTTCGAGTGAAGCCAAAAGGCAAAATATCTAAGCTCAAGAATGAAGCCTCACCCCAAAAGAAAGGGTCAGGAGCAGGGTTGGTGAAATGCATCAATTGTGGCCTTAAAGACTGTAGCTCAAAGCACCTCTGCCTCCAATAGTACCAGAGGGGCGCTGGACACTCAGGGAAGTGTTTACGCCAATATAGAGGGATCACTTACTAATTGCCAGGGATAGCTGGAGAGTGATGGATTGGTGAGCTGGAAGGTGAATCTGTGATGTGTGGAGCAGATGGGTAGGCTCCCAGTGTGGCTCCGACTCTGGAGGGGAGCACAAACATTGGGAGACCCTGTCCAAGTCATGGGACAAATGGAAAGGTTTTTTTTTTCCCCCAGTGAAAGAATATCTTGGAGATTGGGGCCAAGGAATGCCAGAAAAATCCTACCGTACAACAGACTCTACACAAGAGATTTACTGGGGGAGGGGACACAAATGGCTGCCCCTGAGCAACATGGGAAAAGACAGAGATAGGCCAGGTTGTGGTGGTGGGCTTTATAGAAGGTCTGGGGCGTGTGTATAGGAAAAGTATGCAATGGCCTTGGTGATGACAGGGCCATTGGTGCTGGGTCATTGAAAGCAGAGAGGAGCCTGTTTCTGGAATGGGGGAGGATCTCAGTTGACTAAGAGGTACCTGGAGGACAGTCCAACTGACCCTGGCTGCTTCCCAGATTCCTAATTTCTTCCATTAGTGCAATACATAGTCACCAGTCTAGCGGCTTGATGGTACCCCATTTCTAGGACTGGCTCATGCTGTGCAAAGGCTCTGCCTTCTTTCCTTCCTTTCTTCCTTCCTTCCTTCCTTCCTTCCTTCCGTCTTTCCTTCCTCCCTTCCTTCTCTTGAATTCCTTATAATAAAACTTCTTTCTAAAACTCATGCTTCTGTGGCTTACAAACTTCCACGTTATATTTCTTTTGAGACAAGAGCCTGCAGCAACTGACTCAGAAGTTTTGCAAGATCATGAGCTTTAAGCAGCCTAACACCTGAGGGAAAGGCCACTTAAAAAGTCCCAGTTGCTGTCAGAATCCCTGCTTCCTCGCACTCCATATGGCATAGGCCCCCAACAGAAGAGCTGTGCTGCAGGCGTGGGTGTGGACCACAGAGGTCTTTGCAGAGCCACTAGTGCTTATTGGGGGTTTTGACTTACAATGGCGTGTTCACTTTGTGAAACTTCTCAAGACACCCGCCTAGTCTGTGTCTGTATATTACTCCAACAACACACACGAAGCAAAAGAAGCCCACCACCATTCTGATGATGGGGCCGCAGCTCTCAAATTAAACCCCCAACTATCACTTTAAGCGCTCAGTGTCCACATCGGAAGCCTGAGTTTGTCCATCCTGACTATTGCCGTGTTGTGACCTCCCAGCTGTGCTGTATTCTGTTCCAATATCACTCCAATCCTTGGTGTGCTCAAGCAGCTGTGCACTTCGCTTGTCTCGATGCTTCTGCATGGACTCCTCTCTCCTGTTTGTCAACTCGACCCAGCTCTAAGAAAACATCAGGTTCTCCGGAAAACTGTCCCTGCCCCACTGTGCACACCATGTGCCTTTGTGTCTTCTCTGTTTACACTGTTATTGAATGCCTTCTGCTTTGCTCAGGGCGAGCCCTCCTATGTACTTGTTAAATTCATGATTTTGCTTCTGGGTGACCTGTGTTAATAGGAATAATGTTTCAAAGATCTTCCTGACATGACAGATGCAGAGACTTCTTGGGAATTATGGACCTGACCATTTCCCATTTCCTGCTCTGTTTACTTAGAACCACTGCTCCAGCCCGGCCAACGAAGAGTACTCTGTGGCCTTCCAGGCTCTTTTTGTGGCAACCTTCTTGTGCACGTTATCTTTTGATGGGTTTGGAGGCAGCTGCAAGTAGAAGATAATTTTATTTTTCTCTTATCTTTGAGGAGGTGAGAATGAGAAATAAAAAAAGATGGTGTTCTTGTTTATTTCAAGTTAAAATAATATTTTAATCTACAAGGCACACGTGAAAATAAGATAGAGTCAAATTCTCCACATTCTTAGGATTCTTAATGCTTTCTTGGGCTGCAGTTCATCCCCCCACAAGATAAAATAATTTTCAAAGTAAGTTTCTAAATATCATATTTACATATCTCAAGGATTTAGGTCTCTGCATATTGAATTGATCATAATGTGATTCAGATATAATCTTCCAATGTTCCAGTCAGTTATTCAGTACAGAATAAAAGTGAATATTAGGAAGTTTATAGATTACTGCCTGTTAGAATCTACTTATATAAAAGTACATTAATATAAGCATAGCGAGAGGAGGAAGAGAACATAGGCTGTATACAAAGATGTTTAGATGCTTTCAGGCTTGTAGAAGCACACCAGAAACCAATGAGCCCAAACTTACACTAATTCCAGACATATGGACATTGGACTCCCCCCACCCACATACTTTTTATTTTATGCACACCAATTCCAAGCCCCATACTCCCCCCAACCTCTGAAATTACAGCCATCTAATTCCACATCTACCCTGGAGATAGAAATGAGCTAAAAAGAGACTTTCTAATCAACTCGTATAATTATGCAGTCGGATGGAAAATACTGATAAGTAAGTCTTATTCTTAGCTGTGAGTCTTGCATATTTGGAGGAACATGGGTGGGTTCCAGCGTGACTTCCCTGAGCAGGCTTTCTCTTCACAGGATGCCTTAAACATGTTGCATGGGAAAGCGATGTGTTTGGGTTTATGTTGTATTATTGGCATTACTTGTACTTACTTTACGATGCCCTCAGTCCTTTCTTATGGGGTGAAGACCTTTGTGTAACCTGACTCAGAAGGCAGTGGAACTGCTTCCCTAAGCAGCCACTGAGGAAGGAGCCAGCACACAGCGGGCTCATCTCAGAGAGATGCCAGGACTCACACCACACAGTTCACTGGCTTCAGAGCAGATGTCCTGACTCGCGCCCAGGTCACTGGCACTGGTGGCTGGCTTGGCTGCTCCCACTGCTGTCTTAGGAAACTCAAAGGTGTCTAATAGAACTATCTCTTTGGATTCAGAGTACCAGAACATGCTAGAAGCCTCCATTTCCCATGAGCCAGTGCAAAATAAACACTTGCCAGTTTCTTCTTGCAACAAGCCCCAGGAACACAGAGCCTTTGTCCCCAGAGTGATTCCCAGGCTCAGCCACACTATCAGGGGACCTCCAGAATTAACTACACTAATGGCTACAAACAAGCAGTGTCTTCCTCAGAGAACAGAAGAAGTCCTCCTGTATCAACTATGCATTACTCACCTACTTCCGGGTAACGAAACAAAGACAGCCTGAAGTTTGAACTCTCTATATTCCTGGATTCCAGTCTGGTCCCTGGCATTTGTGACAACCCACTTCTCTGTATCTCTGGCATCCTCCTAGGGTACATGGGGCTTTGGTGGCAGCTCATGCAGTTGTTTGTTCTACAAAAAACAAAACAAAACAACAACAACAACAACAAACCAACCAAACTTGATGCACTGAATAGTGGCTACCAAGTCTTAAGAATTTAATATCCCATGTACTGTAAAGGTCTTCTGGTGGTTAGGAACTCACAGTTTGTTGCTACAATTCAAACAGCCCTCTGCCATCATCCTTTGCCATCTCAAAGCCTTGAGCTTCTAGATGACAATCTTTGTATATAGACATACATGTTTTTATTTATTTACTTTCCATCCATGATAATGACCATGCAAAGCAACAAATACATTGCTTGGGAAGGTATCTGGGTGCTGGGGAGGAGGGCGGAACCTTAGCCCATGTTTTCTCTCTAACACATGAACCAGTCAGTGAACATCTGTGTTAGATGGTCCTGGCGACTCTACACAGCTTTACTGTATGAAGGTGAGGCTTCCAGCAACATCTTTACTCGTAAAGGGCACCATCCACTCAGGACTGTCCATGTTTTGAGTTCAGGGTTTGGGTGTGCTACAGACTCTGTGGTTCTAGGTAATTAAATATAGCTCTATGGATAGAAGCAGGAGTTGATTTTTTTCATTAATTTATTCTTGTTACATCTCAATGGTTATCCCACCCCTTGTATCCTCCCATTCCTCCCTCCATCCCATTTTCCCCTTACTCCCCTCCCCTATGACTGTGACTGAGGGGGACTTCCTCCCCCTTTTTATGCTCATAAGGTGTCAAGTCTCTTCTTGGTAGCCTGCTATCCTTCCTCTGAGTGCCACCAGCTCTCCCCATCCAGGGGACATGGTCAACTATGAGGCACCAGAGTATGTGTGAAAGTCATACCCCACTCTCCACTCAAGTGTGTAGAATGTCCTGTCCATTGGCTAGATCTGGGTAGGGGTTTGAAGTTTACGGCCTGTATTGTCCTTGGCTGGTGCCATAGTTTGGCAGCAGTTGATTTTTGTCATGGGGTTCAGCTAATTAATTAGTGTGACATACAGTTTCATGGAGGCAAGGGGGTGATGAGTGTGATCATTAGAAAATGAGTTCATATTTCAAAAGTGAATGCAAGACCACCATGTGTATTTTAGTTTTTGGACCCTCAGGTAAAAGGTGATGGCAGGTGACTTCCCCCTTCAGTAAGGAAGGAAGAGGCCTCCAGAGGATCGCATTACTAAATCCATGGTGAATCTGATTAAAAACAATATGAAAACACCACACTCCAGGTGTCTTTTAGGCTCTGTCAGTGAGTCAGTCAATCAGTCAGTCAGTCAGTCAGTCAGTCAGTCTTTTATCCTGCAACATTTCCCCCAGAATATTGTGGTGTAGTTCCTTAAAACAGGGTCTCCTGAATAACAGCATAGACGGAGTAGGTGGTCACATTACACTACAGTTTTACCAATCTGATCTGCTAAGAAGACCCCTGTAACTTACCTGCGTGGGTTTACCTGTGCTGTTAGTAAGATTGGCCCCCCATTCTCCAATCATTGGTCTTAGTCCTGAGCAAGAATACCATGTAAAAAAAAAAAAAAAAAAACAAGTATGTGCTTGAAATCAGCTCTCTACATGCTTCTATACTCTCAAGATGGTCTTCTTCTGGTGATACAGAGCCATGTGCGAGTTCCTGTCCCTTCTGTAGTCACCCTTGCTTCTTTAGACACAATTTTTCCAGTTTGTCTACAGTCATCAGCAATGGTTTTTCCATGGTGGCATTTCTCACATAGCATTGACTTTGCTGTCTCCATATCTTCATATCTTTCCTGTCCTACTGCTCTGGCCCCAGGGAACTCATCTCGCAGGGCCCTGGGATAATTCTTCTCACAGAAGAATCTTCTGACTTCTGACTTGGACTCTCTTGGGATCCATGATCAAGCTGTCTGCCTGCTCCCTCTAATCTGGGCTCTTATTATTTAATCACAAGATTCCTCCAAAGTTCATTTACTATTTGTCCATCTATCTTCCACCTCATATCTACTTAAAAATCTGTAATGATAGAGTGTGGTTATTTAACTATGGACCTCTGTTTGAGGAGTTCCTAGTATGAGTGAGAGAGATGTGTCTGATATAACACGCATAAGGACAGAGCTTGGAACAGTGACTTCAGAGCACCATGGCAGCCAACACAACTTCATCCCTACCCGTGGGAGCTTGTGCTGTTTTACTGGGCCAGGCTCTTTTCATCCTAGTCCTCTGCTGTTTGCAGCAGGCCCTTTGGCACCAAATTCTGGCTGAGTCTCCATCTACCAGCTGCACTGGTGAGTCAGGTGCATCACCAGACTTTCTCATGCTGCCATCTCTGGTCACATGTTGAGATCCTGTCCAGTGCTTTGATTTTGCATCCCATCCCTTGGACAGAGGCAGTGTATAGTTAACACAGAATCTAAGAGCCGTGTAAGGATCAAACCAGGGTCCAGTAGCTGGGTGAGGTACTTAATATGTTAAAATAAATCAGCTTAGTTGGTCTAGAAATACATTCTGCTAAGATAGATAACTAAATTTACAGAATTATGAGGCTAGTAGGAGTTGACATGTATAAACCTCTCATCAATCCTAAAGGAATGCTGGGCCTTTACATACGTACATATGTACAAGCATACATACATAGATATCTATACCTATATATACATAGACATCCATATGCATACAGGCTTACATATATGCAAAGACACACATGCACACATTAATATACATACACATACATTCAAATATATCCATATAAACATCCATATATACATACACATATCCATAAATACCCTTTTTTTAGTTTTTTTTAAAGACATCATGACCAAAGCAACTTGAAAAAGAGAGCTTAATTGGGTTTATAATTTCAGAGGGCTAGAGTCTAAGATGCTGGAGTGAAGGCACGGTAGTAAGTGGTTGCAACAGCAATGGAGAGCTCATATCTTAGTCCACAAACGGAAGGCAGAGAGCACACTGGGAATGGCACACATCTTTTGAAACCTCAAAGCCTGCCCCAGTGACACACCTCCTCCAACAAGGCCACACCTTCTAATCCTTCCCAGGCAGTTTCATCAACTAGGGACCAAGTATTCAAATAGGCGAGTCCAGGGGGAGGGGCATTCTCATTCAAACCACCAGACATTCACACATGCACATTTATAAACATGTGCACAACATATACACATACACAAACACACACACATATACAAACACATATACACACGTCCATATACGTGCATGCACACACAGACACATACACATACACTCATATAAATATTCACCTAAAACATCCATCTGTGATTGCTTCTTTGACCTTTAACTTGGGAATCATGGTAAATTTGAATAGTGGTCATGACTTCACCCAGACGTTGAAATGAAGAGCAGTGGAAAGATATTGCTTGTGCTGTCTTTAATTGCTCTGGCAAGAACTTTGAGTACTATATTGAAGAGATATGGAGAGAGTGGGCAGCCTTGTCTTGTTCCCGATTTTAGAGGTATTTCCTTGAGTATCTCACAATTTAATTTGATTTTGGCTATTGGCTTGCTGTATATAGCCTTTACTATGTTGAGGAAAGTGCCTTGTATCCCTGATCTTTCCAAAACTTTAAACATGAATGGGTGTTGGATTTTATCAAATGCTTTCTCTGCATCTAAGGAGATGATCATGTGGTTTTTAATTTTCAGTTTGTTTATATGGTGGATTACATTGATGGATTTCCATATATTAAACCATCCCTGCATGACTGGAATGAAGCCTACCTGGTCATGGTGAATATCTTTGATGTGTTCTTGTATTTGTTTTGCAAGTATTTTTGCATCAATGTTCATAAGAGAAATTGGTCTGAAATTCTCTTTCATTGTTGAGTCTTTGTGAGGTTTAGGTATCAATGTGACTATGGCTTCATAGAATGATTTTGGTAATGTTCCATCTATTTCTATCTTTTGGATAGGGTGAAGAGTATCGGTATTTGTGCCCCCTTGAAGGTCTGGTAGAATTCTGCACTGAAACCATCTGGTCCTGGGCTTTTTTTGATTGGGAGACTATCAATGATTGCTTCTATTTTTGTAGGGGAAATGGGACTATTTAGCTTGTTTATCTGTTCTTCATTCAATTTTGGCAAGTGACATTGATCAAGAAAATTGTCCATTTCCCTTAGATTTTCAAATTTTGTGGCATATATGCCTTTGAAGTAGGATCTTATGATTCTTAGTATTTCTTCAGGGTCTGTTGTTATGTCTCCCTTTTCATTTCTGATTTTGTTGATTTGGATACTGTCTCTCTGCCTTTTAGTTAGTTTGGCTAACAGTTTGTCTATCTTGTTGATTTTCTCAAAGAACCAGCTCTTGGTTTTGTGATTCTTTGGACTGTTTTCTTAGTTTCTAATTTGTTAATTTCAGCCCTGAGTTGATTATTTTCAGACGTCTACTCCTCTTGGGTGGATCTGCTTCTTTTTTTTTCTAGGGCTTCCAGTTGTGTTGTTAAGATGCTTATGTGCGATGTTTCCAATTTCTTTTTAAAGGCCTTAGTGCTATGAATTTTCCACTTAGCACTACTTTCAATGTATCCCACAAATTTGGGTATGTTGTTCCATCATTTTCATTGAATTTCAGGAAGTCCTTGATTTCTTTCTTTATTTCTTCCCTGACCCAGGTGTCATTTAGCCAAGAGTTGTTTAGTTTCCATGTACGTGCAGGCTTTTTGTTATTTCTGTTGTTGTTGAATTGCAGCCTAAGACCATGGTGATCTGATAGGATACAAGGTATTATTTCAATCCTCTTGTATCTGTTGAGGCTTGCTTTGTGACCTACGATGTGATCAATTTTGGAGAAGGTTCCATGGGGTGCAGAGAAGAAGGTATATTCCTTCTTGTTTGGGTGAAAGGTTCTATAGATATCTGTTAGATCCATTTGATTCATGGCATTGGTTAGTGATGTTATTTCTCAGCTTAGTTTCTGTTTCAGTGACCTATCCTTCTGTGAGAGTGGGGTGTTGAAGTCTCCCACTATTATTGTGTGGGAATCAATGTGTGGTTTAAGCTTCATTAGCAGGTCTTTTACAAATGTGGGTGCCCTTGTATTGGGAGCATAGATGTTCAGAATTGTGATGTCATCTTGGTTAACTTTACCTTTGATGAGTATGAAGTGTCCATCCTCATCCCTTTTGATTAATTTTGCTTAAAAATCTATTTTGTTTGATACTAAAATGGCTACGCCTGCTTGCTTCTTGTGACCATTTGCTTTGAATATTTTTTTCCAACCTTTCACCCTGAGGTAATGCCTATCGTTATGGGTGAGATGTGTTTCTTGAATGCAGAAGAATGTTGGATCTTGTTTATGCACCCATTCAGTTAGTCTGTGTCTTTTTATTAGAGAATTGAGGCCATTGATGTTGAGAGATATTAATGACCAGTGACTGTTAAGAGCCTTAATTTTGATGTTGGTTCCAGTCGAGCGTTTGTGTAGTTGTGTTTTTGCCATGGGATAGTTATCTATTTCCTGGGTAGTTTTGGTTGTAGATTGTCCCTTTTGGATGGAGTTTTCCTTCTAGTACCTTCTGTAAAGCTGGATTTGTGCATAGGTACTGTTTGAATTTGTTTTTGTCATGGAATATTTTGTTTTCTCCATCAATGGTTATTGATAGTTTTGCTGGGTAAAGTAGTCTGGCCTGGCATCTGTGGTCTCTTAGGGTTTGCAGGATCTCTGTCCAGGCCCTTCTGGCTTTTATGGTCTCTGCTGAGAAGTCGGGTGTAATTCTGATAGGTTTGCCATTAAATGTTATTTGGCCCTTTTCCCTTGCAGCTTTTAATATTTTTCTTTGTTCTGTTTGTTTTGTGATCTGATTACTATGTGACGGGCAGTTTTTCTTTTCTTGTCAATTCTATATGGTGTTCTGTAGGCCTCTTGTATGTTTATAGGCATTTCTTTCTTTAGATTGGTGAAATTTTCTTCTATGATATTGTTGAGAATAATTTCTGGGCCTTGGAGTCTGATATCTTCTTGTTCTTCAATGCCTATTATCCTCAGATTTCTTCTTTTCATGGTGTCCTTGATTTCTTGGATGTTTTGTGTCAGGATTTTTCCAGATTTAGCATTTTCTTTAATGGTTGCTTCAAGATCTGTGATTGTTTCTTCTAGACCTGAGATTCATTCTCCCATCTCTTGAATTCTGTCAGAAAAGCTCGCCTCTGTGTTGTTCGCCTTCTTCTCTGAGGTCTCAGGTTCTTGTGTTTCTTCTGTCTGTGTGTTTATCATTGCATCCATTTTCATCTTCAGATCTTGAACTGATTTTTTTATTTCTTTCATCTGATTGTTTGTATATTCCTGAGTTTCTTCTACTGCCTCTTTATAGGTCTTCAGCGCTTGCACCATTTTATTGATTTCTTTCATCTGTTTTTTTTTGTATTTTCCTGAAATTTTTCTAATTCTACTCTATGGCCTTCTTTTATGTCTCTCACCTCTTTGGCTGCGTCTTCCTGAATTTGATTACGAATTTTATTTGTTTCCTCCATTATCATCCTCATTACTAAGAATTTTAGGTCATTTTCTTGTATTTCTGTGTGTTTGAGTTCTCTGGGTTGTTTTCTTTGGGATAGCTGGGATCTGGAGACGCCATATTGTTTTGGGTTTTTTTTACGTATGCTTTTACGCTGTCCTTTAGACATCTTGCTGTCTCTGTTTTTGTTGGGTAGCTTCCAGAGTTGGGTGGAGGGAGTCTGATAATAGATTCACATATTTTCTCACAATTTCCCTAGGCCGGAAGCTCTGATGCTTCACTGGTGTGGATGTCAGGAGGCTAGCCCAATTGTTTTGGACTCTCACAGCCAGTGATCTTCAGCTCCCCTGTGCTGTGGGTTCTGCAGTCGTTCTGGGTCTCTGAATGTGTGTTGGGTCAGGTCAAAGTGTCCCCAGCCTTCTGTGTCCCCTGCCAAGACCAGCCAGGGACACTGGGCCGGAACCACATGCCAAGCTCTGCTAGATTCTCAGGTCCTGAGCCCTCTGCCGAGCTCAGCTAGGGACTCTGGGCCCAAATGCACTCATAGTCCAGCCAGAGTTTCAGAGCTGGGACTGTGCGCCAAGCTTTTGTGCTATCTTTAAATATCACTGAAGCACATTCGCCATCAGCTTGGGACAGGCTGTGGATCCAGGATGTACATTCTTTTTGTCACTTTCCAGTTCACAGTGCCTTCCCATGGACTCTAATGGAGAGTGACTGTCTCAGAGCAACTGCCTGTGGTTACACGTCACAGTTGTGGAAACTTCTCGAGTTGATGACCAGATCCACCTCTGTCTAGGTGTGTGATCTTAGATCCAGGTTCTTTTTTATTAGTGAAGCCTTCTTCAAATTCTTGTCACACTTCTAGTTTAGGAGGTGCCCTGAGCAGTGCCTGAGCTAATGCCCATAGGGAGAAAGAATGTGGTCCCAGCAAGCACTGCGGCTGCTGGCTGTGACCTGTTTATCCTCATCAGCAGCATCAGCTAGGAACAGCTCTTGCTAGAGCACAGTAAAGGCATGGATGTTAACTGACTTAACACACATGTGAGAAGGAGTGGGTGTTCTTCGCCTGCCCATCATTTGTATTCTTCACTGATTGGCTTACCCTTAGTGTTCTTTCTTACATTTGGGATTCATATTTCCTTAGAATTTTAATTTTCTTCCATTAATAATTTCAAAGAACTCTTTTTTATTTGAACAAGTATATCTACAAACAAATAAATAGAATGGTTATTCTTTTTGTCCTCTATTAAGGTTGTTTTGTATATGAGTATACATATGAGATATACTAAATTATGTATAAATTCTACACTACACACTGAAATATATTATGTATGGATGTTCAAGCATATTGAAATGTATTATACATATATATAGCATCACACAGACGTGATATCCCCTATCATATACCATATACAAGGATAGTAAGTTTTTCATGTTTTTATAATTTTTACTATTTGCTCAAAAGTGTACTTTAGATCCAGATTAAATTTGATTCACAATAGTAGGAAAGATGAAGTTTGCTTAGACTTTCCTAAAGGAAATGTTGCACACCAGGCACTGAAATGCTTTTCAAGCTTTTTTCCTATGTGTGATAATGTTTAGATAATGGAGTGAGCTGATACAATTGCTTGTAACTGTTTAAATTGCAGTTGATGTTTCAGTCTCACAATCAATATGTAATTATGTATTTTATTAGGGAAGTAATTCTAGGCCTTACTGCTATCTGTACGCAATATGACCGGTGTGCCAATCCAACTGTTTTTTTTTTTTTCCCCATCTGCCTTCTTAGTCTTGAGTTAGTGGGACTAATATTATACCAAGGCTTTTGGTTAACAATGCTTGCAGGATGCTGGGATGAATAATCAATATGTATATATTGTTTCTCATCTATAAAATTTTATTTGCTGGCCTTATATAGTACAGCATTTATTTACAATTTAATTGATACTTTCAGTTACGTGATTGTAGAAATGTTCTTTTGTACAACTTTCCTTAGCGAATGGCCATTTAATATTTTAGAAGAATAACATAGTGATGAAGGCAGAATTGCAAGGTGTTTGCCTGGTACTTGAAGCTGATTTTTTTAATATCCGTTTATGCTTGCTTATGTGTATGTACATGGATGTGTCTACCACCTGTGTGAAAGCTCCTGCAGAGGGCAGACAAGGGCCTTCGAGTCCTAGGAGCTGAGCTACAGGCTGAGCCTGTGGGTACCGACACTGGGTCTTGCATTCCCTGGGAGAGCAGCTAGTGCTTTTTACCTGCTGAGCTATCTCTTCAGGCTCTCTAAAACAAGTTAGGCAAGTTTAATGTTTGTTAATTCTCATAAGTAATAGATACAGTTGGTAGTTGTTATCACACCTCCTCAGACAGGGAAACTGAGGCTCAGCAAGGCTGGATAATGCACCCAGGGGCATTAACAAGAGAATGGAAGATGAACTTCAGCACGATGGTTTGGGTTTTGCTTGGCAAACTTTCCTTATGTGCACAGATATAAATATTATTAATTCTGGCAGGCTTTTAGTAGTAAAACAATTAAACCGATGACTTTAAAAATCTAACCTTAAAAAAAATGCAGAGAAAGTGTTTTATAGTCCCACTTCTAAAAAAAATTGATTTTTTTTTGGTTGGCTTGCACATTTTAGTTACAACACCGCTAGAAAATTTGAAATTAGAAAAGACAGGAGCTGCAGCGCTGCGGTGGAAGAGTTAGGTGCATGAGGAAGCCGGGTGGGTGGGGAGTGGAGTGGCGAATAGCTTCAGCACCTCAGAGAAAAATAAAGTAAAAAAAATGAAGCATTAATGTGGCATCTGAAATGCACTTTTATGTTCTAGAACATCCTTTGAACCACCTAGATTCCTGCCAATATCTGATGCTTTGCTCACGTGTCCCCGACTTCAGAGAACTCACAGTTTCAAACCCCATCCAAGGAATCACGTTGTTCAGAGGGTGGGCACCTTTCCCGTGCTTCACGGTTCTGATTTTTTCCTCAGTACCTTTGTGTGGCTCATGGTGTTCCTATTTTATAGATGAGGATGCTTCAAGATCATAGCTCAGGTTTATAGTCCTAGTAACTTATGAACTTGGTGATTTGAACCATCTCCTGAGGCCATCCTGAGATTTATGCTTTGTTCATTTTTATATATGCTGTTCCTTTCCCTGCCGAGAGCTGGCTGTCTTGGCAGGATTTCGTATCCCTATGTGGTGGGGTGCTCATGTCGTACCACAGCAAAATGAGTAATGATCAAGGGGAGCCCAAAGCAGCTGGCCAGCCACAGTGCTGACTTCCATCTCTGGGTGACTGAGGTGGCTCAGGGAAGCTCCCAGGGCTCTGCTTCCCCGGCTGTGAAAGAGGGTCCCAGCACCTGCTCTCTAAATCCACTCAACAGGCCCCGCAACAGCCTGTGTAGGCAAAGTTCCTCACAGCAGTGAAAGACTGGGAGATTATGGGATTAGAACTTGCAGTCTTTATGCCTAGGCATTGTAGTTCTGTGTCCACATTGTCTGCTGTCCTGTCATCGTGCGCTCTAAAGCCTATTGGATTCAGAGGCTGTTACATTTGTTTGTCCTCTCAAGGGGGAGCTGCTCCAGTTGTCTTTATGTTTATCAATGACATTTTGCAGAGTTTAATGAAACCGAGAAACTTATTGCTAAAACACTCAACATCTCTCCTTGCTCTATGAGCCCTGCATCCCGCAGCCAGCACATCTTTAATAAAATCTCAAGACTCAGAGTAAGTCACTGAAATCAGGTAACGTGTCAACTGATGTGTCTAGACATACAACTGGCTTTGTTGTTCAGAATTGCTTTGGATGTGCACATTGGAGCCTTCTGGACAGGTGGTGGGTGTAATGAGTGAGGAGGTGGCCACACAGATAAGACAGTTGGGCAGGAAGTGCAATTACAATGATGTAGCCATGGTGCCGATGTTGTTTTAAAACTTGTCCATGTTGTCTGTGCCTTCTGGATGTTTGTTCTCAATGATAAAGCCACACTGGAAGCTGGAGATATGATTCAAGGTCCATCCACTCAAAACCATCTGATGATGAATTGGATTGATTTATGAATGAATGGAGGAAAAGAGCGTCATTCAGATCCCACATTTGTGCTTTTTTCATTGTGATTTATGCTACTAAATTTGCATTTCAATATAGTAATTACAACAGATTTCCACTTTTATTGCATTGATTGAGCCTGAAAGTTCTATGTAAGCGATTGAGAAGAAAAGATACAAACACTCAGGAAAACCTTAAGAGTTCCTTAACTTCTAAACAAAAAGGCAGTGCTCCACTAAAGAATTTGTTCTGATCATATAACTAACTTTATTCTAAATTAAAGGAGGTTCCGTCTCTAGGCACCACATTAATATATGAAGTGCCTCAATCTCTCCCATTTTGGCATATGTGTTAGTAGGAGTACAATGGCTAAGGTCTTTCTTATAGCAGCCATCCAGAATGGTGATGCTGGCCTGTAATTCCAGCACTCAGGAAACAAAGGCAAAGGGGTTGCTGCAAGCTCAATGTCAGCCTGCTCTGCATGGCCAGCTGACTGTAGAATAAGACCTTGCCTCAAAATAATAGCAAAGAAGTAAGGGAATGACTTGTCCAGTATCTTTCTTTTCCCACATATCTCTATTAATTTTTCTGGAAACTAAACTACAATTTTGTATAAAAACGGTATAAGTTCATTATGAAATTATCTAATGAATCTCAGAGGAGACTCCAACATTTAAAATTACATCTTTAACTAAAAATTAATCTCCTAATAGAAAGCGACACTGAAACTGCAAAGAATTTACAAAGTAATTAAAGTATTTCCAAGAGCAAATGTTGTATTAGAGGGCAGATGCATGTACATGTTCTGGTGTGTGCGCGTGCACTCGTGTGCGCGTACACACACACACACACACACACACACACACACACACACACACACACACACACATGTATAAAGGGAAAAGCACCACTACTGATTTCACATCATCCATTGTTTGTACTTAAACTTGTAAAAATAGATCATAAATTTAAGTTAGTAAATACAATACTGTGGCCATTTTACACTTGAATTTTTATGTCTATCTTATAAGGAAAATAATTTTATATAGTCACTATATAGCCAGAATCAAAACTTCCAGAGAAGCTTACAAAATTGTTAAAGATGTGCTCTCAAAATTAAATCAGTAACAATTACTGAATGCTATTTCCAATGGCCTCAGAGTTCGATGTGAAGAAGTAGGTCGCAAGCTTCCTAATGCTGTGACCCTTTAATACAGCGCCTCGTGTTGTGGTGACCCTCAGCCATAATGCTATTTCATTGCTACTTCACAACTGTAACTGTGCCTCCATTATGAATCAAAATGAAACTACATAATACTCAGGATATCTGATCTGTGACACCGCCGACAGGGGCTGAGACCATCAGGTTGAGAACCAGTGACAGGGACACTTCATGTCCTTGCACTTCAGAGAGTCAGCTGCTGCTCAGCACACAATATCTCAGAGATGCAGCCACCTGTGAAGAGCGATTATTGCTTCCAATTGGTGGACACAGCGGTCCAGAGATCCTGGGCGAGTTGCCCAAACTGGGCCTTTCAGCATCTAGTCTTAGCTTATCCTCCCAGGCTAAGGCACACACGCAATCCAGTGGTGTCGCAGGTCCTCCACAGCTGTGCCATTTGCCTTTGCACGGCAACATTTATAATGCCACCTGCTTGCAGCAAACCCTCTGGGGTTTCACACGTGTGGCCGCTGTCTTTCACCAGACTCCTTGTCCCTGAAACCCAAAGCACTAGTCTCCCACAGTGCCTGTGTGTCGCTCACCTGTCCCTGGGCTAAGGCAGTGCTGCCAAAGTCCAGTCTACCAGGTGATGTCGCCTCTGTAGTACAGATTGCCACGTGAACAGTTTAGACAGCAAACAGGATGATTTCTTTATATACCCCCATTTGGAAGCAGACATGTGGCTCTATCTTCCAGTTTTGAAAGATGCATTATACGCAGCAGCAGCCTCAGGATCAGCCAATCTGGCTTTTCAGTACCATGCCGATGAAAGAGTCATCATACTGTCTGATTATTAAAATGAGTTCATTTGACGATTTCAAGTAGACACACAAACTGGGTTGGGGTTTGGTTTTCTTGCCGGTAGTAGAGCTGATCCCCATTTACAGACCTGATCTAGTTACCATGCTACCAAATAGCCAGCCCGACCATACAATGCATTACAGAACTGTGCTCATTATGACTTAAAATTAAAGTTAACTACTGAATGCTTCAAGGGATCTGAAAACCATTTCATATTTGGACCTTTCTTGATGATATAAATACATTATTCACATAAATATGAGTATTCAGCTGTGCCTCGGGACTGTATTTAGATTTATTTATTTTTTTTCATATGATGTAAAATCAACCTAAAGTCTCAGTGTCATATGTTGCATAGAGACTCACCTTTGAAGCATTTCTCTATTTGGTGTGCCAAGAATAAAAAACTCACTGGGGTTCAACTAGAAGCCTGTGTGTCTAGTGTCTGCTATATAGTCTTCGAGCCTATATATTCATTTAATTAAACCTGCGTAAAGCCTAAGCTGATACCATCTCCGTGGACTGCGAGAGGCATGCTGTCTGCTGGAATCATTGCCAATAGAACTGCAGCTTCTCTGCCAGTAGCAATGCTTTATGTCCTTTGGGCTTTGGGCAAGCTTTAATATGAACTTTCTCCTTAGGTATTTTACAATACCATATAACACAATTAATGAAAAAAAATTTTATAACCAGTCTTAGAAAAAGAAAGAGAAGGGAAGAGATGGAGAGAGAGAGAGAGAGAGAGAGAGAGAGAGACGGAGGGAGGGAGTATTCTGCGGTGAAATCAGAACGGGAGTAGCAGTTGACACAATACCTGCCACTTTGGTGTCCACAGAAGCCAGGACCTGCTCCAATCAGCCCTCACTTGCTGTGGCACACATGCTGAAGTCTTAAACAGTTGTTGGAAAAAAGAAATCTGTTGGCCAAAGAGAAATTCTTCAGGGACCGAGGAACCGAAGCTTCCTCAGGAGTTTCCAAGTTGAACCTGGGCCACCAGGCAGCTGGGGGACTGCGTAAGCTTTGATTCTGTGCAGATGAGCCCGTCAGCCTGGAGTTTGCAATGACCACTGACCACTCAGGAACGCTGTGAGTGAGGAGAGCCTGCTTTCTTTAATGTCCTCCTTAGCCTCTAAAGACACGCACATACTATGTTTAATGGCACATCTCACTTGGGTTCTTATTTATTTTTCTTTTCTTCCTTTTTTCCTACCTCAGTCAAGTTTTGGAAAAAAAAATTGCAGGGTGTGTGTGTATGTGTGTGTATTTCTGATTTGTCTAGACACACTGGCCAGCCATGCCCAGGAATCTACTTTTCTTTGTCTCCCTCCCAATACCATTATTACACATGAATGCTGTTAACAAGGCTGTTACCTGGGAGCTGGGGATCCGAACTCAGGGCCTCTTGCTTATGACAAGCATTTTACCCACAGCACCATCTCCCCAGACTTTAAATCTAAGTTTCATTCTATAAGGTTGTCTAAAGTCCAGAGCAATAGAAAGCTAGCAGAGAGAATTGCTCTTAGTGCGCCATGAAAACATTAAATGTAGCACAGGAATGTCAATCATTTCAAAGACGTGTTTTATTTTTATATATGTATGTGTGTCTGTCTGCATGAATATACGTATTGCACATGAGTGCAGGCACCTGAGGAAGCTAGAAGTGGAAGTTGGATCCCCTGGGGCTAGAGCTACAGGTGGCTGGGGGTGCTTGATATGGGTGCTAGGAACTGAGATCCAGGCCTATGGAAGGGGAGTGGGTGTTATTAACAGTTGGACCAGTTCTCCATCACCATAGGAACCATTTTGTTTCAGTTTTGCACTCCAGCCTGTCATGCACTTCCTAGTCACACAGCTACAGTAAGTATGTTGAGGGGAGAGTCTCACAATGGAGTGGTGCCAACATGGCAGTCTTCACTTTGAACGGGTCCTTCTTAAGCACTGGGTACCCAGACCTCCCTTCACAGCCATCCATCATCTCATAGTTGCCTCTCTCCCACTTTGGCTGGGTTGGTATTGCTGTTTGAGTAGGAATGACCTCCATAGGCTCATATATCTGAATACTTGGTCATTAGGGAGTGGCGCTATTTAACAGAGATTTGGAGGGGTAGTCTTGTTGGAGGAAGCGTGTCATTGTAGAGGACTTTGGGGTTGCAAATGCTCAAGCCAAGCCCAGTGTCCCTCTCTGCTTGCTGCCTGTGGATCTGAATATAGAGCTCATAGGCTACTTCTCCAGCACCCTGTCTGCCTGCACACCACCATTCGTCCTGTCAGGCTAACCCTCTGAACTGTAAGCCAGCCCCAATTAAATGCTTTCCTCTATAAGAGTTGCGGTGGTCATGATGTCTCTTCACAGCAACAGGACACCGACTAAGGCTGTTGCTATTACATTTATTCTCATTTTTCACACGAGAAACCTAATTAAAACATGTATCTCTGAACTTGTTGCCAAAATGACTGGGCTTCTGCAGTACCAACTGGCTGGCGTTCCCTTAAGTTTGGTGTCTGGAATTTGATGGTCCATCAGCATCTGTTACTGAGCAGTTTTTAAAGCTGGTGTTTTAGAAGTTGATTTTCCATGAGGTCCCACAATCTCAAAATGCATAGTGCCTTCTCTATTGCCCAGATCATTTATGTATCAAGCCAGGGGAGGTAAAGCTCACAGGAAAGGCAGTCAAAAGGACCAAGGAGAGATGAGAAAAATTACAGAAAGAAAACAGAATGAAGAAGAGGAACTAAAACAAGAAATAGATATCCGAATGCATGTGTCTCCCAGAAAGCAGCTTCTCAGGTACAGAAACCAGTATGTGAGGCTTGTTCACTGATAATCACTGAGGCTGCACTGTGTGACACTTAGAATCTAATGCAATTTGACTTGCTTAATCCATAAGAAATGACACATCAAAAATGAGTCTGTCAGCTTGAGTAATTGAAGGAGGAGAAGCTCTTTGAAATTTTATTTTTAAATGAACTTTGGGAATGTTAATGAACTTGATCATCAAACTCAGAAGAAATGTTTCTCTTTCAAAAGCTGCTCTATTCCATCCCGGTAGGCAGCAAGCCAGCCTATGAAATGACTGTGCTTGAGCCCAGTCTCTGTCAGCCACACACACTGCCCCAGGGAAGTCGGTTAACTTCACAACATTCACACTTGGATAGTTGTCACATCCATCTAACTCTTTTCTTCTGTTGGAGAAGAAAATGACCTCTCAAAGGATAAATATGGAAGAGTTTCCTCTGACAGGGTCCCTCTTCTCATCTCTGTGTGTAACGCGTATGAGTGTTATAGCCCTCACCACAAAATTCTCCCATTGCTTTTTGGTAAAATGTGGAGACTTGATACCCTATGAGCATATACAGGGGGAGGTGGTCCCCCTCAGTCACAGTCATAGGGGAGGGAAGTAAGGGGAAAATGGGAGGGAGGGGGGAATGGGAGGATACAAGGGAGGGGATAACCATTGAGATGTAATATGAATAAATTAATAAAATAAAAATTTTTAAAAATGTGGTGAATCCTTGTCTACACTGTTTGAGCGACAAAGATGCTGGTACCTACTGTCAGTCTCCTCACACCCATCTCGACTGACCTCCCTATGTGGATGTGTAGCCCTGCATAGCTTTGGGGCCATCCCAGGGCAGGGAGATGAGTCTCTGGACACTGGCTTTAATCTTGGTTACCGGATTACAATGAAAGGAGTCCAGAAGGAGCTTTGGATATGGGCAAGCATGCTATATCACAGTCTGCATTTAACCAGGCACGTAAGCCCATCCAACCAGTCAACCAGCTGTCTCAACAGGGTTTTGTTTGTTTGTTTGTTTTGTTTTTGCATTACCATGTTTCTGCTGTAACCACAACCCTGTCCCCATAGCCTCAGCCCTCTTGGATGGGGCCTGGCCATTTGACTTTGCTGCTCCTTTAGGGGTCAACATCAATGATCACCAGATTGGAGGAGCTCAGTCTGAATCATGCCTTTATACTCCCTACAGTGCCTGATTTCAAGGCTAAATGTGTTTGTATATAGGGTTGCACTCTGGCCACGGCTGGCCATCCATGCACATCAAAACCAGACATTGACTCTGGCAGCATATCTAAGGCAAACATTTCTTCAGCTGCAGTCTCACTGATGAGCAAGACCACCTACCCCCTTTCCAGTTGCATAGACATTTAACAAATCAAGTGCCCCTTGTAGTCACATCGCTACCTTGAGTTATGTGCATTCCATTGCACAGAAAGAATTATATACTTCAAAAAATAGGATAGCGCTGGAAAGGTAACTACTACTATTTGATAAGAGAATTCCAAACAATGATTAATAGTGCCTTATCAAACCTGATAAAATAAGTGTTTTAATGATACCTTACAGGTGAGGAAAAGAAGGCCGTAAGAAATGATGCTTTCCTTATACAGCCGGTATTAGTCACACCCCAAGAATTTGAACATGGGCTCTCTGATCCCCAACCCCTGAGCCTACCCTACCAGTTTGTCTCTGTGATATGGGATTTTCGACAGCACTATCTGAGATCCTCTTGCTCTTAAAAATGTCCATGTCAACTGTTACTACACTAACCTCCTCATCTTGCATTCAGAGAGCCATTGCCTTGTAAAGTACAACAGCTCAGCACTCCCTTATGGATGAAGAGCCCGGGGCTCCAGAAGACAGAGTGACCTCCTCAAGAACAAATGAGTTAACTGGTGGCAAAGTCAGGACTGAAGTCTGGTTTCCAATTCTCTGTTGGGAGCCTTTTCTATTGCATTACTTAAGGTTCTCTAGAAGAACAGAACAGTATAAAAATCACACACACATACACATGTGCATACACACACGTACAGATACATGCACACACACACAGGCGCACAGGCACATGCACACCCAAACACATGCACACATACATACACATGCACACTCACAACTGTGCTTACTCTGAAATAGTAATGACAGCTGTAATCACGTGGTCCTTGCAGCTAGGTACCTCCACAGTCCCATCTGGTGTTGAAAGCCTGGAGGTTCCTGAAGAGCAGCTGGTTCTCAGTCAGTAATGAAAGTCTGCAAGTGCTTCTAATATTAGCGACGGAACCAGCAGCAGCCACGGTGTCAAGAGGGAAGGCCAAGCAAGGAAAAGGTAAATAAGCTTCCTTCTAACATGCCTATTTTTATCTGGCAGGTGCCTCGTGCATGGGGGGTGGGTCTTGCCACACCAGTTGAGGCACCTGGGACAAGCCCTCAGCTGAGCCTACTCTAACTGTGGGAAGTTGACATTAAAAACAGCCATTATACATGCTGGCCCCAGGATTTATCTGAGTTGATTGATAATGATTCTCTAAGGAAGTTTGCGTATCATTTGACATGACAGAGACCATCCGGTGACCTCTGTTTGACTGACAGTCTCAGGAACGAGAGACAGGTCATGAGGATAATCATGGGAGACTGTACACATAGGTTTATTTTTCATTTCCTTTATCTACTAAACATACTAAAATATTTTCTTAAAACAGAAGTTTATGATGACAAACGAAACAAAAGAGGAAACAGTAGTGAGTGGAGGCCTCAGTGTCTATAAAATAGAAATCAGATAGCTGCCGGAATGGAAAAAACCAGAGGACAGCTGAGTGGGTGGCCTTGACACCCATGATGTTCATCCTGGAATATGGTGTAATGGCCCAGGGATCTCCAGGGAGTGTCCTAGAGATATGGCTGACAGACTCTAAGTGATTGTCAGACCCCTGATCTATGAGCCAGGTGAGCAATTTATCCTTGGGGGGATTTTATCTGAGACCCTCTTGATGCTGAGAGACGGAAGAGGCTACAGCTTTGGAGCAAACAGGAAAACGTGGCAGGACACTGAATGTTGAAAGGTAGAGAGTTCCAAGCTGACCTCTCTCAGTGGCTTTCCAGGATCCCTAAGCAAAATTTCAACACTACCCCGGAATACTAGACAGTTTCTAGAATTTGTGAAGGAAACATCGTCTTTCCAGTGGATCTCGAAGTGAAGCCCACCACCCAGCAAGCCTGGTATCTATACTCAGAACTGCTAATCAATATTTAAACGTTTCACTGTCTGTAAAGTTCAGACAACCAAAGATGAGCAATCATTACTGAATGTATGCAACATGCAAGGCAGAACAGGGCAGAGAAAAACAGGCTAAAGAGAAAATTAACCTGCAAAAAGTAAACAGAGGATTAAAACCTACAGTTCTTGGATATAAAAACCTTCTATAAATAAATAGAGAACTATAAATGTTTGTCTTTTAAGACTCAGCTTAGTACAAGAGCCAAGTAAATGTTATAGAGTAGCAGTTGATAGTCCATCCATAAAAACAATCTACAAGTTAAGCAGAAATCAACTCCATTAGCACTTTAGGATATGTTATTTAAGACAGCAAAATCTCCTCAAGAAGTATCATCACTCAGACCCAGTTATGGACCTTGCAAGCTACAATAATGATTGGCGTGGCAAGGCATGCCCATTGGCGCAATAGCAGCATGAACATTACGGGAGTAAGCAAATATCTTCTGCTTGGATTTGAGTCCCGCTCCGTAAGATAAAGCCCACATGTGGCACTATCAACAGGCTGAGAACCTATGCTGGCAGCTTTTACATCCT
The DNA here is from genome assembly GCF_903995435.1 of Acomys russatus. Taxonomy (NCBI): domain Eukaryota; kingdom Metazoa; phylum Chordata; class Mammalia; order Rodentia; family Muridae; genus Acomys; species Acomys russatus. Next base: position 11,246,923 of record NC_067151.1, on the reverse strand, counting down.
AGGAGAGAAGCTACCACTATTAATGCTGCTACATGGACATAGAATTAGCTAACTTCTAATAACTTCTTTTTATATCGTAGGTCAATGCATCTCTCAGTAGTCATCTGAGAAGTTTCTTCTTAAAGTAAATGGTGTTTAGCACAGAGATCCACAGCTGTCCTGGGTGCAAAGAACAAGACATTTCAGAGAGCTCAGCCCTAAAGGGAACACTATATAACACACCCCGTCACACCCTATCCTAAAGCTCAACCATTGTGGAAGAGGAGGCAAAAAGCGTGTAAGATCCATAGCCATTGGATGACTACAAGGAAAGAGTCTTCGGAACACAACAGGGCAGCTGTGCATATGAACTCTTGCAGGACAGCATGCAGAAAGACTGCCAACCCCAGCCAGACAATGCAAGCATGGAGATGAGGATTGGGTATGCAATTCCACTCTTCACTGACAAGCTATTAGCAGTTGTTTGCTTCTGGGGGTGGGAGAGACAGTTTTCTATGAATGTAGTGCCCGATACATCAACCGCATTCCAATACAAGGCCACACATCCAAGAATGCTTGGATAGTACAAAGTGGTCTTAGAGGATTAATCACATATACAGACACAGACAGACAGACAGACAGACAGACAGACAGACAGACACACACACACACACACACTCACACACACACTGATGGGTGGATAGGGAAGGAATGTATATCTAGAAAAAGATTGGTTTGGGGTGAATGTGATCAGAATATATTGTATGAAACTCTGAGTAAACTAAAAAAGATGAATCTGAGAAACTTAATGACAAAGACCAATGTTGATGTAATTGACTAAAATTGAGTTCTCCTGTAGTGTTGGTCAAGGTGTAACTTAGAAAACCACTCAGAGGGACAATTCAATGCTATTTACATTTTAGTTATTCATTCTCATTGTTTCACCATTTTGTCTCTGGAAACCACCTATTAGAGTGACATGCATGTATAAAAAATGATATAAATACAGATGCTCAAGGATGGCTTCTTATAATATAGATGCACACATACACACTGCACTCAGAGAGAAATGTTGGAGGAGTGACCGGATCACTAGCTGTAGAACAGAGTGGTGGCTGTGGGAAATGTGTATCATTTTATACCCAAGTGATTTTTAAATCTACCTTTTACAAACATGCATCATTTACACATAAAACGTCTATTATTCTTTTAAGTTCTATAGGTGAGCACAGCTGTCAAGTACTGCTGGTTCACAGTGACACTCTGTAGTTGGCCAAACAGACAATTTCTTTTATTATTATTATTATTATTATCATCATCATTATTATTATTATCATCATCATCATCATCATCATTATTATTATTCATTATTCGTTATTTATCATTATTTATGCACACACATGCATGAGCATTCCACTGTGCACATGTAGAAATCAAATAGCAGCTTGTCAGAAGCTGGCAGTCTCCTCCTATGATGTGGTTTCCAGGGACTGAATTCAGGTTGCCAGCCTGGGTGGCAAGTGCTTTTCCGAGAGAGCCATCTCACTGGCCTGAATAGATTGTTTTTTAGAAATTGTCAGTCATTCAAATATTTACTCAAAATATTTTCACAATTCCCATTGCACAATTATCTTATAGGATAAGCTCTCTCTGAGTTCAGTTTGGCTATAGAAGTACTTCTACTCAGTTTGGTCAGACACAGACTCATCAAACACCCACGGACTGTTGGGAGCGCAGCAGAGCGAACACTTCAGTTCTTTCAGATCAGTGACAAGAGAAAGGAGGCTCCAGTTTCCGTGCTCTGTGAAGGCTCTGAGCTCAGATGTGTATAGCAAGCCATGCATGGCAAGCTGTGGACAGCACTCAGTTGGAGTCCGAGCCCAGCCTGGAGTGGGAGTCCCACCGAGGCTGCTTAGCTTGTCTGACAGCATCGCTGACAGCCCACAGCTCCCAGAGAAGCCGTCCCCAGCCAGTGATTTTCCTGCTCAGCCCTGTCTATCCCACAGCATCTGAATCAGCTTCAGTGCGAGGTGGTAATTGATGGCTTTGATTTACCGAGGGAGAACGGCCATGGGCAGTTGTCTAATTCAGGGACAAGCCCTTGCACATGTGAAGCTGTGCCCTCTCAGTTAACAGGGGACCATCGTCCATCTTGAAACTGTCATTTGTGCTGTTAACCATCCCCAGTCAAGTATGGGCTTCCCCCTGGGTATTGATGTCCCTGATTAATTTCCAGAAAACTCTGGAAACTCACCAGCCACCCCCATCTCAGCTTAGCACCCTACCCCCACCCTGCGGCTCTTTATAGCCGGTGATCCCATTGGTGTTGGTTTGCTTCACACATCTTACTCTTTGTTTTCAAGTTGGGTCACGCACAAACATCTGGTCGCCCATCTTGTCTTAGATGCACTTGACAGAGAAAGCTAGACGCCAAACTGGGCGTCCTTTCTTAAGTTTCTGCTGAAGCTTTGGGCAACCTCACAGACATGTTTTTTGGATTTGGTTTTTCAAGACAGGATTTCTCTGTGTAGCCTTGGTTGTCCTGGACTTTCTTTGTAGACTGGGCTGGCCTTGAACTCAGAGATTCAACTGTATCTGCTTTCCTGAGTGCTGGGGTTAAAAGCATGTACAACCACACCCAGCTCCCTTGTTTTTGTTTTATTGTCAGAGAGAGAACATATTTTGGGGCATAGCAAGCATGCTATAACCTCCAACTTTTGGACAGTCTGGTGACTCACATCAAAAAATTCTTCTTCTTTCAATTTCTGATCTAGTACTATTGTCCCGAGTTGATATATAAACACTAATTAAAATTGTTGAAGGGACAACAAAATGTGTCCTGTGAGCAGTCGGGACGTTCCCTCTGGCTCGGACTGCACAGCTGGCCTGGGATTTGGAGGAGTGGTCTGCTCAAGCTTCCTTTCTCACTGTTGTAAGGTTCCTGATTATAAGGAAGGGCAGGCTTATTTGGACTTAAACAGTTTCAGGCTATAAATTAATCACAGTAGGGGAAGGCATGAAGACAGGACTGTAAAGTGCCTGGTCTCATGATGTCCATACTCAGGAAGCATAGAGAGACAAACACTGATGTTCACTGTGTTCTTTCTCTTCTTTTATGCAGTTGAGGAAGGCCCTAGGGATAGGCCTTCCACATTCAAGGTATATTTTCTATCCTCAGTTTAATCTTCCTTGATTCACCCTTATAGACACACTCGGATGTGTTTCCACTGTGATTCTAAGTCAACAAAGAAGATGAACCATTGCAAACACAACATCCCTAGTAGGGAAGCCTTGCTGTCTCCTTTTTAGTGGCAAACCCACCAAAGCCCAGGTGAATCAAACAATCTGCTCAAGTTCCTGATCTAACATATGGCAAGGCTGGGATCCAAATACAGTTTTGTCTTCTCAGCCCTGCCACAGAGGCCATGTTCTATCACTTTTATCGCTTCTCTTTTATCTCCTCTCTCTTACCTTAGCACTGAAGAGAGTGTTCTTTAGAAGTAAATGATACAATTTAATAGTTATTAAGTGATGAGTTTTTTTAACATTATAAGCAACAGAGATGGGGGTGCAGGGGAAGCCGATGCTTCACCAGAAGTGTGTGTGTGTATGTGTGTATGTGTGTGTGTGTGTGTGTGTGTGCGTGTGCACGCCCAAGTGTAGCGTGAAACAAACAAACAAACAAAAAAACCAAACAAACAAAAAAAGAGGCTCTGAGACATGGGCAAGAGATCTTAGTAGCAGTCCACAGTCTTCAGACGTGCCTAGCAAAGATCTGGCAGAGCTACCTTCTTCCTAACTGGCATGACCGGCAGCAAAGCCTCCCATCCGACTTCTCCTGTGTAACACGGGTGATCATTTCCGGTATGTGAGCTATCCTTTAACTGCTGCACCTTTCTGTCTCTTGTGTTCTTGAGGGAGCTGGGAATAAAATCAATGGCCTGTAAGGTCCTCACGCTGATGTTTATCCTTGAGCGAAGTGTCAGTTGAGGTTGGAAATAATTTACATCTGCTAGTCTGTTTCTACTGTTGTTAGGAAGGGTGTTTGAAGTTTGATACAGCGTCTCACTATGTAGCTTTGGCTGGCCTGGAACTCATTTGCAGACCAGGCTGGCCTGGAACTCATAGAACTCTACCTGCCTCTGTTTCCCAAATGTTGGGACTGTGCCAGGCCAAATATTGCTAATTTTTAGGTAATATTTCCTTCTCTGCAATACTATTGTAGTTCTTAGACTATGTTTTCCTTTCTTTTCTCAGATACCCTTGGTGTCTAAGGTCCTACCGTAGCTGAACTGCAGGCCGAACCTGGCTCCTTCCTGGAAGGCTTGTTCTAAACAGTTGGCTCTGGTCGCCTTAACCATCAACAGCTCTGGATAACACTAATGGCTTCACTCCAGCTTCCGCATGGGCTCAGTAGACCATCGCAAGATACAGGTCCTCCACGCTCAAATGTTATTTGAGACTTGGAGTCTTTCATCATGGACAGAATAGAGATGAGATCCAGTCCAATGCAAGGAGAATACATATTGGGCCAGCTTTAATTAGACTTTTGCTCATGTGGGGGTTTGCATGAGAAATGTCCCCCATAGGCTCAGATATTTGAACATTTAGCTCTCAGTTGGTAATGCTGTTTGGAGAGGAGGTTCGTACTCACCGGAGGAAGAATATCACTGGGGGTGATTTGAACATTCATAGGCTTGCTCCACTTTCATTTTCATTTTACTCTCTTTGCTTAAAGAGAGAGCCCATGGTTAAAAATGGGATCTCAGCTTCCTGCTTCTGCGACCATGCTTGTTACCAAGGGCCATCATGGTAGGCTCTGATTGTGCTGGACTTGTAAGCCAAAAAACGAATTCTTTATTCTGTAAGTTGCCTTGGTCATGATACTTTGTCACAGCAACAGATAAGTGGCTAATACGGCTTGCAAACATACAGGAGTCCCCACTGAATCATCAAGCCGCTCTCTGAATAAAGAGAAAAGCAGACTTTTACTGCTCAGCAAGGATGGGCCAGCTAGTGCACATCTTGCTGTTAGGCGTTCAGGTGGTTTTGAGCAGGAGGCTGGAGTAAGCGGAAGAACTCCCTGCGTGCAAGCTGCTGCAACTGCTTAAAATGTGCAACAAGGTAGACATGCTCCAACTGGCAATCACCATGTCTGCGTGTGGAACAGAGTCGAGATTTACCCAAGGACTAAAGCAGCCAAAAAGAGGACAGAGATGCACATCTTTTTATCCCTCTCCAGGCAGACATCTGCAAGGCCACACAAAGCTAAAGGGTTAAGTTTCTTCCTGGGTAGCACAGGCAGATGCTAGAAACCCATTTTCCAGCCTCCCTTTCAGCTATGATGTTCACATGATGTGCTCTGACAGTCAGAAGTAACCACGTAGGCCTTTGATTGGAAAGAGATGCAGCAAATCGATACAGCAGGAGGAAGGACTTGCAGGGCATACTGCGCTCCTACTGAAGGAAAGAGCAGCAGCTCTCTTGAGGCACTCCTAGAGGTTTTGCTAAGGTGTGCTGAGGGTTGCTGGTGGGCTGCTGGAATGCACGCTCAGCAGAGATAGTTTATTTCTGAGTTTCAACTGCTATGTTTCCTATGAAGTTTTAATAAGTTTGTGTCACTTTAGAGCAAGCATCAGTACATTTAATCATTCTGTTTAAGACTTTCAACATATAGTTTAGGCATTGTTCATATTACACTGTCATCCATACAATCATACAATCAAGTTTTCAGCCACTCTGAGCTTGCTATTTGTTTGGTGCCATTTAAAAAATTGTATACCTATAACAATTAGCTGTAATGGCCATCTTGGCACAAAGCAGAGTTACCTGGGAAGAGCATCTCAATGAAGGATTGTTTACATTGGGTTGGTCTGTGGGATTGCCTTAATTATGCTAAATGATGTGGGCTGTGGATGGCGCCATATGCATAGCCCAAACTACATAAGATCATAGTCATTAAGCTGAGCACAAGTAAGTCAGCAAGCGAGCATGTATGCATTCATTTGTCTCTGCTCTGAACTGTGGATGTCACTATCTGCTGGGAGTCACCCACAGTAAATGGAGTAGAATTATAGGCCAAATAAAGCCATCCTCCCCTAAGTTGCTGTTTGCCAAGATATTTTATTAAAGCAACAAAAATGAAACTAGGGCACTAGTTTGTAGGTTCAGCTCAGTGGTAGTGCTCTTGCCTAGCAAAGTCCTGGCTTCCCTGTGCAGCTGTGCAGCAAAATAGATTTTGAACAACAACAGCAGCTCCATGGGCTTTGTGAGTCCCACCTTGGTGTTCTTACCATGGTCTCAGTCTAGATGTTTTAGAAGATCTTTTCCTTGTATTATGGCCTTCTGTTGATATAACCATTCGTACATTAATTCAATAATTACTGGGGAGATTCAACATGCCAAGGTGCAGAGCACAAACCTGAAAGGTGAGTAGGAGTTACCCAGGTAAGGGATGGCGGTGAGCTTGTCCCCATGGATGTGAGCATGGGGACACAGAGGTGTCTCATTGAGATGGCCTCACAGAGAGTGTGGCATCAACAGAAGACTAAGGATGGACAGTATTCCCACCTGCCCTCTTCTGTAGTTATTTAAAAGCAGAAGGAAGTCTGTGCCTCTGGTGAAGCAGAAGAAGACACAAAGTGGACATTCAGTGAAGGGTTGTGAATTAACAAATGAAGGACCAGATCCCATTTTTCCCTGTGACTTTTATTTGATGCCTGAGCCGCAGGAGACAATTTATGGTTAATTTAATATTCATCTATTTAAGGCCAGCATATAGTAAATGGCTTTCATTATCAATTCAGGGTTTGCATTTCCTCACACAGTAATTCAGTGTTGCCTTGGTATAATCACATTAGTTCAACGTTAAAAGTGGGCAATTACTCAGGTGTCCTTGGTTTATTTATCTTTAAAAGCTTATTAACACAGCAAATACACAGGCTGCCTTCCTATCTGATCCTGACACAACATCATCAAAAATCAGCTGGCTGACATATCCTAATAAAGTAGTTTGAGCAAAATAACCTTCTGGTCATGGCACAGGAAACCAGTGGCAGCCATCCCCTTCAGACCTTTTATCACAGCTGAAGGGCCATCATTGGGTAATTGAGGTATCGCGTGAAG